>NC_090811.1:4255214-4864276 GCF_036512215.1 Solanum lycopersicum
TGAGGGGTATTGATAGAGGATACATATGTTGTTCCACAATTCATTAGTTCAATTGATAGTGAAAATATTTGAGAATAATTGTCTTTTACTTAAGTCATTTGAACACATTAGAAAACAAATGAGACTAACACGGTTTGTCTTCATTCATTTAATCAAAATTATTACAATTCAAACACAATTGAAGACATTTACAATAGAAAAGCCGATCAAAATCAACCAACAGTGTTTTAAATGAACAAATTATGTGTGGTTCAATGATTAATAAAAAAATAACGTAGTTAAAGTACCTAAGAGAAAAAAACCAACAAGTTAAGAGATCTGTTTATTTATTTGGCCATATATATATATAGTCATAAAAGTGTAGTGGCACAAAACACATTATTATGCATTTAATGGGATACTATTAATTATATTTAATTTCGATAAGTTATATACATATATTAATTTTTAAAAATTCAAAATTAAGGTGATTAACAATGGATTAAACACAATCTAGCAATAATACAAATCACAATACAGTGACAGAGGGTAGAATAAAGTAAATACTAAATAATGTGATCTACTTGATAATTAGTGACATAACATATATAGATTACTCACAGGTGCAAAAAAATGGATTTAAAGTAGGCATAATACATATATTAGACCCTAAACTTGACTTCAAATTTTAACTTTCATAATGCACAAATAGACACTTTAACTATCTAACTTTTAAATAGATAAACACATGAGTCCTACATGACATAATACACGTAGGACAAAAAATAACATGTAGGATGACATGTCGAACACGTGTGTCTATTTGTTCAACTTAATACAAGTTTAAGTGTCTATTTGTGTACATCCAAAACTGAAGAGCATAAATATGATATGAAATTAAGTTAAATAACACATTTATGTATTTTGCCATTAAAATATATTAACCTAATCTTGCAAATATTCCTGTCATATGTCTTTAATTATATTACTATATTTTTAGTGGATTGGGTCTTTAATAATAATTATATATACATGCAAATCATGCATACACTAGTTTTTAGTGGATTGGGTCTTTAATAATAATTATATATACATGCAAATCATGCATACACTGGCAGAGATCTTGACGTCTTCATCCAGTTTGATTTTCTATTATATCATGTCTTTATATTTTTAAAAAAAACGATTGAAGTAACAATATTAACTTTGTTATACAATAGACTACAACTTCCATTCCATGTGATATTACTAAATATCATATTGAAATTTGATTTATTAATTATAAGAATTTTAAAAAGTTCGATAATTGATTTTTAATTATCAATTATTAAATTATAAATTTGAAATTTGAAAATATCGAACCGAATACCAAACGCACACCCCTATATAAAAAAGTATATCATTATTTTTTTAGGCCAAATACATAAGCAGATCTCTGAACTTGTTGGATTTTTTCCCCTCAGATACTTTAACTACGTCATTTTCCTATTAAATCATTGAAACCCCATAATTTATTCCGTTTAAATAAACACCGTTGTCTGATGTGAAACCAGAATTGTGAGAGGCATTGATAGAGGATACATATGTTATTCCATAACTCATTAGTCCAATTGATAGTGAAAATGTTCGAGAATAATTTTGTTTTACTTAAGTCATTTGAACACATTAGAAAACAAATGAGACTAACACGATTTGTCTTCATTCATTTAATCAAAATTATTATAAGTCGAACACAATTGAAGGCCTTTACAATAGAAAAACAGATCAAAATCAACCAACAGTATTTTAAAGGAACAAACTATGTGTGGTTCAATGATTAATAGAAAAATGAGGGGAAAAAATCCAACAAGTTTAAAGATCTGTTTATGTATTTGGCCGTTCTTTTAGCAGAGAGAAAGTAATATATTTCCCTTCTATAAGTAACATGTCTTAAAGTTCACCAGTGAAAAAAAAACTCATCTTCCTTCATCAACAAATCTTTTTCATGTATACGATTGACCTTCATTTGCTAGAAAATCTGCGTATTTTTTCGTCCCCTTCCTTCCGTTGCGAATACAAAAGGCGATGAGAGTGCATCGTCGTTAGAATGTCATATGAAAAACTTCAAGGACCATGGTCTTGATCTTCCATTTCTTCAAGTATAACATACTTGGTAGCTGCATTTCCTAATGCTGATCCACTTTCATCTTCACTTGTGCTACCTTTGTTATGTATTTTGTCATACCTGAGTAACGAAAATGAAGAATTACGACTTAAAAAAGGATCAACATATATAAACACCTCTAAAATTTATGTGTCATGGCAATGTCAGGTGTCCACGAGACCTCATGGGTACGAGTTGAGGTGTCTAGATGCGTACTCTTAAAGTTTAGGTGTCTACTAGCTCACTGAAGATCATAAACAGAATACACACACATTGTGTTCAGTAATCTAATTTTAATGTGAGTGCAGAACAAGACGTTACGAGATAACTTCTTGCTAGAACATGAAGGATTCAGTTACTTACTTGTACCAGTTGAACAAACTGACACCAAACATTATCGTCACGAGACCAAGCCCTTTCATCCAGGTAAAGTCGTCGTGAAAATAAAATACAGCAACCTGAACAGGGCAGCAAATTACACGATTACAAGCTATTTCACAAATTGTAGAAAACATGGACTCCAAATGCATAGAATTGAATTGACACAATACGTAAATAGACATTTTAACTTGGCCTCCGCTGGTAGTTGTACAACCCAACGTTCGTTATGACCATCTAAAGGTTGAACCTACAAGGTTTATACAACGTACCAAGATAGTGACTGCCTCCTTTACAACTCCCGCTATTGTCACTGTTACTGCACTTGTGATAGACACAAGAATATATTCCGTCAACACCTGCAGTAAACAAATGGCAAGCATGAAGAAGTTATCGAACTAAGCCTCTTAGAAGGCTTCATTTTCTCCGGAAAAAGAAGAGGAGAAAAACAAAACAACCACTATGAGATGGGAAATCAACAAATTGAACTGATACCAGTGCTTAGACACATATATACATACCATAAAGAAAGCCAAAGTTCCGCCAAAAAGCATCAACAAACAACTTCTAGCTATATGCCATGACGTATCAAAGTAATTGGTGTGTCTGAATTCGTGCCACGGATCAAACATAAGGGACAACACAGCAGTTGAAAGAGTCATTACTGGAGTAACATAGCTCATTAGTGTGAGTGGATTTTTTAAACCTGCAATAACCAAAGCATGTATTTCATTACACGATTTATTCACAAACTATGAACGGGAAATGCTTCATGCATAGAACAACCCCTTTTAAAAGAAGATCAGATTTGACATAATCTATGTAGTATTGCAGTCGCTGCTGCTTCGACTGCTAATTAAAATGACGATGATAATAAGAGTTGTTCAAAGTCCTTACCATAGGCTTCTTTCTTTATGCCAGTTTTATGTTCAGCACAACCAGGTGGATATGGGAAAACAAACAGAAAAATACACAAAGTAAGCAAACATACTGTTGAGAAAACAATGGAACGAGAAATCAATGATAACAATGCGACGAGTTTCACAAAATCCAACCTGCAGAAGAATCTGAGTCATAGTCCATCGAAATCCAGACATAACTGCAGCAAGCATAACAAAGACAAATCCCCAAAACTCAAATTCTGTCTCCTTTGCAACTGCATTATCAGAAAAATAAAGTCAAGACTTATCTATCAAACGGATGTAAATTAACAAACGACACAGTTATCCACAAGCTAACGTTCCATTTCTTTAACATAGTATCAGAGTCAGAACTCAGACCGATCTCTATTTGTTCAACTTCTATCTCATTTTCCATGGTTCTGTCAACTCGTTGTATTGAGAGTTAACGATGATCACAAGATTAGAAACGAGAAAATATTGTACGATGAAGTGAATCTTTCATCCGGTGGACAAGTGAAGGTTATGGATTTGATTTACGAATAACAGATGAAGATGAAAATTGTTTAACTTTTGCATATAAGAGAGCATAAAATAATGAAAAGAAAACCAAATGCTAAGAAGTATGGAACATACCTGTTAATAGTATCCCAACAGAAATGACCAAGATGATCCCCAGCAGCTTTACACTTGGAGACTCCAACCTTACACAAATAATTGAGGCCATATATTCAGCTTAGATATCAGCCCCGTCAAATGTATCGTATTCATCAACCATAGTTGTTTCAAAGACATTTTCAGGTTTCTAGTCCATAGCGAATCAACAATCACATTCTATTAAGTCCTCATATGGAAAAAAAAGTCGCATTTACAAATAATATTGTTGGATGTACATCAATTACAAAGGATTAAGTAGAAATACGAGTCCTGTGGCCCTGCTACCTCCATTTTAAAAAGCACAATATAACATAAGAGATCAGTGATTAAAAGTAGTACCTGAAAGCAAATGCGAAGAATAGGAGAAAGATGGGAGATGCAGATTTACACTGCAATGACATAAATTGCATTGTATCAGAATACGGAGGGAGAAGATAAAGTAAGAAATCTGTTATTCTAATCGATAGTAGACGATTATTTGAGTGGCCCTTGAAGGCTTTGACAATCACACTTACTTTAGTGGTAGAGAGTTGTGACTGCTAAAATTTCAAGGCACGTAAATGCAAATACTAGAGCCCTCGACAAATGTTAGGGTCGTGAGTTTAACAAGTACGCTTTCTCAAAGATCAATTTTTGAAGAAAAATTTGCAGTCTATCAGTAACGACACAAACTGTATGATCGAAAACATGTTAAGGAGAAAGAGTTACACACCATAGTGGCAAATGTGACTGAGATGAAAACAAGGGATGCATTGCTGAGGTTCACATCCATTGCTGTTGTAAGAGCTGTCGGTACAACTGTAGAAGGCGAAGGCCATCTTTAGTATTAGTTGTTAAGAAGTGAACATATCAATTAACAGGATAATATTGAAAGCCAGTATTCATAGACGACATTAAGATATCGTGGAAAAAGATTCCTGCATTACACTTATAATATGCCTTGAACTCATGAAGAACTAAAAAATTGAATTTCAAGCAGCTGTGCTAACTTGAACAAAAATTGAGATTCTTATAAGTAACACAGTAACAGGAACTGCCTCTACATAAAAGTTCATTTGAAACCATTGTCGATATATCAGTAATAATAAGTTAATAAGTGTAACATGTGGCTTAACTACATCACATGTTATAGCTAATTGAAGATGTAAACTCATAAGATGCACATACATTCAAGCTCTTTAATAAACCTTACTCTCGTCTTTGTACGTTAGAAGTGCATAAACACATATTTCGTGCTCCATAATATCATATGCCTTTCAAATGCTTATAGCTTTCTACTCAATAGTAACCAAAGAAAAAATGGAATTATAAGTCATAATGTTACCTTTCAACGAGTAGTCTCTCCAAGACATCATCACTGTAGGTTGAAATCGTTGATGCCAAAACCCGGTAATGACCTTGGACAAAACAGCTTGCATCGCAAAGTGCACAGTATTCATCAGTAAAGGCGCAGGGAACTTCCCTAGTTTATCTCCAAGAAGACTTTTATTGTACCTATTCCCCATGTCAACACATAAGAAGAGCAAAAACATCCTTTAAGCTTCGATAAACTGTTCAACAACAATTACATCTCAGTCTAAAACAAGCTGGGATCGTCTATATGTGACCAAGTTCCCCACTAAAATTCACCTCAGGACAACACTTTACGAAATAAACATAAACATAAAAGTTCTCAATATTTCCTACTGGCATAAGAATCTCTAATATATAGGACGAAATGACGCCTAGAAAAGCATAGGACGTGAAGTAAACGTATAAGCATAACTACAATATTTCTAAAGCTTCAATACAGAAAAACAACAACAATAACTACTACGTCTCAGTCCTCATTGGTCAAGTCCCCCATCTCAATTCATCTTAGGCCAACACATTAAGAACACATCAGTGATAAAAGGACAAAACGCGATGAAATTCACTACTTACAATGTCAAGAACAAGCTAACACAATACCATACAAGTATAAAGAAAAATGTCTTCAAAACATCGATATCAGCAACACCATTCTTTGAAACTAGCTGTGGTGAGTCATGGTAATCGGAGAAAGCTGAGCGATTATCATCATCATCATCATCATCATCATCATCACTACTATGATCACCACATTCAATATCATCATCGATAGATCCTCGATGACTTGATGAACCATTCTCCACGTCAAACGGAACATACCTATCTTCTCCACTACCAAAATCACCACCACCACCACCACCCCTCATCCTATGCTTAAAGTTACTACTACTACTAATACTATGTTGATTAGTGTCAGTACCAATAGACACATTGATTTCTTTTCCCTTTGAACATTCGAAATCGAAATCATCTCCATTATGTCTATTGACTAATTGAGATGAATGAAGAGCGCCATGTTCATCAAACCAACCAGAAAATGAAGGGTCTCTATGACAACTTGAAGATAAATTATCTTTGCTCAATAATTTGTCACTTTTACTACTTTCTTCAATGTTTTCTTTACTTAAATCACTTTCTACCATCTCATTTGTTTTAAAAACAGAGTCATAAAAAACAGGGGATTCTTGAAAATTTTGAAATTTGTAAAAAAATGTATAAAAGGGGTTGTGTTAAACAATTTTAGATGTGTAAAAATTGAAAGATTTTTTTAAAAAATTCTCTTTGGATTTGCAGAATCTGAAAAAAGAAAAGAAGTTTAATTGATCCAAGAAAAAAGGGAAAAGAAAAAGAGAAGATTAATAGGGATCAAACATGATGCATAAATGCAATTAAGCAAAAGATTAAGAATAATGATTAAAGATTAAGGATAAAAACATGAAAAGATGATCAGAATCAGAAAGTGAAAGATTATGATTTGATCCGTTAATTTCCGTTAGTAGATGAGAGGGGGTGGGGGTAAGGGTAGGGGTAGGGGTAGGGGGTGGGGGAAAGAGTAATTTCACCTTCTATTTTGTTTTATTAATAGTGATCTAGAAATAAAATAATTTGACATTATAATTTTTATAGTGAAAAACAATTTGAAGCTATGTTTGCCTATAAATATATATTGAAGTTATGTTTGAATTGATTTGAATAATTTCGAGTTTAAAAAAAAAGAAAGGTGAAAATAATTTTACAAAAGTTTAAGATCGAAGTTATTTTCTAAAATTCATAATTAATGGTCAAACACAGGGGCGGACCTATCCATATCTAAGGGATGTCAATTCACCGATAAATAATGTTATATTAATTTAATAAATACATACACAAGTATTGACACAAATTAAAATTTTAATTAAATAATTAAGGTGTTGTAAAAATTATTTCAAAGTATTAACCTTATGATTAAATTTTTTATTTTACTATTATATCCTGAGTCTGTTACTGATTAAACACCCGTATAATCTATGCTGGATATATGTAAGCATGTTATATGACGATAAATTTCTTTACTAGAAACATATATATGTTGCATGTTATATGATATTATTTATGTTCCAAGAGAATAAGATAGTTTGAGATTTATAAACTAATTGTGTAAAAAATATTTATACAATTAAGTAATTTTATTAGTTAATCATAAATAATTTTCTTGATTAGTATGAATTGATAATTTGACAAAAATAATAGTTATGGTGTTATTAGATGTTGAAATTAATTTTTAAGTGTAAAAATTTACTTATAGTGTCATTATATGTACAACTTAATTTCTATTTGAAAATTCATTGATTCTAATTTTTCTATTTTACAATAACACATCGTTTATAGCCATTTTGACATGTTTTTAAAATTATATATGCTAAAGTTATATTTATTTTATTCAAAAATCAACTCAATTAAATACTATATCATGTAAAATAAGATAAATTAATGAAAATAGCACTAATATTGAAAGGCACAAAATCAATCAAAAAAGTTGTTCGTAATCCAACAATTCAAAATAAAAATCAACGAATTTGATTTAAGACTTCTATTTATTTTTTTATATTAAGATTGATTTTTAAATAAAAATATTTAAATTATCGACCTTGATGGTAATGCACAAGAAAACCCTCTCAGGTCACACGTTTATTCAAATTTTTTTTTCCTATATAAAAAAAGACTAAAATATAGAAACTTCCTATTTTTTTTTTAAAAGGAAAACTCAATTATGGTAAAAAAGAATCACGCAAGTACTCAATATGATTTAGCAAAACTCTTTTTTGTAAGGATAAAACTTTCTACACCAATTTTTGGTGTGCGTAACAATTTATAATACTATTTCTTCATAAATGAACAAAATTACGTAAGCTGATATTTTTTCTTTCATAAATAAATAAAAATACGTAATCTAATACTATTTCTTCATTAAAATAAAAAAGAAATTAAAGTACATAAAATTAATGCGCTCTCTCTCCCTATTTACTTGTTCATATTTCTTCTTTTAGATGTCCCTATTTACTTGTCCATTTTGACAAATCAAGAAAAAAGATATAAATTTTTTTTCTTATTATACCCTCATTTAAACTTTTTGAAAATTTCTAAGTTTTAATTCATCTTTTTTGAAACCATATTTAATAAGCGTAAAATTGTATGTTAATTATTATTATCTTTTTTCTAGAATGGACAACTGAATAGGAACAGAGAGAGTACTTCTCTTCATAAATAAATAAAACCTGATAAAATCTATACAGTTCTTCCTATTTTAAACTAGACGAACTATTATGATCTGCCTCTTCTTTGATCCGAAACTCCCAGCAAATCCTTGAGTCATCGTAGAAATTATTTCAAAGGCCAAATACTCTCCACAAGACTTAGGTAAATTTGAGCCCCATCTCGAATATGTAAACTTTGTGCATAAATTCTATTTTTTGCAACTATTCTCCATTCTTTCTTTTCATCGTCATATAAGAACAATGGTGGATTCTTAGTCTCTGGAATTGACAATATATCTCCTTTTGGATTGGTGGTTGATAAAAAACTAAGAGATCGAGTTATATTTTTATATTCTAATGGTAACTCAATTATATGTTTCACCCATGGCTCAATTTCACTGGTATATAAAGCAATTTTCCCAAAATCAAAATATACATGACCTAAAATTGCAACTTGTCCCTTTGTTTCTACTAATATTGGAGTAAAATCACACCACCTTAATGGCCATTCTTTTGTAGGGAATGGAATCCTTCTAATAAATTTTTCATGTCTAACACTGAATGCAATTACGTCACGCACGCAATTATTTATGAAATAAATAACTCCATCGATGCAAACACTATTGTAAAACATAGGGCGAAAATTGATCCAACCATTAATTTCTCTCCACGATTTATCTATCCCAATGGTGAAAATCGAATACATCACCTTACCACTTTCAAAGATTATTTCTTCCTTGAATACTTTATGTGTTTTGGTGGTAGGATCAAAACCAATGCCGGCGTAAATCGTCCTGCTGTAATGTTGTTGACGAGGAAGAAAGATATGTTGTTTTATAAAAGGATTGCAAATAGCAATGTCTCCATGATTGTTCCATAGACAAACTAGGCCATTGGTTGATTGCATGCATTTAAGATTTCGAAAACATGATTGATCCAAGTATTCAAGGGGACAAGTAGATAGGAGGTCTTCATCAGTTTTTGATAATCTATAATATTCCATTCTTAGACGATTTATGAAGAATTCAGTCATGTAACTTTTTTGATGTGATTCAATGAATGAAGGATCTGACATAAGGGAGTTAAAGGATTTAGAAACGCACTTGAACTTCATTAGAGACTTAGCAGGAAGTTTTCTCAGAATTTCAACGATGAGTTCGTCTGGGATACATGCGAATATATAGTTGCACTCTTCCATGAATATTTGATTGTGATTTTGATGATAGTAAGTGAAAAATAACCTAAAGAATGATATATATAAGGACTAGTTTTAAGTTTAAAAGTTACTATAATTAGGTACACTCCGCATCATTGTAGGACTAGGACACACTAAAAGTTTACTAAGTTATTTTTAGAAACGGAGAAATAAAACTTCATCCGAATACATCTGCTTTTGAGTATGTGAGAATCTAGACAAGTTTAATCCTCATAGAGAAGAAAAAAAAATACCATCATTTATTTTTCTTATATTAAATATGAGTGAACCTTGAAGGAAGCCTCAGGCCCCTGAACCAGCCAATCGTCGTTTGGTGGCGTTGGAGACGGAGACGTGACCGAGCTTGTCTGCTTCGGAATGTGGTGATCGTTCTTTGAGAGGCATATAGTGACGCATCCATACACCAGTATACACCTGAAAGGCGGAAGTTTTTAAGACGATCGACTTAGCTCAGGGATATAAGTAGACTCCAGTAAAGTAACCAAAACATTTTTTGTCCCTAAAAATTCATTAGGTTCTATGTTCAGATGCAGACACAGTCGGGCACGAGCACAACCGAGATTGACAGTGATTTTACCTGTGCGGGTCTCATAATCTTGGTATCAGGATCATCAAGGGACTCATTCCAATGAGACAAGTAACCGGCCATCCGAGGAATTGCAAACAAGACAGGAAAGAATTCTGTTGGAAATCCCATTGCCCTAATTCATAAAAAAGTAATTATTCATTAGAGTTATCATTCTTGATAATGAAAAGATACATTTTAGTTTTTATGCTTACCTGTAAATTAAACCAGAGTAGAAATCAACGTTTGGATACAGCTTCCGTTTTACAAAGTACTCATCTGAGAGTGCAGCTTTTTCCAGAGCAACAGCAACCTGAACGTAGTATGAAAGAATGTGAGAATCATATTGGATCATTGAGCGGAAGTAGTCCATATCCCATCATTACATTCATGCGAGGAAATATAGTTGCATAGATATAACCAGCATGCCAGATACAGTAAATCTGGATGGTGGCATCGAATGCGCTATGACTGTGTTACCTACCACAATACTTGTAGCCTATCTCATCTTCTGTGAAGGCATTTCTCTCAATTATGACATAAATTTCATATTTCAGAGAAATGAGATTCTACCACCTCTTCCACATAGTAACTAGTGCTTACAGGCACACTCGATGCCATTGTAGGATAGAGATGTACTCAATACCCAATGTGCTTGAATCTCCGACATTAAAAAAATAAAGGAGATGGTCCAGTTAAATCAACAGTGGAGAACCCCAGAGAAATAATTTTAGCTACCTTAGAAGATCTGATTCTTGTTAATTTGAAAATTGCCGAAAAAGGAAGAACAAAGACTTCATATGGATGCATAAATAGTAGGGGAGGAAGCTTGATGGCTTTTTGAACAACAAAGAAAAAGTGATGCTGCTTTCAAATAACCGTGGAACCAAGAAGAAACGATTTTACTGGGCTTGTTTAAAGGTAAACATAGAAGAACGTACTGGGAGAAGGTGTATTACTGTTGTAATTGTGATTTAGCTTAAACAACTGATATTCAGTTTATCAGCTTTTTATGAAACTGAACTAAAACAACATCTGAGGGTATAACCTTATTGGATACCAAGCCCAACTATCAAGTATGCAGTGCACATATTGTATTTTAAGCATAAATGCAACAAACTGAGAGTAGTTAGCTTTCTTAAACTTGTTTCTTCTGGCCATACTGCTGAAATAATTGCGCGCTTATTTGCAAAACGAATTGACATTCTTTTCAAAATAGAAAAAACTTTTCCAATTTCCACAAAAAGCTTTTCAGTCAAACACCATTAGAGAAAATTCAGTTATTGCAGAACACTTCCGGAATTCCTTTCAACGTTTAAATCAAAAACTATTTTCTAGTGGTATCTGGTTGAGAGAAAAATCGACTTTTTTCCTAAACCTTTGCATAACCTAGAAAAGATTTTCCAGGAAAAAAAAAGTTTCAACTGTTCTTGAAACAAACTCCACTATATTAGTTTTAGCACCAATTTTAATGTTTTAGGTTCTTTCTGAAATTCAAGAAAATATGGAAGTCCATGAGGATAGCTTAAACATGCATGCTAAATATCCTGTTTCTTCTAGAATGCTGGACAAAATTATTTAAATGGAACGTGTCTTTTGGGAACACTAGATGGACCAAGGAAAATACAATCCTTTTAGCAGCAGAGACACCTTACCTCAATTAAAGGATCACGACCCACAATAGAAAATACTTCATCGGCCAGCGTCTTGATGACTTTTGCTCTGGGATCATAGTTTTTGTAGACACGGTGCCCAAAACCAGACATCTTTCGTTTCCTGAAGAATTAGAGGTACAAGGAACTCAAATGGTCAAAAATGAATTAGATAATCCTGGACTTTACAATAATAATTATCAGAAAATAAGCACCTGTTCTTGACACCCTCAAGGAACTCTGGAATATTTTCAACACTTCCAATCTCACTGAGCATTTTCAGCACAGCCTGTAAACCATGTACATCATTATCAAGCATAATATAACACCAGGCAATGTTATCTGAGAGACATAAACATAGAGAGCTCATAAAAGATGAAGCTCCTCTATATACTCATTACTTGCTATAGCAACATTTTACCTCATTGGCACCCCCATGGAGAGGGCCATACAAAGCTCCCACAGCTCCTGCTATTGCTGTGTATACATCAACCCCACTGCACACAACCATTGGTGTATAAGTCAAGTAAATCTTAGTGCTATTGTCTGTGCAACAAAGATGGCTACCTTGAAGCAAGATGACGTGCCGCAGCTGTAGAGCAATTCATCTCATGTTCTGCATGTAATATGAAAAGAATATCGAGCACACGAGCAAGTCGAGGATTGGGTTTGTAAGACCTATTACCTCTGCAAGTTTAAGTAAAAAAGCTTTTCATTTGCTGGGTATGAAGAATTGAAGCTGAATGTGATGCAAATGTAACAAGATTCAAAATAGTGCACAGAAATGTTGATTTTTATGATAAGCCACAGTATATACAACGATGCCACGGCTAATAAGAACCAGGATCGCTACCTCTATCCTTTTTAGGGATCACTCTGAACTTCACATACAAAATAAAGCAAAGTAGAGAAATAGAACATACAATGAATCTAGCATGTACAAGAAGTTCTCCGCATATGAGAGATTGTTGGATGGAAGGACAGGTGGCCTGCCAGCCATTCTTAAGTAAGCAGCTGTAGCAATTGTAGGTGCCTGCAAATACAACAAATAAATGCTTATTACCACTGGATACCATATAGTTCAAAACTCTTAGAAGGTTTTAGGAAATCAAAAGAAAAGTTTGAATAAAAGGAAAATAACCTTGCCAAGGATCCGAACTATTTGTTTATCTCTCACTTGTTTAGACTTGTATATATCCTGCCCCTGAGTGAACAAATATACAAATGATCAGAATCATGAAAAATATAATGTTATAATCCAAAAGCCTGATGGCGAATAACCATTAAAGTCGGTCAAACAAGGGGAGAACACTGAACAAGAGTTATCATTGCTCTACTTCGGAAGGCGAATCAATTTATTCTCTCTCGACCCTTAGCTGAGAATCTTGGCCACTTAATGAACCAAATAAAGAGTTCAGAAAGGGCCTTTAACAATTATTTTTTGACATGGACCAGTGAGAAGGACAAGAGGAGCAATTTATGTTGTACTCCAGGAAAGACTTCTTTAACTTATAAAAGAAGCTAAGCAGTGATCCAACGAGGGGAAGGGGGCCAGGAAAGATATATAACTGTTCAACTTTGTGTAAGAGATACTTGTCCTTCCCCATAGAGATTGCCCTTAAGATTTTCATCTGAACTATTTAACTTATCCAACTTGAGCTATGTGCGTACAAATAGTTTATTTTCCATTTGCAGAATGAAATAAGAAAAAAGAGTTAGGATAAGTTCCCAGATTCTAACAGCCATGAAGTGAGCAACACTAGTAGCTCTAACAGATACCACCCTCTTGCCAACTACAAAGGACCTTTAGGTAGGGACAACAGAGAGCAACCTAAACTACAGTATGGAATTTGAACAGATAAGAGGGTTTAGTTGAATGACTGCACCCATATCCCTCAAAAGAAAACTATGGACAAGAAATAAAACACACTTCTTCAGAAAATATATGAAAACAAATTTTTAATTTTTTAAACATTTCAAGGTGGCAATGATATTGTTTCATTGAAATCTTTATTCCACTTTCAGTGCATAATTAGAAGCTAACTTTCAGGTTATAATTCACATTATTTTCAGATCTCGGAGAGAAACCTAGACAAATCTACAGAATCATCACTGAAAACCAACAATGAACTCTCTAAAAATTTAGAAGCTAGTAGTCTTATCGGTGGTAAGACAATGATAAAGCAGTATCCCTTAATTGGAAAAGAGAAGCTACGTTTATTTCAGGGAATCAAAATGAGATGAGGGGGCATCTGAAGCAATGATATATAGGTAAAACATAGGAACTTTGACTACAGAAGATATATCTCTCAAACCGTTCCTCATGTGATGCATCATAGCAAAAAGAGAGAAGTACAGAAGATGGAAAAAATGAAAATGTTTCTTACTCTCAGAGCTGGATTTGCATCAGGATGAAAAACGGAAAGAGCACTCATTGCACTGACAAGAACCCCCATTGGATGAGCATCATGTGGCATTGACTGTATGATATCCTGCAACACAAAATTTCAATTGTTCAGAAATTAAAGCAGGAACTCAACACTCAACCACATAAACTACAAAAAAGGATTGAACAATTGTTTAAACGACTGCGTACAGCCTTAAAAGACCATAATTAGACAACTGGCATCACTATATACAAAGAAGCATCCTCCCCTTGCACTATCATTATCCTTCTACAAGTGAAGTGCGTTATCACTTAAAGCTAAGAGGATTAGTGCAGTTACTTGGAAAAATTTGTCTGGGTGATACTATGGAGTGTTCTTAAAGTTGTGTCCAAAATAATGGATTCTTGTTATCAGGGAACTTTCCTTATATTATGTGGGCTAAACTGTATTATACTCCTATATGAGGATCTTTCATGTATATTGTTTACAACCAATAATACAAACTTCTTTTCTCTTCTCTCTTTTTATATGGCATCAGCATCTCCTCCGTCTTGGTAAAGATTGCAGCAGTTACTACCTACAGGGAAAAGGCTTCCTTATTCTCATTAGTGTACTGTTCTGTCTTCTCAGAGACCAATTTGGCAATGTGGTGAGCAACCAAACATTTATGAAATGCCAATGGTGTTACAGAGGTTTCATAATATGCCAAGACCATAAACTTCTTGAGAGAGGAGAAAAAGTGCAGACAATGCCGAATAAGTAAAGAGACACCATAAGTTCAGCATTTAAGTAAAATTCAAAGCTTTTCATCTTTCCTAAATCATGGGAAGCATTAGCGGGTGACGAATCTGAATAAAAACTAACTGAAGCTTTCTTAAAAAACTAAAATATGAGCTCACCAAGAGTCCTTGTGGAACTGCTGAATGCTGTGAAACTGTGAACTCCCAGTCTGCTAACTGATTCTCAGATGGTAAATTACCATACACTGAAATTTCAATAAACACAAATGAAAAGTTTAACCAGCAAAGAAGTTAGATGTATGGAGCAACATAGTTTTCCATTTCATCTACTTGTTTTGGTTGGAGGGGTGGGGGGAGGGACATCAACTTTCTCAGCATTAATAAAAGAAAGGAGTTTTCAATTCTTTTACTGCCTTCCATTCCAATATGATCTTAATTATATTCAAATGTTACAGGTTTGAGTAAAAATCTATTGTGCTTATTTTTCATATAATATCAGAAAACACCTTTTGACAAATTTCCGAGATGGTATACTCCACATAGAAATCACTCTAGACACACACCATAAAGATGAATCTGCCAGCAAAGTAGAAATTTAAATATATACAAAATTATCATTAGAAACACTTACACAAAAGATATGCCACTTCCAAGAAGGAACTTCCCTCGGCCAGCTCTTCAATAGGGTAGCCTCGATATCTAAGGATCCCGGCATCACCATCAATATAACATATTGATGACCTAACAGGTGCCGTGTTGAGATAGCCTGGATCATAAAGCTTAAGACCCTTATCATTCTGTCCTGTTGTTATCTGCAAAACAATTATACCAAAAATTAACAAACATTTTCAGGAAAAGAACAAAGCAACAGACAAGCATAACAAATTACTCTCTCTGTTCCTTTTTAGTTGTCATAGTTTCCGCTTTGAGAGTCAACCAATATGAACTTTGACTAAAGATATATTTTTTCATATTATTGATATGGACAAGATTGCAATTTGTAGTACTTTTCATATATTTTTTGAATAAGTAAACTTTATTCTACATATTAATGTAATAAATTAGTCAAATTGACACTTGAAAAACGCAACATGACAACTAAAAAGGAATGGAGGGAGTAGCATAGATCATTAAACAACCACAAATAACATCCACTGAGTAACTGTGCCCGAATTTCGAAGATTACAACAAGAAAAACTCCCTTCTCTACCGCGCACCTCACTCGCAATTAGTCTACAGGATCCCCACTCCTAAAACAATTACATACTATTCTATTGTGCATATGCCTCTAGGCAGATATAGATACATCATAAAGCCATTCCCTCGCATTCTAACTATATATGTCATTAAAAATAATCTAAAAAACATTTATGTGTATCAAATTATACATGCACCGGTTTAAAATTCTAGATCTGTCTCAACCTACAGGTACACAATCACACTGCCAACGTAAAGCATAACCGAGTTTGAATTTTAAAAAAAAAACACGAAATATTTTACTTGAGCTAGCACAGTCAATAGTATTAGCTATAGAAATCATAAACGGAGATCAAAATTCAAATGGAAGAAAAGCACATCCGGAGATTCAGAATTTAATGATTTACCTTCTTCAAGTCGTTGGCTTTGATAGTGCCATCCTCAGAAACCTGAACCGGATACTTCTTACCGGTCCGTTCATCGATGATCGTCAACGCACCTTTTAGATTCCGCGGAGGTTCGACGCCGGAAACGGAAGATACACCGGAAGTTTCTAGAAGTTTAAAGGTTGTTAAATCGGAAACGTTGAGTGATGCTGCGAGATGAGCTGAAAGCACCGCTAATCTCCCTCGAGCAACTGATGAAGAATTTCCGTTCTCCATGAAAATGCTTTTTCTTAGAATTTTTAATTTTTTTTCTATGTTTGATTTTAGAAAATAGAAATGAATTTGATTTTGTGTTTCGTTGTTTATTTATATTTGTGTGAATTTATTGATCTTTGTTTTCTGCAAATTCAACATTGATTAGTAATTTGTGGTGAATTACTGGGAAAATGGTCCGATCTGACTTCTTCTCTTTTTTGCAAACGTGGCAGGGGTATTTAATTATGTTTATCCAAATATTTATTTTAATTTATACACAAAATAATCGAGTAAATAGAAATTTTAATCAATTTTTTTTATCATGTTTAAAAATTTTAAAATAACATTACACAGTTAGTTAAAAAATATTAAGAAACTCTCATCAAATTAACTTTGAATTCACGAGGATAGAAATACATTTAATTAAATTTAAGTGTTTTATTAATGTAGTTTAGCTTCTTTAATATCATATACAACGTGTTAATCTAACCAATTAATTCCTTAATCTGCTCATTATTTATAATTTTTTTTGTTTTGGGGAAAATTTTGGCACACGATTTAGTGAACCTTAATAGAATAGTATTAAAAATGTTTTTTTCATGCCTGGAGTATTATTTGTATATATGCTTCTTTTTATTAAAAAAAAAAAAAAGGAAATTTGCAGGCACTATTTTGTTGGAACATATTAGGTAATTTTTTTGTTTTTATGCAATAGTTTGTAAAGTACGTACGAAAGGTAACTTGCACGGAAGCTCGATTCAGAAGGCAAATTCCTTACTTTCACTTGCAAGAGATTTCGAACTTGAGACGTTTAGCATGAAATCATATTTATTCGTACATATAAAAATAAATAAATTGATATTTCAATCTAAAATGAATGAGATCTTTGAATGCTTATAGATTATTTTAAATACGAATTAAATAATAAAACGAGGGATAATTTGATAAGTAGTGACGTAACGCAGCGATTATCTTGGGATGCACAAATAATAAACGTTTCGTGGATACCATATCCTACTCTCTTATTGGGTGGGGAAAAAAATTAAATATTTATCGTCTTGTACTAATTCCTCTCACGTTTCCCAAGAGGTTGTTAACGACATTATCGCCGGATAAAAGAAGAGATATTTTTATTATTTTTTTTAGCTTTTGGGTGTGTTTGGTACGAAGGAAAATATTTTCCATGCAAAATGTTTTTCTAGAAAATGTTTTCCTGAAAAATAAGTAGATTTTGGACTTATTTTCTCATGTTTGGTTAGTAACTAGAAAATATTTTTCGGAAATAATTTTGTGTTTAATTTATGAATGAAATTTTTTTTGAGAGACATCTTTTATTTTTTTTAGAGTAAAAAATAATTTATGAAATTGAAAATATTTTTAAAAAATAAAATTATTATTCTTTTGGATGGTGGAGGTGGGGGTGGGGGTAGTGGATTGGGGCAGGGGGAGGGGGTATGAGTGAAAAAATAAAAATTTGAAGTTGATAGTATTTAAAAAAAACAAAATTAATTTTTTAGAAGGTTGGGAGTGGGTGAGGGGCTGGCCGGGGGATAGGAATTAAAAAATAAAAATTTGAAGTTGAAAATATTTTGAAAAGCAAAATTAATTTTTTGGGGAAGGGTGGGGTTGGGGGGCTGGCTGGTGGTGGGTGGGTAGGTGGGGTGATCAGGGATCAAATGAAAAATAAATTTTGAAATTGATTTTTTAAAAAAAAAATTAATGTATTTCCCCCAAAAAAAAGGTAATTTGAAATTGGAGGAGAGTTTTGGAAAATGTTTTCCTTAATTTTTTAAGGGAAGTCATTTTCCTTAATTTTGAGAAAAATGAGTTGATTTGGAAAACATTTTCCAAGATTTTGTCCCAATCAAACATGAGAAAATTGGAAAACATTTTCCAGAAAATATTTTCCTTCATACCAAACACGCTCTTTATTTTGACTCCTTTTTTGTTTCTTTTTTAGCTATTTCTAGTGGAACATTTTGAGGCCCAATTATCATTTTCTTTTTGGGATATTTGTACAGAACAACAAATTAATAATTTAAAATAAATGGAGTAGCTACTATTTGATTAAATTGTGTCTTATAGCAAACGTTTGTCAGTCGCTTCTTTCCATAAACTCTCGCTCACCACTCTCCTATTTTCGCTCGCTACTCTCCCTCTGCTCACCTCTCTAGCTTTATAGAACAGAAGTGTATAAATTGTGTTTTCTGTTTTGTATAAAGCGAGAGAAAATTATATATACACATACAAATACATATATCTTCGTGTTATATACTTAATTATACAATATACAAACATTTTACTTCGGTTCGATTGTATACAAAAATAATTTTTATACAGATATTGCAGCGAAATAGGCCAGCGAATTGCACAATTGAGGCGAAATACAATTTTCTCTCGTTTCATACAACATAAGTGCATAAATTGTGTTTCTGTTTTGTATAAAGCGAGAGAAAATTGTATATACACATGCAAAAACATATATCTTGTTTCTACATACTTATAATTAAACAATATACAAACATTTATTTCGATTCAATTGTATACAAATGCAAATTTTATATAAATATTGCAGTGAATAGGTCAGCGAATTATACAATTGCAGCGAAATAGACCAGTGAATTATACAGTTGCGGCGAAATAGGCCAGTGAATCATATAATTATATATGTATAGCGAAGTATATATTTATATGTTTGTTATGAAGTACGATTAAGCAAACTTTGATATAGCATACAAATATGATTTTTGTTTTGTTTCCTACATGTGAAAATTACCCTTTTTTTGGTTTCTTTTTATGCTATTTCTAGTGGACCTTTTGAGAACCAAGTATCCTTTTTTGTTTATTTTTGCTAAAAATTAAATGATATATATATATATATATATATATATATATATATATATATATATATATATATATATATAACTGTTATGAAGAATTAGTAATATATAGAACCCATAAATAAATAACATCTCATAGACCAAAAAAAAAAAGAACACAAATTAGCTCATATTAACAGACGACATAGTATTAGTTTTTTTTTTTTTTAATTTTTCTTGTGAAACTAACCACCACACACTATTCAATTTAATTAGCATAATTAGACATGTAAATCTATGTTATCCACTCCAGTGGATACATTATGTATCAAATCATTTATAATAGGTAAACAATTAACTAAATTATCTTTTATCACATGATTGAATTTTTATCATGTGGATAAACTATCATATATACAATGCATTCAAGTATACATATTTGTGTATTCATTCACTAAAAATGTAAATATTGAATCGAATATTTTTTTATTACTTAAATGATTCTTTTATTATTTAAATGAACAATCGTGTATACATGTGTATTCATTCACTAAAAAATTGTATAGATTGCAGTGTATAAATGAGGATTACACTTGAAAATTAAAATGTTCAGTATTATACAAGTCAAAAATATTTAAAGTTAGACGATTTATCACTTTCTATAATCTTTCTCCTTCTAGCAACCTCAACTGGAATAACACTTTTCTGAATTTTTTTTATCAGGTTCACCAACCGATTCATATTGTTTACCTTTAAAATTATCCTTACTATGAATCGGATACTGCGAAGAACTTGCATGACTAAAAGTTGAAGTTATTTGTGGAGATTCAACAAAATCAGAATCATAATCTCTTTTTTTAGGAATAGTTTTTGAAATTTTTTTCTTAACCATGACAATTGATACCTACAATTAATTACAATCTCCTTAATTTTCGCCCAAATATAAAAACTTTCAACTTGAAAAAAATTAAAAATCAAAAAAAAAGTTAACAACAATATAAAAAGCGAAAACGTACAAATCTTCTAGAGAAGATATAATATCAACTTTTAACACTTTCGTTTAAAAGGATTGAACAAGCATAATCTAAATGTTTACATTATCAATAAATATTCACCAATCAAAGAAAACGTGTATACGAGAAAAGAGGAGAAAAAAAGGAACAAAGTCCTACTTCCCTTTCAAATGCTACATGTTGTCACTAATTTTAAAAAATAATTAATTTAAAACTAAATTACTTCTCATATATTAACGTGGGCGGGCTAAAATATGCCAATTTTAATTTTTTAAAATCTTTTTTTTGTTATAAAAATAAAAAGAGGCTATATGTTGCTAATTAATTAAAAGAGAGTACATGTTGCGCCATTTACATCTTACGTTTTTCTTATTTTCAATGTCACTGTTTATTTCTAAAAATCTTTAATAAAGTCCATTAGTTCTTTAATATATTTGATCTGCATATTAATATATTCAAGCCAATATTTAATGTATCCGAGCTACATATTATGTATTCGGTTTATTTTATAATGTATCGGATTTTGTTTTTGATGTATCCAAGCTACATATTATGTATTCAGTTTATGTTATAATGTATCTGAGTTACTCTTTAATGTATCCGAGCTACATATTAATGTATTCAGTTTGTGTTACTTTTTAAGAAATTAATGTAATTACAAACTAAAGAGGGATAGATTGTAATGTCATATTGAAACAATGTGATTCCTAAAATTTATCCTCTTTTGATGTTATAACTAGTGGACCTTTTGAGGCCCAAGTAACCAATTTTCACCGTTTATTAATATTTGTTCAGTATATTAGAAAAGGTACATAATATGATTTTTCTTTCATGTGAGTTTTAAATATTATAACCCTTAATAAAATTTAGATTTCGGATATATGTATTATGTGCGTTTGGATACATATATTTCAAAAATATGAGGTTATAATTATGTGTAATTTATTGCAGATACATTGTATCCTAGTGAATTCTCATATATTTGACTCTCTAACTCGTCTTTCTCCTATCTTCCTTGCTTCTTTCTCTATGTATTTGTATTTTAGAATGTATTTGAAATAAATATGATATTCATATACATCTATCTAATGTGATTTACATGTATATGAGAGCAAAACTACATGTATCTAATGTACTATATATAATGAAGTTATTAATTAGTGAAACAATATGTAATTATTTCAAACTATAAAAAGAAATAGTACATATGGTAGGAATATTTGTGTAATGAAGTAGTTAATTTGTCCATTTCAATATACTCCTATTACTTTTAATATATCAAGAAATGATAATTAATTTTTTTCTTAATTTACTCCAATATTAATTAATTATTCTTTAAAAAAACTTTTATACATCAATCAATTAATATGAATATTATGAAAAATACCTGTATTACTCATTGGAGTATTTCTTAAAAAAATAGATAAAATTGGTCAAGTAAAAGTACGATGGGATATCCAGTACACAAAAATGTGAAAGTCGTTTTAATTGCGACTCTATGTTGTTTGTTATTATCCAAATCATTTACATAACATAGCAATTTTTAAAAAATTTTAATCTGTTATTGCCTGTTGGGGACATTAATAGTGTTCTCCTTTCATATTATATTTGATATTATAACATGGAACATAGAAGGTGGCATTCACACATAATAACCTACATAAACCTCTTACTATTGTAACATAGAAAAGCATAGAGAGGAAAAATAAGCATTACTAATATTCAATCCACACAAGATAAACATATACTATATATATGAAATCATGCATAGCGCGATAAACTGATGAAAAGTGACGATTTTGAAAAGGGATTAACGACTTGTGTGCTCAAGCTCTACCCTCGTTAGCTAACTTGAATAGTTGTGCCTGAGCTGCTGCTGACTTGTCTGAACTTAGTGCTGAAACAAAACTATCCCTCACTTGGTTGGTAGTGTAGGTGAAGCTTTTGCTAACCATGGAGTTCAATAATGAAGCTGTTCCTTCTCGATAGAGATCCCCGTAGGCATCGGTACGAGAGTTTGAAAGTGCTTGAAGCAAGTTCATGTTTGAACCAAATCCTGGAACACTAGCCACACCAAATGAATTTCCTACCGTTCCCAACCAGCCAAATAAACCCCATATAAGCGTCGGGTGAGTCCTCCAGTAACTGCAATTTATAACACGTATAATTAATATATGAATAACTTGTTTCTTTAGGATACTTTTATATAGGTTAATTTTTATTTCACTTACTTGCATGTAAAAGGTGGTGAGTTGGGGTCAATTGGGAAGACACCTGGAGCACTTGGAGTTCCAGGGTCAATGATAGGGGTAGGTGGTGTTTCAATGGTAGGTGTAGACGGGGTAGTAGGTGTAGGGGAAGGATAGTAACCACCACCGCCACCTGGAGTGCTTGGAGTTCCAGGATCAACGGTAGGAGTTGGTGGTGTTTCAATAGTAGGTGTAGACGGGGTACTAGGTGTAGGTGTAGGCGAAGGATAGTAACCACCACCACCCGGAGTGCTTGGAGTTCCAGGATCAACGGTTGGAGTTGGTGGTGTTTCAATAGTAGGCGTAGAGGGGGTAGATGGTGTACTAGGTGTAGGAGTAGGGGAAGGATAGTAACCACCACCCCCTGGAGTGCTTGGAGTTCCAGGGTCAACGGTAGGAGTTGGTGGTGTTTCAATTGTAGGCGTAGAGGGGGTAGATGGTGTACTAGGTGTAGGAGTAGGGGAAGGATAGTATCCACCACCCCCCGGAGTGCTTGGAGTACCGGGGTCAGGAGTTGGTGTACTAGGAGGGGTTCCACCTCCACCATGATGAGTTGGTGGAGGCGAAGAATAACTACCTCCTCCATGCCCTCCTGATGGAGGGGATGGGGTAGGGTTATGATGATGGTGATGTTTATGCCCTCCACTAGGGGCCGGGGTACCACAATTCCCACCAGGTGATTTTCCTCCATGACCACCTTCTCCTGAATCATGAGACGGAGGTGTATGTGAACCTGAACCTGTCAATCATAAAATATACTATGAATATCAAAATGCTATATTTTATATACACTAACAATAACGTGAACAAGTTTATAACTTGTTAAATTATAGCAAGTAAACGTCGTCATTTGCATGTTACAACAATTGTATGTATAAAATTTTACCTGAACTAGGAGGATTTCCGGTACTCGGATCAGGAGAGTAATATGTCTTTTGTTCTTCAAAAGAAGCTCTAGCCATAACAGGAGTGACCAAATTATGTATGAGCAATGCAGCCCACAAAATTAGAGATATTTGCTTGTAATTCCCCATTTTTGTTTGCTTCCAAATTAAAGAGACAACTACTAAGAGTGAAGTGACAAAAGAAAGGAGTTAGATGCATGTTATAAAGGGATAATGAACACACACACACACAGAGAAGTAAATATGAGCAGATGAAAGAGTATGTGGTTAGTTGTGTATACTGCAGGTGCATTTAAGGTCTCATTTAAATCTTATACTATAGTGCTGTAAGCCTGTAATTATATATGGAGAAAAGTCTGTACATAACTCTTTAAAGTTCAAAATATTTTCCATGCTTTGATCACTTGTGGAATTGATGAAAGTTAACTTAGCTAGAAACTACTCTTTGTATACGTTGCATGTTGTATTGAATGTTTATTAAATCCCTCCGTTTCAAAAAAATTGACATAGTTTGACTTGGAGCAGGGTTTAAGAAAACAAAGAAGACTTTTTAATCTTGTGGTTTAAAACTAAAGTTATGTCAAATGTACCAAAATGTCTTTTAATCTTGTGATCTTAAACATGCCACGTGAAAAGTTAAAGTTAAAGTGTTGCCAAAAAAAAGAAAAGAGACATTCTTTTTAAAACAAACTAAAAAAGAAATAGGGACATTCTTTTTTAAACTTAAACGGAGGAAGTATATATATTGGTGAAGTTTTTTTGCCCATGTTAGACATACTATTATGTGTGTGATCCTACACAATATGACATAATGTGAGAAAATTAAGGGTGCCCATGTTAGACACTCTACATATGTGTGTGACTAGTAAAACCTTGTAATGTGACACAATTTAGGGTTTAGTTAGTTTAAGTTGTTTAGATTTTTCATTTTTGGTGTTGCATTAGTTTCGACACAATATTAGTGTAGGTGTAAGATTTGTATCGAGTTGTCAAGCAATTTTGGATATTTTTATCCAAAATCAATAGAGAAATTCGGGGCAAATAAGAAAATTTATTATAAAAAATAAAAGCTAAGATGAAATTAAAAAAAAAATAGAGTAGTATATATATATAGGTAGAAAACTCTATGTCAGACCTATATCTCTTTTTGGAGAGCAATATTTTTTTTCTCATAATATCTTGTAAATGTTTCACTTAATATCACATAATTCAGACATATAATTAACTCTACTTTAAAAAATCACATATACATAAAGTTAAGTTCATTCTAACACTTACACTCTCTCACTGAATAACCCACAAAATTCAAATTCTAATCCTTTTTAAGTTATGATATGCAAATATAATGTAATCGAGCCTCATTTGTTCAAAAAAATGTCAATTATATATACTACTTATATATTTGTTCTATATATTTAATTTTTTGATGAAAATTTTAATTTCGATACTGTTGTTTGTCTATAAAATGGTGGAAATGGCCAAAGAAGGACACGATATTAGCATGCATGATCATCATATTATAGTATTATTACTTTGTTAATTATCTATTGCACATGATCACAAAGAGAGAATGGAGAATATGTTGAAAAAGGAAATATGGGTAGAATAAGGAACTTGTTCCCAAATAAAAGTTTGTTCTTACAAATTCAGTGCCACTTAATTCCACCCTTAATGTGCTTTTTTTATTGGGAAAATTAAGCTGTATAGATTTATCAAAATTGTTATAAATACATTAAATTAAGTGGATAGTCCATAAGGTTGGTACATGAACAATCATTCATATTCACTAGGTGACATGAACCTTTTTGGATAAGAATGTAACTATTTATTATGATACTTAATATGGTAATCTTTGGAGTGATTTCTCACTCTATAAATAGGGTTGTTCATTCACTATTGTAATATATACATATGAGACTTGAATACACTTGAATAAGAAGAAAATTTCCCTTCTTCTATCTATCTCTCTTGTCTTCTTCTCTTTATGATTATATTCTTATGAGTTTGATTTTATAACACGTTATCAGCACGAGTCTCTAGCCAATTAAGATTGAGTTTTACTTTTTCTTTAACTCATGTTTTGGTTGATCTCGTTATGAAGATCAAAGTATTATATGCATAAAATCAGGTATGTATTTTCTAAAATATTTTATGATTTAGAATAAAATAGTGTTCAGTCACTAACAATTATCAGGAACCGAAGACATATACTACTATTGGTTGAATATGACAGGCTATACAAAATTTCTTAAATAGAAGAAGGTGTAAAATTTTAATAGCATGAGTTTAAATATTATTTTGATTGTTTTGGAAGACTCAAAGGGTGAGTCATGTTGTACTTTGGTCTATTATACCGTTGGTTAAGGGTAAGACGATGAATTCAAGTTTCATCGCACCAAAAGGGTAAGACATCATGTTAAAGTCCGGATGCACCATAATGAAAAATATTTGAGGATAAGACGATAGATTCAAGTTCTATCGCACCAAAAGGGTAAGACATCAATTTGAGATTTGATGCACCGTGATTGGGTTCAAGTCCCATAGAATTATGGCGTAAAACGCCTTATATGGATAAGACATTGAGTTTGAGTCAATGCACCATAATGATGATATAATGATGACTAGGCTTTGATGAAAAGTCTTGAAATTCGTTCTATTGAATTTGCTTCATTCCTTGAAAAGAATGTGGTAGCAACATGTAATAACTCTGAAATCCGCCTGTTAACTTGCTCCATTCAATCATATGAATGTGGTAGCAGTGAATGTTAGTCTGAAAGATGACAAATGATTAATGATATGAATAAGGGCGTGGAGGGACATAATTATAATAGTCATCATTGTGGTAATGATAAAAGGAAGAACACTATAAGTTCTTCAAATAGTCCTTCAAAATGTGAAGGCAATTTAAATAAATATGTGAACTTAAAGTTCAAGGGATAATTCAGTTGCATAATGTTGCAAATCAGTTGCCAGAGGAATGCACTGACCCTATGATATAATTCAGCTGCGAATGCTTCAATGTGAAGTCCTTGAAGGACAGAGTCTATGATACGCCGAAAGCGTAATAGACCAATTGATTCCAAATATAAAATTCCTTAAAGAAGGAAGGAGCAAATGATCAATATGGTCATGATAATGAGGCAAGTGCTATAAAAGAGCACATTGACATAACACTTCATAAAATCTTGAAAAAGGTTCAGGTACCTGAAATAATGAAAAATGAAGAGATCTCGATAAGTTATGTCTTGTTGGAATCGATATCAAATAACCGTCGACGGTATCTTTGATATGAGGTAGCGTCAATGATATAAATTGTGACGATGATCTTGAATTCAAATCTGTCATATAGTGTGGACAGATAAATGGTTGGCCAAGTAAAATGCACAATTCAAGTATATTTTGTTTCACTTAGAAAAGTGACATTTTGGACTGGTAGTCCATAAATTAAGGTATAATGTCAGTGGGGTACAAATAAGTTATTATGCGATAGTATAACCGTAAGATATCAAATACGGTTTGTGCCTTGGGGCATAAAGGTTTATCGCAAAAATCCTGACATTATTGGAGATGTTTTTCTCCTTTGGTGGATGCAATGAGGTTTGTTTTGATCTGGCAACATATGAAAAACTTGAATGCATGTAATGAAAAATTGTAATGAAGGTTATATGAAAATCCTTGAAACAATCCAGGTGTCTGAAGCATATAAAGGTTTGAAAGAAACTTTTCCAATAAAGCTTCAAGAATCCTTATATGGATTGAAATAGTCAAGGAAGAAAAAGGGTACAAAAGAATGACCCTAATTGTCCTTGTATTTTTATGAAAAGGTCTTGGTAAGACAAAATTTTGTCTTGACCTACAGATTGTTAATTTGACAAATAAAATATTTGTCTAACAGACAACAGTGCACATACACTGAAAAATTTTGATGCAATTTTATGTGGATATATCGCATTCATTGAGTACCCCAATAATTATGAGATCACTTGACATAAATGATGATTCAGTTTGATCTCAAAAGAAGGATAAGAGTTTCTTGGTGATGAAACTCTATCTTGGTGCAATCAGGGCACTAGTGCATCTTACTAACAATATTTGACTAGATATTTATTTTGCAGTAAATTTACTGGCAAGATTCAGTTTCTCCCCGATAAAGGACATTGAAATGGTGTTGAGCACATGATTGAATATCCTCGAAGGACCATAGTTATGGGTTTATTCTATCCCGGGGAATCCAAGACAAAATTGATTGATTACGCAGATGCAGAATATTTATCTGATCCGCATAAAGTTCTATCTCAATCACGCTATGTGTTTGCATGTGGAGGCACAATAATATCCTGGGGATCAATGAAGCAAATGTTGCTCTGCAGAAATAAAAGTCCTTTATGAAGCAAGTCAAAAGCGCGTCTGGTTGAGATAAATGACACACCATATTCAAGAAATGTGTGGTTTTTCTTTAAAAAAAGAATATACCAACCACAATGTACAAAGATTGGAGACATCATCACAAGAAATCAAGTGATGTTTTAATCAGGGGGAGTACAATACGCGTTGCACTCTTTTTCCCTTGATCGAGGTTTTTTCCCACTGGATTTTCCTAGCAAGTTTTTTAATGAGGCAACAAATGGTGCGTATCAAAAGATATGTGTACTCTTTTTCCTTTACTAGAATTTTTTCCCACAGGGTTTTTCCTAGTAAGGTTTTAACGAGGCACATTATCTATGGACATCCAAGGGGGAGTGTTATAAATACATTGAATTAAGTGGATAGTCCATAAGGTTGGTACATGAACAACCATTCATATTCACTAGGTGACATGAACCTTTTTGGATAAGAATGTATCTATTTATTATGATACTTAATATGGTAACCTTTGGAGTGATTTCTCACTCTATAAATAGGGTTGTTCATTCACTATTGTAATATATACATATGAGACTTGAATACACTTGAATAAGAAGAAAATTTCCCTTCTTCTATCTATCTCTCTTGTCTTCTTCTCTTTATGATTATATTCTTATGAGTTTGATTTTATAACAAAAATATAATAGTAAGAGTCAATAAATGCATTTATTTTTTATATTTTATATTCTTTTTATTCATTACATTTGTCGATATTGATTTGATACATTTCTTATAGAATAATTTAAAAAAATGATGTTCTATTATATCACTCTTTAAATATAATAAGTTCAATGGACTATATTTGTAATAAAAGTGAATTAGCAACAAAATGACAAAATAATCTCTTAAATTTTTCAAATTGAACAATTATTAATAGTACATAATAAGCATAATGAAAAATAGAATTACCTTTAATACACAAAATCAAATATTGGATAAAAATAATAATACTCACTCCGTCCAGAAATATTTGTTATGTTGCGATTATCGAAAGTCAATTTGACTAATTTTCAAAGGTAAATTAGATCACATTAATTTAATATTTTAAACAAAAAAATTAGATGTTCTAAAACTATATGAGAAGTACTATAAACTGCAATTTTTTGCATATTAATATGATGAAAAAATTCATCTTAAAATGTTAGTCAAAAATTTTATAGTTTGACTCTAAAAATAGAAACTATGACAAAAAGTACCGAACAAAGGGAATACATTCTTATGATTTTTCTAATATTGCACTTAAGAGCTTAATTCTTTTTTTAATTATGATGAGTTTAAGGTTGTTAGGTTAATGATGTTTAAAGCTGTCCTTATACTGCTACCGACAGTCAATGTAGTACCATATTTCAATGTTAATGAATGCTCTACTCTGCAATTTTATATATATATATATATATATATATATATATATATATATATATATATATATATATATATATATATATATATTTGAGATATTTTTTATTTATTTACATTCGATAAAAAATTTATCACAATTTTAACAAATATTTATATATTTATTATATAGAAATAATTCAAGATTATAATATCTTAAGATAGAATTTCATTTCGGTTAACCAAAAAAAAAAAGCTAAATTTTAGTTATTTATATAAATTTTAAAGAAACATACCTAAAATTTCTTATAAAACAAATATAAAAGTATAGAAATATGATGGTGACACTTGGAAAATATGGCATAAACGGTATGTATTAAATTTTTATTTGCCATGAATTATGAGGCATAATAATGGCCCTGCCAGATTTCATTTTTTAATTTTCTGGTAAGCAATATTAATATTAAAATTTATAAATTTAAATTTATACTAAAAAAAAGGTTTTTTATTAAAAATTATTTTATATTTAAAATTTTTAATTAAGAAAAAAATAATTACGTGGTGTCCCTGCCAGATCTCAGCTTGGTGAAAAAGCACATTGTGTAGGAAATAAGACAATAAACTATTGTCCCTTTCTTGTGATATTTTATTTTTATTTTTTCGATTTAACAATAGTTAAATGACTTATAATAACTATAGCGACATAATAAAATTATTTATTTTGGTGAGTTGTATATGCACTTCAACTACAAATAAAAAAACTCATATCTGAGTTTATCATTATTTATATATTAAAATAAACACATTTTGAAATAGATTAAATTACTTATAAATTATTTTTCTCTATTTAAACTATCACCATCTACTAAATTAAATAAGTTTTAATACATAAATAGTGATAGACTCATAATTCAGATAGGAAAAGACACTGATAATTAAAACGTGAAACGCGAAGAAAAAGAACGATAATTCAAATATACTTTTTATTATATCTCCTCTATTTATAATTTCTTTAATGTGTATGTCCAAAAATGGATCTTAAGAGTTGCTTTCGAGTTTATTTGATAAAAAATTATACAATATATATAAAGTATTTTTTTATTAATATGCATTTATATCGATTTTAAATCTCCTGAACATATGAATAAAAAGACTAATTAACTTAGTAATTTAAGAGTTTTTAAATTTAAGTATTAAATATTATATTTTTATTTTCTAACTCCGTTAATGAAAACGTATTCATTATTAGACCTATCAAATCAAATATGAACAAATAAATATGCACGGATTAATAATAAATATAACTCTGTTCTGCTTGACTATTTGGCTTTCTGAATCAGCAGAAAAAAGTTTTGGCTTCCCTACTTCCATCACTGGTCCCTGCTAGTTGAAGTATATATATACCAGCTAGGTTTATTTTATTTATTTCATAAAAATTAAATCTTTTATATATTTAATATTTTCTTCAATTCACCATTAGTGATTCTTATTAATGTTTTGTTGCCTTTGGCTAGGAGCCTTTTATTTTGGTGTCCAACACTCTGAAAATAAAGTTTAATTTGGACGTGTTAAATATATAGCTAGCGCTTTTTAAATCAGAATTAAACTCACTCGTCAAAAACATAATTTAGTTATTATTCTTCTATCAACTTCATATATTGACTACTGCGGCGCAACTCGAAATAATTGAAATATATTGACTATTATTTTTCTGTCAATTTCTTATCCGGCAAAAATCATAATAATTAGGCTTCAATGTTAATATCAAATAACAAGAGGGAACTTTTTTTTTTTAAAAAAAAAAAACTTCGATATTGAATTGACTAAATATTGTTTTCTCTTGACAATATATATATGAAGACTAACTCAACATCATATATATATATTTTAGTATAAAAAGAATGATAGTTTTACGAGATAAATGAAATAATAAAGAGTTTGAAATACAATCTTTTTGGAAAGGTGATATTCTTTTTAAGCAATTACTTATATTGGGACATTTGAAAAGTTAGAAAAATATCATATGTGAACTGACCTTATTAAGTTTTTAATTCTGATATTCTAATTAATTTCATGTTTAATGATACGTCCTTATATAAATTGACATAACATATTCAAAAGAACATGGTGTTTAAAGAGCATATATATATATATATATATATATATATATATATATATATATATATATATATATATATATTTATTGAGGTACATTGTTCAAATTAAAATCTATTTAATATGATACGGAGGGGATATTATTAATATGAGTAAAATTTAAATGGTGACACAAAAAAATTCTGTTACTGTAAATAATTTAAAAAAAAAAGAAGAAGAGAGAGAGACCATAATTAATATAAGGAGGTCCCATATTCTATTGGCATAATTATTTATTAAAAAAAAACAAGAAGAGGTAGGTTTGTATTAATGATTTATATTGACCCTCCCATCATTATTGTGGAAAGCCTAACCTTTCTTCTTTCAACATATGTCAATTTGTTATTTGTGCCACCCATTTTGGTGAAAATTTTAATATTTCAATGACTTAGGTTATAAGTTGAGATGACCTTAGAAAAGAAGTACGATTGAGATGGTTTGGCTATGTTAAGAAAAGATATGTAGCAAGAGATGTGCGAGATGTTGGTTCTAGAGGATATGAGGAGAGGTAGAGGTAGGTCGATGAAGTGCATCAGGGGAGAAGTGAGACGTGATCTTAAATAGGAAGAGTGGAAAACACGTATTTACCAAATTAGTAAGTAGTGTAAGGTTGTCTTGCTTAGTGTGGTTGGTGTTTTGTCATTTATTTTATTGTTGTCCTTGCTCCCTAGTCCCTTCTGACAAATTTTGCTCCGATTTCTTGTTGCTTACTATTTTGTTGCTAAGGGTCTTTCGAAAACAATCTCTTTGTCTCATCCCGAATGATTCTCAACCCACTAACTCATTAACAGAGTCAGAACCAAAACTACTTTTAGCGGCAATAAATATTGACATTAATAAAGAGTGTTAAAGTCTTTATTGGTATTAGTTAAGTACCATTAGAACCAATATCGCTAAAAGCTTTAGAAATATATAAAATGCTAATTGCCGCTAAAAGTATATATATTTAGCTCTTAATTTGTTGCTAATGATCATTTTTGATGTAACGTGAATTCGGCTTATACCATATCTCCTAATATGCCTTGGTAAAACAACACAAGAACTTTTACTGTATAATAAATAGCTAGTGGTAGTAACAAAGATGGCTGTTTAACATATACTTTTCCATCTTCACCAAAAAAAAAATAATCCTGAAGACTATAGTAGTTCATCCTTTATACAATACTGGCAATCAGGAAGAAGCCAGTGACTAATTGGTTTTATCCCTTTACTAGACCATCTGTTCACAAGGGCCATTTCGAGTTTCCGAACCTGCAAGAACCAAAACGAAAGGAAGTGAGGCGGAGGCAGAAGTCCAGATACTAGTTTGGTCGAACTCAGTAGCTTTTGCTTAAACCATGTACTTGTATTAATAAATTAGTTAACTATGTACCGAAATTAAATTTAGAACCCAATTATTAGCACTTGGAGTCGTTATTCTGAAATTCAGAATTCATAAACTTAATATTTTGACTTTGTGCCAAGATGCCTTGTTAGTTTTTCCTTCATTCAGCAGTATTTTGCCTATATGCCCGACATAATTTTCCGACGAAAGGTGTTCATCTGACCACTCTTACCATGCTGTAGCTCCGCCCATGAACCCAGTGTAGTCCCCACAAGTGCGGTTTCGGGAGGTAGAGTGTACACCTTACCCTCTTTACCTTCGAGAAGGTGGAGAGACTGTTTTCGAAAGACCTTTTCCCCTATTCAGTATACATGCCAATTCTATTGAAGACAGGTAGTTTGATGCAAAGGGGTGATATAAAACAGTTTTAGGCATCAAAAAATGGCCTCTGATGACGAATTTGTAATTCAGCTGAGATTTCAAGTATAAGAGAATGGGACATTCTCTCTACAGTCAATACCAAGGATTTATATGACGTAAAGAAAAACCATCAGTAGACTATTAAACAGGAACTAGTAATGAATCTTATCGATGTCTGTCTTGGTCAGAGGACTAAAAGAGAACATGGCTAAGAAGCCCCTTCGGGGATAACCAATAAAATTGAAACTATACAGAGAAGAATTAGCATGGGCTTTGCACAAGGATGTTACACAGAGATTGAGAAATGGTCGAAATCTTAAAAGAACTTTAAGAAGCCTTATCGGCACTCATAGGTAGAGAATCAGCTTAAAAGTTTCAAGTTGCTTGTTCCATGTGAAAACAAGCTAAAGTTATTGCCATACTAAAGAAAATTTGACAATGCAGATAGCATATCTGCAACTTAATAAGGTCGGGAAATCATTAATCAAAAGAAGAGAAGGTCCAAAAATCAGTACAAACATAGGAGTTAGAGAAAAAGCTTACGTTTGGTAGTCGTCCAAGAGAACTTATAACACAAATAGTCAAAGCAGTTCGATACTCTATTTTCCGTTTTTTATACCCCTTAGTAAATTGAAATTTTATAAATCACATGATCTCAAAAGAGTAATGTAATCAATATTAATTCATTAGAATAAACAAAAAGTTTTATTAGGTTCATCCGAGAAGACAGGTTTGAGAAGCCTTACCTGCTTCACAATAAATGGTTCCTTTGAGAGACTTAATGGTGCTGTCAAAATAGTAAGAAAACCATTTCTGTTTCCATAAACTATGTCTGTAAGAGGCCGATCACCCACCTGCAAAAGACGCTAAATGAGAAAAGGATTGAGAAACCTTAAAAAAATAAAGGAAAGAAGAACCACTTCTACCATAATAAGTCTCGAGGATTTGCAACCGAATTGCCTTTCAATTTCTTCAGCTGTTCCAGCTGGCTTCTTCAACCCTATATTTAGTGTTAAAGAATCAGCATATACAAGTCGCAGTAACTCAATGCTATGTTGTTCGGATCTTCAAAAAATGTTGTCGCACCGATGTCGGATCCTTAAAAAAACTCTAGTTTTGGAGGATACAACATGCACCCCGTTCCATTTTGTGAAGAGTCTGAGCAACATAGAGTTTGGTTTAAGTGATAAAAGAGAATTACGATACAAAGGCTACCATAGTAAATAAGTAATTTTTAAAGTTATAGTCCCCATCAAAGTTTATATTACACATAGAGGCGGAGGTAGAATATTCACAATGGGTTTGGGCAAACTCGGTAGTTTTTTGCTTAGACCTGTATTTGCATGAGGAAATCTGTTAAGTATACTGCAAATCCAATAACGACGACAAGCTATAGGTGAAATGACAGTTCGAACCCCATAAACTCGCCTCTGATTACACACTTGTTTGATCCAATTCAGCTAATAATATTACCCTACACAACTTTCAAATCTTTCAAGAACTCAACTTCATGTAATTCCTCATACTTTAAACTTTGATGTGATGCTTTCGCTATCAAACTAACTTTATAATCAATACTTCAATGCTTACTTCAAATGCAAGTAAAATAACATGTAACGTCTTAAATATGTCCTAATCAAACACCGTCACACAAGAGTGGATGCAAGTGATGCAAATAGCATAGGCATAGACAGGAACAACTTACTATGCCTAATGACTTTAATTCCGATTGCACGTTCAAGAATCCGAGCTTTTCTACCATCAGGATCATATTCAGCTAGTCCTACAAATTCCCAAATCATCAAACACTCAGTTCTGCAGAAAAACAAAAAAAAAGAAACACCTTTAAACTTTAAAGTTACAAGAAAAAACACGATACCAAATACGAATTCCTAATGAAATTTACCCGCGGAGTTGCTAAAAACAGCAATGTTGTTGCCAAACAAAGCTTTACACTGTTCCATTGATGAAGCAAGAGGAGACCACAAGTTCAAAGAATAAGGAACTGTAATTGTATTGTCCTTATCGAAAACCACGCCTTCGAATCCCCTTCTCTTAAGCTCAGCCCAATCAATATACCTTATATCTTGCACAAACACATGTGGAATTGCCAAATGCTTGTCTTTACGAAAAATCCCAACAGAAAAAGAAACCCCCTCTACATTAATCCTCTGCCCCAATGCAGCTTTAATCCTTGCCCACCAACTGTTCGATCGAATGCCTGAATGAACAATCACTTCAACCCCCTGCTCTTTTACATCATTTCTGTAATGGGGTTTCTCTTTTTCAACAGAATAGTTCATTTCTTGCCAATATACATCTTTCTGTCTAGTTTGCTTCTCTTGTTCTTGGTGACAACTGTGTGTGTAAGTAACAAGTGTTTTCTTGAAATGAAGTGAATGTTTGAAGGGAAATTTGTTAGGAATGTAATGGAAGTAAGTGTTCCATGGTGTAATTGAAGTAGATTGCATGATCAAGAATCCACCAAAAAAAATTTATAGTTGTAGTTTGATTAAGGAAGTGTATGTATAATGTGTATCGATAAGGTAAAGTTTTTAATGGAATCTCCATGTTTGTACATCATTCTACATTTGTCACAAAAAACAGGGTGGGGTGACAAGAATGTTGTCTTTGGCTTGTAGCCACTCAAATTTGAGGGACAAAACTCTTTTAGTTGGAAATTTGATGAGGTTTTGAGAAATTTGGGCTTGAGTATATATTGTTGGCAAGAGGTGTGTAATCATTGGGCCTATATGAACTTAGGGAGGCTTCATTTCAATAATTACTCATCTTTCGATCGAGTTGCCTCTAGATACACTATATTTGTCTCTAGATATACTGTATCTAGCGTATGTGTTTCACCTCTCTCCCTCCCTCACCCCTCCTTTACTCTCTGTATGTGTGTTTCACACTTTCATGTATCTACGTATACAGTATCAAATATGCATTGATGTATCTAGTGTATATGTGCATAGTAACAGACCGGTTCTAATAGGGGACTATTATATCCGGTATATATGTGATGTATTTTACATAAATACATCTATTTCGTATCAATTTTGTGACGTATCTATGAATAGATACATACTTATAACTAGACGAAGTTATAGTTGTTCAAATATAGGTATTTATGCGTATGTAATTATGTCTTAACTACATACTTAGAAAAAGATGAAGACTAAGATATCATTATCTTGATTCATGTATTTGTATATATATATATATATATATATATATATATATATATATATATATATATATATATATATATATATATATATATATATATATTACTCAATTGCAATGTTTTAAAAGGCGAGGGCATGAGGCGAGACGTTTTAGACAGTACAAGGCAAGGGTAAGCTTTGAGACACGGCGTGTAAGTCCCACGGACTATGAGGCATAGTCTCATGTATATTCAATTTTATAATTTTATTACTAATACTGTAAGCAAAAGTAAACCTTTCAATGATTTGTTGTTTTGATTTGAAATAAGTATTAATAATCAATAATGAAGAAAAAAAGTATTATAATTACTATTTGAGAATTATTATTACACCAATAATAAAAATATGATTTAAAGCAAGAAAAAAAATTTAAAAATAAATTTAAAGCGCCCGAGCGTACGTTTTACGCTCAGGACTTGCTTTTTTAAGCTTGGGGCTTACACCTCAAAATTTAGGACTTACGCCGAAAATTTTATAAGGACTTATGCCTTATGGATCTACGTATTTAATTTACACCCAGAGCGTTCTTGGTACGCCCCGTCCCAAGATTTGCCCCAAAAACATTTTTGAAAACAATGCTCAATTGGATGAGATCATAGGCTGACTATTAAGGATCTTGTTCCGGAGGCTACTATTGGATGTATCGAGGGAGGAAACTCGTAGTTGTTATGTCAAATCCAACAAGAAATTTTTTTATTAGGTATTACACCTATAATACTCGTTAAATTTAATATTATAATATGGATAAAATACACCCCTAATTAAACAAAATAGTAACATATAACGATTGATTAAACTAGACTAATAGTACAAATTTATTTTACACCAATAGCATAGGAATCAAAATAGCTAGATTCACAAGAAATCTAGTAGTGTGCAATAATGTCTTTGACTAGATCTATGTCTGGTTAACTTATTAGTTATTGGTTGTAATATTAACATACATGTGAAATATCACATTATATTACTTGTTTATAATTCTGCCAATTGCATCTTAAAGTTGTGTGCTTCTTTGAGATAAGATCCTCTTTGTCATTCAATATCAGATCTAGCAAAGGAAAAAAGAACTATTAAATATAAGTTCTTGTCTCCCTAAAGAATTAAAATAACATAAATATAAATACATGTCTAATCTTGCAACATGAGTAAAATACACCCTTAAATTTTTATCAAGTTTGAGAATACTTGATATGTCATGAGACAGATCAGTATGTAATTAATCAAGTAAAGAGATATTTTTAAGGCTATTAATAATTCTAAAACGCAGTTAATAATTTGTGCCAAGTTTAAATGTGTTTACAATACTTCTCCGATCTTTAATGAATGATTTTTCACTATTACTATTCCAAGAGTAAAAACATTTTTTTAAAATTATAATTTTCTCAAATATTTTTTACTATAAATAAAATAACTAAATATTCATAGCACATTTGGAGGAAAGGTCAAATTTTTTGCCCTTGTAATGTGAAAAACTAAGTAATTTCCCCCACCTTTTGAATTTTGTTATAATATTACCTCCACTATTAGGAAAATCTCTCATTTTGCCTTGTCCTAACTGTAATTTTAAACTATAGGAAAAAGTTGAAACGTAAATTTAAATTTTTATTCTCGAAGAACTTGAATACGTAAAGTTCATTCACTTTACGCTGAAGTTTGATTAATGACAAAAACAAATACGAGTTTGAATTTGTGAACGACAATGATATGAATGAACCAAAAGTTGAACGAATGTCAAAGTTGTTAAGATAACAAAAGGGCAAACATGAAAATTTCAACCACAACAACAACAAAATAAGTAGCCAACAAAACTTTTATTGGTACAAAAGAATAAAGAATTCTACTCATTTGATTCATTAAAATCTTGAACTCTTGCATTCAGCAGAAAAGCCTTGAGGAAACCTCTTAGAATCAGCACAGTAATTGTAAACCATGTGTTTGGTCTGCACCCATCGTAGTCTATTCCGTCCCTTACCATCAAGTTCATGTGTCTGCCATGGCTTCGCGTTGTTTGTTGAACCGATAGACTTACATGTAGAGGCACCTGATGATACTGCACAACCATCAATGTTAATGTTTCTGTAATAAGCAGTGAATGGTGCAAGTGCCCAATCTGTTTTCACTCTGCCTCCTTGGGTTGCCCATTCATCTGCATTCCATAAACTGCAGTATACTTTCATTGCTTGACTCTTGGGAAATGGAATTCCCATGCTTTCATGGTTGTTGAACACTCTAATTGGACTGTTATCTACTAAGAACCTGAATATATATCGAAAAATTTAGTAACATCAAATGTAGTTCATCTTAAGAAAATATTTTAACATGTTGTTATCTTTTAGGTGATCTGATACTCAGAGTATATATATACATTTGTGAGGTGATTTTGTGTTAACTTACACTATGCGATGAGGATTCCAGACGATGGTGTAAGTGTGAAACGCGGCAGTTGGATCAAACCAAAGATGAAATTGTTGTTCTTTGTTTCCTTTTCCTTGTGTGTATACATTGGTATGGATAGTGTAAGGCTGGCCAGAGACATTGCCTAAGAACTCGAAATCGATCTCATCATGTCCTTCTCCTTGTGAAGATAACTAACAGAGGAAACAATCCATCATGAGCAATAGGATGGCATGTTATAATAAGAATAATGAAGTTCAAATTATAATAAGAGGCCTTAAGACTTACGAAGAAAGTTGTTACAGTGCCAGCAGAGTTTTTAGGGACGAGTTTAAGTTGCATATCGAATCTTCCAAAAAGGTACTCATTTTTGGATTGAAAGCCAGAGCCAGAAAGTTTATCAAGCGATAGGGCAAGGCCTCTACCGCCTTCTTGTATTTTACCGCGTCCTTCGCCCCAAGTTATGTCTACATCTCTATAGAAATTACCAGCTGAGGCTAGTAATTGGATACTCATTAGTATTGAAATAAGAAGAAGCAATGTTGATGAAAATTTAGAAGACATAATTTTCTAAGATGATGAAATTGTTAAAGAAATAATGTAAAATTTTGATGTTATTGGTTTGGTTAAATGAGCCTTTTTATAGGAGTAGGACATAGTAGGAAGGATCTATTTGTTATGAGAGGGAATATGGGGCAACTGGTGACAAAGGAATGTGAGCTGGAAACTTTAGTTTATTCACAATTATTGTGAACCATAATAATTACTTGCGCGTGGGGTCCTGGTTTTTTTCGATTATGTAATTTAACGGGTAGATATTTAGATTTGTATAATGTTGAACAAGTAGATATATACAGACTAAGCGGCTTAATACATGTTAGATGTCACATAAGACGTGAATTGCCACGTAAGATGCATGCATCTATTTGTTCAACATTTTATAAGTTTAAGTGTTTATAACTCAATACACGTTGGACGCTGTCATGACATACTCAAAATTGAAAGTCATATATAGCAGTTGATGTCAAGTTAAAATATATGTTTTAATCACTTCAACAAAAATGACCATCAGCGGCATTTAATTCTTAATTATCGCTTAATATGTATTTTTAACGGCAATTGTTACTCTTTATATATGTTCCTAAAGCTTTTAGCAACGTTGGTTCTAATGAACTTAACTAATGTCAGTAAAGGCTTTAGCATTTTTTATTAGTGTCAATATCTAATGCCGTTAAAAGTTATTTTTATTGTATTAAATAGATTATGTTGTTTTTAATTGTTACGTAAATCCACACATCAACAATTTATAGTAAAAATCTACTAGAAATATAGAGTGCCTACTAAAACTATTATTAAATAGAAGGATAAAGATAAAATATATTTATTAAATTTAAAATAAAGACAAAATAAGAGAGAAAAGAAATAGAGTTTAACTGCTATCCACCGACGGTGGACAAAAAAATTACACGGACATTTTATTTTTGGAAATATTTAATTTTTTTAATTAATATATTTTAATATTATTAATATTAAAATAAAAATAATAACATAGTGTTATATGGTAACTTGAATTATAAATTAATTGTACAAATTTAATTAGGATTCTTATTTGTCTTACCAAAAATAAAAAATACATAATTTCTTGTGTTTTCTTAGTTGTATTAACGTTCTTCTTTTTCTACATAAACCATTGAAGCAACCAACTATCCACCATTGAAGCAATTTGAAACAATTATCATGGTAGCGTTTTCCTCGTATATCTTTTTTTACATAACTTATTAAGTCTTTTTCGCAACATGAATAAACGTTTCAAAGAAATATTCTTGTTTTAATGTATGAAGAAATTTATGTTTTGTAGTGATGAAGATATTTAAAGAATACGTTTAAGAACTTTTTAGCAAATTGAAGAAGTTCAATACATTAGCCATGAAAAATATTTAAAATTTTAAAGCTAACTTACCCTATCAGTCTAATATCTAATAATTGTGTATTGCAGGAAACTTTTGAAATCTCTAATTTAGAAGAGCAAAATGCAGAAGGAATTGAAGATTCCTTGGAGGATATAGAAAGCAACATGAATGCAGTTGTATCTTTTGTTCCTCAACTAGGTGAGCAAGAATTAAGAGAGCCTTACATCGGTATGGAATTTCAATCACTTGATACTGGATTTAAATTTTATCTTGATTATGCTCATCGTAATGGTTTTAGTGTGCGCAAAAATCGAATTAGTAGATCAAGAAAAGATAAATCCATTATTGGTCAAGAGTTTGTTTGTTCAAAAGAAGGATTTCGTTCAAAAAAAATGTCTTGAGAGTAATAAGCAACGAGATGAGACTAGAGAGGGGTGCAAAGTGATGATATATATGTCAAAGAAAGAAGAAGAAAAGTGGGTTATAGCTAGGCTTGTCTTGAATCATAATCATGAACTTGCTTCTCCTAATAGTCAGAAATTCTTGCGATCAAAAAGAAAAAAATCAGAGGCTCAAAAAAATCTTATTGATCTCTTAAATAATTCTGGTATTCGTCCAAGTAAAATCGCATCAGTGTTAACTACTCAGGCGGGAGGCATAGAGAATCTCAATATAACTGGACGAGATATTCAGAATTATTTGAGCACTAAAAGGCAAAATTGTCTTGAGAAAGGAGATGCACAATTGATGTTGAAATACTTTCAAAAGCGACAATCTGATAGCCCAGGATTCTTTTATGCAATACAAATGGATGTGGAGGGTCATTTAGCTAATTGTTTTTGGGTAGATGCTAGGTCTAGGATAGCTTACAAGAATTTTGGAGATGTTGTCCTATTTGATCCTACATACTTGACAAATAAATATAAGATGCCTTTTGTTCCATTTACCGGAGTTAATAACCATCACCAATCCATTTTATTTGGATGTTCTCTTCTTTGGGATGAAACGGAAGAAACTTTTCAGTGGTTACTTCATACTTGGCAAGAGGCAATGTTTGGTATTTCCCCTCGTACAATAATCACAGATCAAGATGCTGCAATAACAAATGCAGTTGCAAAGGTGTTCCCGAATAGTGCACACCATTTTTGTATGTGGCACATTGAGAAGAAGATTCCTGAATATCTAAGTCATGTTTTTCATGCATTTGATGATTTTAAAAATAAGTTTAGTAAGTGTTTACATTGTACAACAACTCCTGAGGAATTTGAAATTGCTTGGATCGATATAATGAAAATGTACAATTTAGAAGAGCATATTTGGTTGCGTAAGATATACACCATTCGCGAGAAATGGATTCCAGCATATGTGCGAACTACTTTTTGTGCTGGAATGTCAACAACTCAAAGAAGTGAAAGTATGAATAAATACTTTAAAGATTTTCTTAACTCTAGTACGCCAATGAGTGTATTTGTGACGCAATATGATAAAGCTGTTGACGCTAGGTATAACAAAGTAAGGGAGAAGGATTATAAGACAAAGCATTCAAAGGCTATCTTGAAAACATTATATCCAATGGAGGATGAAGCAGCCAAAATATATACCAGAAAAATATTTCAAAAATTTCAAGAAGAGTTAATTCAATCTCAAAAATTTATTTCAGAAAAAATTGAGGTTCAGGATGGGATACATATTTATAAAGTGCATTTGTTTCAGAGAGAAACACCGACATATATTGTTAGGTTGAATCTTGAATTAAAGAATGCTACTTGTTCTTGTCATAAGTTTGAGTTCATGGGAATTTTGTGTAGACATGTGCTTATGATATTTATAAAGAAACAGATTCACTCGCTTCCACCATGTTATTTATTGGATCGATGGACAAGGTATGCAACTACAGAAAAAGCTAATGACATTTCAAGTGCAGGATCGCTTGCGTATAATCTGAAGTCTTCTACTATATGGTTTAATAACATTATGACACATTCTCTTGGGCTCTCTGAACGAGCTACTCGTTCAGAAAAGCATTATAAATTTACATATCAGAAATTGTTGCAACTAAGTAAAGAACTTGATGAACTTCCATATGAGGATAATGATAATGTTTGTGATGATCAAGTTAACGAGTCAAATAATGATTTGAACTCAAGTGAACAAAGAGAAAAATTTAGTTTGCTTGACCCTCCATGCGTGGCTACTAAAGGACGTCCTCGTTCTTTGAGAATGAAAAGCGGTTTAGAAAGTTCTCAGAAAGTTAAAAGAAGCTCTTCGCTGAAATCAAAAAGAGAAACCAAAATCAGAAAAAAAGGCAAAGGAGTAAGGTAATTTTATAGTTTGATCTTTAATTTAATGTGAATTCATTGAATAAATCACATATTTCAATTATTTGCTTAATTTTCAGTTCACACATTAATGTTGAAAAGGAATTCAATAGCAGGGAAACAATCATTAATGCAGATCCTACAATGGTAAGGTTTTATTTTGATAAATTATGTGAATTTTGACTAAGACTTATTCTTATGTATCATTCTCTTTTTAGCTAACAAATTTTTCTTTTATTTAATCATTTTTAAAGGAATTCTCAGCATATTCAGAACCTTTTGAAGGGCAAAGTGGTCGTGCTGATTCATATCCAACCTCATTTATGGTGGGTTTATTTTACTGCGCTTGTATGTATTTTATATATAGCATATATGCATTTGTAAACAATTACTGTTTCAGGATTTGATGAGAGCAACTTCGTATCCATATCAAAGAGGTTTCTAATCTACAAGGTGACTTGGAGTTTGTGGAATTTAAAACTATAAAGGATGTCTAGAGAGACAATTATTCAAAATTCATTTTGTTCTGTTTTCTTTCTTTGGCAGAATATAAATCCAGGGATATTTTTTGTTCAAGACTTTTTTTTCTTTTAAGTTTACATACAATAACTCAGAGTTTTAGCTTTAGTTTTTTTTGTTGATTGTGTTTTTATTCATAGTGAATTAGTTACTCTTTTATGCCTTCATATATGTTAGCAAGGATACTCCACTCTCTGATACATAGCAGCAGCAATAACAACGTATAGCAACAAAAAATTTTCACCGAAAGAATAAAATTTGTAACCAAGCATGCAATTGTGATTAAATCATGGGCCGTATTTAATAGTGTTTGATTTTGTTTGCTTACTCTTATAAGTTTGAATATGTTGATTTTGTTGCACTTTTTGTTTCTGGAATAGTTTCATATTAATATTTTGCTAGCATTGCTTCAATGGCAACAAGTACCGGTTCTTATAAAAAAAAAAATATGTTGGCAATGATTTTCTTTGAAGGATTGAAGTGCTTTCCAATAAGAAAACACAAGAAATTATGTATTTTTTATTTTTGGTAAGACAAATAAGAATCCTAATTAAATTTGTACAATTAATTTATAATTCAAGTTACCATATAACACTCTATTATTATTTTTATTTTAATATTAATAATATTAAAATATATTAATTAAAAAAATTAAATATTTCCAAAAATAATATGTCCGTGTAATTTTTTGTCCACCGTCAGTGGATAGTAGTTAAACTCAAAGAAATAATGATGCAACCACATTAAACTAATTATTACACAAAACGAAAGTTTTCGTTATTACATAACGATCAAATATTATAAATTTAAATAATAATAAAAAATAACCATTTTATTTATGAAAATAAGATCTAACTTTGATAACCACATCTGAACATGTCTTATGAAATATCAAATAGGATACAGCTATTGTGAAAAATAGAAGGGCATGTGATTGTGTGAATTTACTTGGTTTGCAGAGTAAATTATGGGCTTTATTTGTATTCTTTTACCACTAAAGTATAGTTTTTATTATCCTATTTTTTGTTTAATTATCCTATTTCTTGGATATTGGAAACAAATGGATCTGAATAGCATGGAACAGCTGTTATCTAATTTTCAATTTAAACAATTAACTAATATTAGAAACATAAAAGATCGTTTGGTAAAATATATAAAATGGTCTTATACAACGCGATTTAAATTAATCGGACCAATGGTTATATATATACCAATAAAAATAGAAAGAGATACACTATTAAATAGTGTAGGGATAAAAGATCCTCCATAAAGTTTGATATCGTAACAACAATTTCGATCAAAGTTAGAATATTTTTCAGACCCTTTTCCCATGATTATACATACTAATAGATCATTGATAAATATTTACCAACACTCGATATATATATATATATACCATACTAAAAATCTTAAAATATTTAGCTTCGCATATAATTTAAAAGGTATTAAATTCAATTCGATTACTAACTACTAAGATAAAATTATATGATTTAATGTAAACATTTACCTCTAGACTATGGAAGCATATCTCAACCCAATAATTAAGTGGCTATACAAAATAGCATATCTTTTTTTGTTGTACCAATAAAACATATCTTAATAACATATTAAGTTAATCAACATATCTTTATGTGACATATCTCAACTTAATATGACATAGGTCCAATTGTCCAAACACTTTGAAACATGAAAATAATTTGAGCATAAAATAATGCATATATTATTGAAATATAATTAATAGTTTTTTCAATAATTCTAGTTCTAGGATTCTAATTGTTGGGACCTTTGTAATTCTCAATTATCAAGATGGATGCATAGAGGTTTATGGAGGCTTCACTGGAAATCATGTGCCAGAAATAATCAATACATCATAGTTTTAATATTTTTTTCAACTAACAATGACTAATAATTCATAAAATATTTCAAGATTTGTCCAATTAATTTCTAATGGTATATATAGGACAATCTCAATTAATTTGAGATCAAGGCATAATTATTGCTGTTGTTTAATCAATAAGAAGTATGGCAATTAATATGAGTTGTGCTTGCATTTAATGGCGGAGGAGAAATTTCGACTAAGTGGTGTCAAAATATACAGAAGTAAAATCGCATAAAAGCTAAGTAGTGTCAGTATGTATGTTAAAAAAATATTTCAATCTAGCTACATAATGTAATTTCTTAACGATGGTGTCAAAATATACAGAAGTAAAATCGCATAAAAGCTAAGTAGTGTCAGTATGTACATTAAAAAAGTATTTCAATCTAGTTATATAATATAATTTTTTGACGAAGAATATCAATTCTCAAATATGTGTGGCTCCGCCACGGGTTACATTTGGATGATTGAGATATCTTCACTTTTAATTAAAAATCTTAAGTTCAACCTCTAGAATTGAAAAAAGATCATGTTAAAAGCTTCCCAAATTTAATTAAATTCTAATAAATATAACGAAATCTAGTGGAAAAATAATTTTTTTTAAAAAAACAAGAAATATGTCTTATATACTCGGGAAAGAGTTTTGTTGCTTAGTCCTCTGACATTTATATATAATTTTCTTGGACGAGATCAATTTTAACCTCATAGTAAAAGGATATGTTTGAAAATTGTGAATTATCAATGAAGCTTCTAAATAATACTCCAATCTAATCTTCAATTAAAGAATGCAATATAATTTATCGAAGTAATGCATATAATCCAGATCGTTATAGTAATTCATAAATTTTAAGTTGTGAATGTAATTGTAATTAGCTAGTGATATTAATCATTATAGATGCAACGAGGTGTGCGTAAGCTCTGGTGGAAGTCATGTGTCAAAAATAATTGACCACACATTCATAATTACAATTCAACTAACCTGACCAACTATTCAAAATTTGCCCAATTAACCTAAATTATTTGAATTTTAGGTATAACTTATTTAAAGGATAATGAACATTCATATATAATTGATTTCAACTTATTTGAAATTAAGAATGTAATTATATTTTTATCTTGTCAATAAAAATATGATCAACATGAGTTTAGCCTTTAATTGCTTATACAGTATTTGACTAAGCTTATAAGATAGTCAAAACTAATTTATCGAGTGTTAATTAGAAAGACAAATATATTTTATGAATAATTAAAATGGATCAATGTTCGTTTTGGATGAAATTATAATGTTTGGTCAAAATTATATTTTTTTGGCACATGACTCTGACATTGTTACATATTAAAAATTTGTTATGCTAATATATCCATGCATTATTTTTCATGTAGTTTTGGACCTATGTCGTATTAAGCACCGTCATGAATTATTTTGTACCAAATGTTTGGTATAATCATTTATTGCTGGTTGAGATGCTTCCATAAATGGTTTGCATGGTGAGTTCAACCTATTTATTTTAAGTCATGTAAAATAAAATTTCAAAAAATACTTATAAAATAATCTCACTTGAAATTTAGTTATATGTTTTTCTATTATTGTTATTGTTCGAATTAATTTTAACGTATATCAATCATTTCATTTAGTACTTGTTATTTTCTATCAGCATAAGTATCGAATATTTCTATCTAACAAAACTTAAGCAAATGAAAAACAAACCTTTTTTGAATCTGAACAAAAATCTTCATAATTCTCTTTACTTCATTAAATATTAGATCACCCTTTGAATTATCGGTTACAATTACAAATAAGTAATCGCACCAAGAATGCTGGTAACTATTCTCCGTTTTAGAGCTAGGTCTGAACAAATTTATTTTTCAGACTACGACATATCGAATCTCAATGATATACATATCATATAAATTGAAATTTTGCCTGACACCTCATCTTTAGAAGTCTGTCAGTTCTACTTGATCTGTTCTTATTAGCTCGCCCTTCCGTCAAGGGCATCACAAGTACATTTTCAACAAAAAAAAAAAAAAAAAAAAAAAGAACCCCACACGCATAGAATAATTCTTGTATGTATCCAATGAATTTAAATAAACTAAGGTTTTCCAGCTCATAGCTAGCCCTTTGCCCATATTTCTCTCATTAAAAAAAAGGATCCTTCCTATTATATTTTACTTCACATTGCACCTATAAAAAGACACATTTAACCAAACCAATAACATCAAAATTTTACATTATTTCTTTAACAATTTCATCATCTTAGAAGATCATGTCTTCTAAATTTTCATCAACATTGCTTCTTCTTATTTCAATACTAATGAGTATCCAATTACTAGCCTCAGCTGGTAATTTCTATAGAGATGTAGACATAACTTGGGGCGAAGGACGCGGTAAAATACAAGAAGGCGGTAGAGGCCTTGCCCTATCGCTTGATAAACTTTCTGGCTCTGGCTTTCAATCCAAAAATGAGTACCTTTTTGGAAGATTCGATATGCAACTTAAACTCGTCCCTAAAAACTCTGCTGGCACTGTAACAACTTTCTTCGTAAGTCTTAAGGCCTCTTATTATAATTTGAACTTCATTATTCTTATTATAACATGCCATCCTATTGCTCATGATGGATTGTTTCCTCTGTTAGTTATCTTCACAAGGAGAAGGACATGATGAGATCGATTTCGAGTTCTTAGGCAATGTCTCTGGCCAGCCTTACACTATCCATACCAATGTATACACACAAGGAAAAGGAAACAAAGAACAACAATTTCATCTTTGGTTTGATCCAACTGCCGCGTTTCACACTTACACCATCGTCTGGAATCCTCATCGCATAGTGTAAGTTAACACAAAATCACCTCACAAATGTATATATATACTCTGAGTATCAGATCACCTAAAAGATAACAACATGTTAAAATATTTTCTTAAGATGAACTACATTTGATGTTACTAAATTTTTCGATATATATTCAGGTTCTTAGTAGATAACAGTCCAATTAGAGTGTTCAACAACCATGAAAGCATGGGAATTCCATTTCCCAAGAGTCAAGCAATGAAAGTATACTGCAGTTTATGGAATGCAGATGAATGGGCAACCCAAGGAGGCAGAGTGAAAACAGATTGGGCACTTGCACCATTCACTGCTTATTACAGAAACATTAACATTGATGGTTGTGCAGTATCATCAGGTACCTCTTCATGTAAGTCCATCGGTTCAATAAACAACGCGAAGCCATGGCAAACACATGAACTTGATGGTAAGGGACGGAATAGACTACGATGGGTGCAGACCAAACACATGGTTTACAATTACTGTGCTGATTCTAAGAGGTTTCCACAAGGCTTTTCTGCTGAATGCAAGAGTTCAAGATTTTAATGAATCAAATAAGTAGAATTCTTTATTCTTTTGTAAGAGGTTTTTGTTGGCTACTTATTTTGTTGCTGAATTTGTATTATTTATCTATATGTAATGGAATGTGGTAAGGTTTACTTTCTTTTGTTAACTATGTTGTATGATAAAATATTGGTCTTTGATGTCTTATAATATGGAGTCACAAATACAAGTTATAAGTTAGTTTTTACAGAAACTTTTGCCTAGCAAACAGAATGACCTAGTTTGACTTGACACAGAGTTTAAACAGTTCGTATCAACAAAAAAATATATAGCAAAGGACCTATTAGTACATTTGGGTAGCATCATCTTTTATTTCATATTAAACTTTGTTACAACATTCAAATGGAAATACTATATGGTACACCTTTTCCAGTAACACCAGGTTCAGAAAATGGTTTTAATAATTCATAAGGCATAACACCAGCTCCATTCCTATTCATCAACTTACTATCAACATTTCTAGCATCAATAATCCCTTCAAGTTCCTTCAATTTCTCCGAAAATACTTCAAACGCCGCGTTAATTACAGGATCCTCAGCCCAATAAGGCTCAATTTTGTCACCAATATATTCTTCATCTGGAGCATGATTAGATAAAACATCCATAATTGCTGTTATTTTTGTTGCTTGAAGTTGTGAAGGTAAGCATTTTATCAATGCCTCCTCAGGTTTATTCAAGAAATTTTCCCATTCTTCATTTGTTGGATCTTCAGTTGGCATTTTTGTCCTAGCAATTGTTGGCCTATTTGGAAAGTAATCTACATATAAAATATAACACTTCGTTATCACTACAACAAAAACAGTTTTTAGCAGTACTATATATATACATTAACTAACAAAGAGTGCTAAAATCATTATCGGAATTAGTTAATTGACATTGGATCTAACATCGTTATAGATTTTGTGGACATTTACAAATAGTCATAATTGCATCTAAAAACATATTTAGCAGCAGTTTAGCTATTACCGTTAATCAATTGTCGCTAAAAATTATTTTTGATATAGTGTGTGTATATATATATATGTGTGTGTAGATAACCTACTATAACAAGTTACCATTGTACACAAATATTATAAAAAATCATTTATACGGTCTGTGTGTACAAGTTAAATTGTTTTGAAATGATTTAACTTTATTATATATACTAAAGGTCAGTCTAATGCAAGAAACAATCTCATCTGCACATCCGGGAGGGTCGTAGGGTGTAAATACCTAACCAACTAATCTTGGCACAAAGATCAATGATTGATTTCACAGTTCGAACATGTGACCTCTCTAGGTCTCATGAAGACAATTTTACTGTTGCTAGCTCCGAGACTTCCCTTTATTTCATTTATAATATATATATATATATACCAAGAACAATAAAAAATATTTTTTTTAAAAAGGGTAAGGTGTGTACCTGCATAAATGTATTGGCCAAAGTTAACTGCTGCATGGTGGCCAGAAGTTACCCAAATCATTGTAGTTATAATACCAATTAAGTCATTTGGGGTTTTTAACTCTGGCCACCATGGTTCATTTTTTTTGTCACCATGGCCAACATTTTTTATCTCTGACCACCAAGCTTGAATCTCTATATCAGATTCAATTAGATTTATTTGTGGATAATAATGGTTGACATAATTTGTTACCCATTGTTTAAGTGTGTCCCAAAGTATTAAACCATCATTTGCAAAAGGGTAATCTTCTATTGTTAGTTTTAATCCATATGGTTCATTTGGATCTTCCACAGCCAATCCCCTGTTATATATGGAACAAAATAACATGTTAGTGAAATGGGGTCGAAGCCACGAGCATAATGTCTGTCCTTTTCGTCAAAAAATTATACTATATATAATTATTATTTTTTATCTGTATAGATTTTTAATTTCCCTGATTGTATAGTACTTATCTACGTACGAAAACAACATGTCTATATTAAAGTAAATGAAACGGTCTAGCCCGCTACTGATATTGTCCACTTTTGACCTAGATCCGCACAATTTTATACATGTCACTAGGGGTAAGGTCTGCTTACTTATATACTCAATAGCTCTCTATAATTTACATTTTTGTGAAGTAGCCAATTAAGACTTGTTATAATGGTTTGCTTGTGAATATCTTATAATTGATTTGATTGTATAAATATTATTTACATTATTAGTGCATAAAATCTATTACTCAAAAATAAATCTTAAGAGAAAAGAATTAGTGACCAATTGACCATAAAAGATTGCAAATGACATGATAAATACCCCTCTATTTTTTATCAAAGATTTTGCATTTGACCCAGTAAATAAAGTTGCTTTTGTTTGGAAGCATTTTACGTTAAAAACAAGATTTTTCAACGCAAATTCAAATTAATTGGACCCCAAAGCAAGGTCAAACACCAGGTGGAAAATAAGACTAGTGATCGATCTCCAAATATTGTGATAGAGTGTTAAGCACGCACTTTAATCTTTAACCACATATCTTGAGTTAAAGTAGCCTATGTTTGAGAGCCCTTTACCCCTAAATCGGGAATTATGACGTGCATTTAAATTAGTCAAATCCTAAAATAGATATCAAACACCGATCGAAAAACAGAAAAATAGAAAGATTAATGAATTAGTACCTGCTAATAAGGTTTTGTGGGAGTGCCTCTTGGTCAAATCTCCATTCAAGATCATAGGCAACAGAACTAAATTCCATTGCATACTTGCCAAGGGAAAATGAAGTCTCAATAATTCCATTTGCATTGATAAGTGCTTCTCTAGCTAAGGAATTTATCTTCATTGTATGTCTAAAATGAGGATGCAATAATCTATATATTGGGTGCATTGCACTAAGTTGTCTATTTGTTGCTATAATATATGGCTCTGTAGCACAATGAGTCCTTAGCCTGCAAAATTTTGGAGAAAAATTAGGCATAATATCATCAAAATCAAAGAATATATGCAATGATTATACTACTCTTTAAGCAATAACGACAACATACTTAATGTGATTCCACATGTGCGGTTTAGAAAAAATAGAGCATTCACAAATTTTATTCCTATCTTACACGATTTCAGAGATGGTCAATTTTATTTTCATATTAGGTATCTTACGTTTTAAGAAGACTTATCTTAAATATCATTTTCTCTGACCTAATCATAGTTTAAAAAAGTTCTTTACGCTAACAAAAACTACATCAAAAATGATCTTTAGCGGCATTAATTAATGGCAATAGTTTAATTACCACTAAATATGTATTTTTAGCAGCAATTAGCACTCTTTGTATATGTCCCTAAAACCTTTAATGACACTGAATCTAATGACACTTAACCAATGCCGTTAAAGACTTTAACACTCTTTAATAATATGTGTATTTATCATCGCTAAAGAATATTTTTGTTCCAATGAAATACTTACCAATGACTGACTAGTTGGTGATAGCCAGAGTCATGAGCAAGAACATGTGTTTTAGCCAATTTCCATAGCCAAGCACCAGTGGCATTCCAAGTACTTGGGAAATATGCTTGCTTCCATTGAGGCTTATTATCTATTGGTGGCCTAGTTAGCTCAATAGCCAAAGGTCTCAATGTGCCTTCATGTGTCAAGAAGAATAAAGTCCTTGATCCATATAATATTGTCTTTTTGAGTTCATTCACTTTGTTCACATATGGCAATAATAAATCATGATAATCTAGGATGAACAACTTCTTTTGTTGAACTGCCTGCATTGATTATGTGTAACTAAAGAGTCAAAATTATTAGAAGGAAGACTTTATAGATCATGTATAATCCAAGGAATATGATATTACTTTATAGTCAAAATTTTAATATGTTTATTAACTATATAAATAGGACCAAAAATTCAAGACCACCCTTATAGATGTCATTCTTGCGAATCGATCACCCTATATAATCATGTATAGTACTGGCTTGTCTGTGGATCATTTGCACGGACAGGCCAGTACGTTGTACATGAAATATAGTCTATTTTAAGCTAATGGGGGGTATTATTTTGAAGAATGACCTCGAGAAAGGTCATTTGTGCAAATAAAATAATCCAATAGATCACATGTCTGACTAAATATATCGTATGTTCACAAATAAAACATAAATAATATATTTTTCTTCCAATTTCAAAAAGGCAAAGGATTTGTTTATACCTCTTCAACAGTCATAGATCCTCCAATTTCAAGTTCAATTAGTTCTTTTGTCATTGCTGATTCAGGGGGTCCATACACCTCAGGGCTTAGCTTGCTCTTTAGTGGCCATTCCTGTATTTTCATAAAGTATATATTTTAGCTCAAAATGCTTCAATTAATTATACATTTATATTTTAACCAAAATGTATGTATATATGTATGTCCTAATTTATAAAAGAGTAATTTCCACATATAGAAAACATAAAAATCATATTTGTATGTTATCACTATACTTTGCGTAATTGCACTCTATAACAAACATAAATATATGTATGTTTCGCTATACATATACAAAGAAAATAGTTGTATAATTTGTTATACATATACAAAGAAACCAGTCGTTTAATTCGTTATACATATACAAAAGAAAGCAATTGTATACAAATGACCAATTGTATAATTTGTGTATGTGTAAAATGAGAAAGTGAGAAAGACAAAAGAAAATTGGATAGGGGAATATTTGTATTGTATAATTATAAGTGTATACGACGAAGATATATGCATTTGCATGTGTATATATAATTTTCTCTCGCTTTATACAAACAGAAAAATAATTTATACATATCGTTTCTGTTTGTATAAGCGAGAGAGGCGAGGGTGACGAGCGAAATATGGGAGAGGGGAGAGAGGGGAACTAAAATATATGTATATATACAATTTTCTCTCGCTTTATATAAATACAAACACATTTTATAAATTTGTGTTTGTATAAAAGCGAGAGAGGCGAGCGACAGAAGGAGAGTGGCAAACGAGAGCTTGAGGGAGAGAAGCGACTGACAAACAGTTTGCTACAGGGCACAATTAAATCAACGTGTGGTTATAGCATTTGATTTGAATTACTAGTTTGTCATTATATACAATTTTCTCTTTATAAAAATGACCTAATTGACCCACCATTTTTCTAAAACAAGATATGAATCCGAAAATGGTCACCAAATATCTGATCGTATGTTTATTTCTTCATAGTTTAAATTTTATTTTTTTTGTGAAAATTCAGACTGTGATATAGGCACTAAATTCTATTGGTACTCATATTCACATTATGTTAGATATTTGTCCTGATTTTCTTATTATTATTCAATTTTTCTTTTCTTCAAAGGAATATATTAATTTAAAGTGAAAAATTAATTAAATTTTTTTAAAAAATCAAAGTAATAACATACCGTGACCAATCGTATACTAAATGGATTAAAACCAGATAAAGTTTGACGAGCAAATTCCACATCTCCTAACCAAGATAACTTGTCCCCTGCCACAACAATAAAAATAACTTTTAACGGCAATAAATAGATACATTAATAAAGAATGCTAAAGTTTTTATCAGCATTAGTTAAGTGACATTTGATTCAATGTCGCTAAAGCTTTTAGTGACACATATAAAGAGTCCTAATTACCGCTAAAATACATATTTAGCAACAACGCTAAAACTCATTTTTTAATGTAGTGTGCCATGAATATAAAAACATAATTTTACAAGAAACTTTACCAAATTAGTTGGAAGATATTGTTGGATTAATTTAATTACATTTTCCACTATTTTTTTTATTCAACCTAGTTTTTATTTTTTACAATTCCACTAAAATAATTCAAGCAGGCTATATTGTTCGGATTCTCCGAAAAAATCATGAAAATTGAAGTAACATAATTTTTATGTACTTACTTTGAAGCAATTGAGGGGTTTCAAATAGGGAGACATTTTTTTGCGTATCAGACATAACCTTAATGAGCATTGGTACAACTTTAAACATGCCATTTTTCTTATTGCCTTGTCTCGATACATCGACACCAACGTTGAATAATGAATCGATAGACGGGGTCTGTGAAAACTCGTGGTCCGAATCGGAAGTAACCGTCTCCAACGCCGGGACGACCGCCTGTAGGACTGAGAAAATAGGGTTGCCGGAGAATGTTAAGCTCTTCACTTCTGAAAATTCTTCATCTCTTGGTACGTATACAAAGTCACTCTTTAATTCAGACAATGGATCTGCATGCATGCATGCACAAAATTGAAAAAATAATTAAAAAATAATATATATATATATTATAAAATTCAATTCGAGTTTAACTTCTAAATACTATAGGCATATTTTATTTTATTTTTTTGCTTAATAAAATAAATAATGTACCTTTATTACTTCTTGATCGACCAGTTCTACACCTTCTAGGATAAGGTAATTGTTTTCCGCCAAGTACTGGTCTTTTATTATCACCATTATCATTATCAGTCGAATCTCCGATATCATTATAAACATCATAGTCATAAATCCTTTCATATTTTTTTCTTTCTCCAAAGCCATCACCTCTTAATGTCACAAGTTCTTTCTCTCTTAACCTTTTTATGCCATTTGGAGTTTGAGATGGTATATATGACTGCAAATCGCATAAAAGGAAATATTAATCGTTGAAAATATAATTAAATAAATAAAAATATAATTATAAGTGGTGGATTTATGGCTATACCTGATGAAGAGCTTCAAACTTACACATTAATCAATTCATCACTTTCAATATGATTCATAATCAACTAAAACAATTTACTACCGAGACGAGATTAATTTATTATAATACATTAAGGGGTCGTTTGGTAGGCCGTATTAGAAGAAATAATTCATGTATTAGGTAAGATATTATTTAGTACTATGTTTGGTAGAAATTTGGACCTATGTATAACCAATTCATGAATTAGTAATACCTCATACATGGTATTATAGGATGTATTACTAATACTTTTCATTGGTAGGTGTTAGTAATATATAGGATATAATAGTATGTGCGTGTGCGCGTGCATTATTTGTATTTTGAAGAATTTAAAACATCTATACATGTTAAAATTAAAACTTGCGATTTTAATGTGTCAATATAGATGGTTTATTCAATTTTACCGTTGTTGACCGTCTTTTTTATTTTAAAAGTAGATAGTTTATCTTTTTAAAATTGAAAAATGACATTTTGTGAGTGATCAATTTATTAAAATAACAATTATTTATCCTCAAATAATTCCAGTGAAAAAATAGCAAACATGATAGCAAAATTGTTTCTCTCATAGCTAGTATCCCTACAATACTAATTGCTACATTAATTACCAATCTTTACATTATTAATTTTTGTACCAAATGACCCCTAAAACATATATTCAATAAATTAATATGGAGATTTTAACCAAAGTAAGTCATTATATAAAGTCATTCACCAAAATAATATGTTTTTCTAAAATTTTACAAAACTAGTATAAACGTATTTCACAGTAAAGTTTTAGGATATATTTTATTTTTTAAAAGTTGATGGCGTTAGATTGATATACGTTACTCACAGAATGTTTTACTCCTAAAACGTTACTCAAAGTAACGTTTTAGGAGTAAAACGTTACTGAATTTCAGTAACGTTTTAAAAGTAAAACGTTACTTACAGTAACGTATATCAACCTAATGCTGTTAGTTTTTAAAAAATAAAATATACCCTAAAACGTTACCGTGAAATACGTTTACACTAGTTTGTAAAATTTTAGAAAAATGTATTACTTTGGTAAATTGTTTTATATAATGACTTAGTTTGGTTAAAAATTTTATGAATGCATGGCTTATAATTTATTCCATTGATATATGTCAAAAAAAAAAATTCTACTTTAGAATTGTCTAAGGGAGTGGGACTGCCTATTAATTATTACCACCCGCCCGTCTCACTATAAGACCTGGATATGGGCCACAAAGGCACACAAATACTTTATTGGAAAACATGATAAATATATCTTTGAACTATAATAAATGGTATATCGATATTTTTCGTCATATTTTTGAAATAGTGGTGTCCCAGTCATTCAAAAACTAAAACATATATATATGTGCTTTTTATACTAACTGACATACACGTGTCATAATCTTATTCGTTAATTCGATATTTATTAAATATCGAATCAACAGATAAGATTGTGTCACTCGTTCCTATTTAGTCTTCCGTTAGATCAGTAAAGGGCATAAATGTTTTAATTTTAATTTTAGAACGACAGGAACACCAATATCCCAAAAGTACGACGGAGGATATCTGCATACCATTTACATCACTCCGAGGTATATTTACCTTCTTCTTCTTCTTTTCCTATTTTAGTCGATAAAAGGCATATTGCTCTAACCAACATGTTGTTATAGGCCAAATTATATTGTATAAAAAATCTTTATATTGAAAGTGACTCAATGCATATAACTTGAATATATTCTTCCTTAGAAAACTATATTTACATTTATTATGAAATCAATTAGTTCTTATTTTGGACAAAGAAATCTTATCTAATAAAAAACTTTAATTATATTATAGCTCCAATTATTTAATTAGGTTAAAAAAAGCATAGGGGGATTTTTGCAAACCTTGTTGGTGAAGAAAATCCTTTTCTCAAATTTTGTATGGACCCAAGAGTTGCAAGTAATTGTAATTTTGCCATCAATTACTATATTCTTCACATACATTTCCTTGTGCTCATTTTCTACTAAAATTGCACCAACGTCCCCAAAGTCTTTAGGAAATACAAAATTTGCTTCATAATGTGTCTCACCATCCACATCTCGTCCACGATTAGCAAATATCCTTATACTTGGCTTCTCAATTCCAGTCACTTTGAAGAGAAAAAAAATATAGAAAGAACAAAATAATTAATAATAATATTAATACTTTCAAAAAATACTTTTAAATAAAATTGAAGAAATAAGAGGGAGAAATTAGCATAAAAGAGAAAAATACTTTGATGAATTATAAAGCAAGGTACTTGACTAGTGCATGCCGACAATAGTACAATTATGGTGCAATAATTATTTTTAAGACGCAACTCCCTCCGTTTAAAAAAGTATGATCTAGTTTGATTTAAAATAGAGTTTAAAAAAATAAATTAATTTTGTGGTTCTAAATTAAAGTTATGTCAAATGTATCAAAATATCCTTAAATCTTGTGGTCTTAAAACATTGTCACGTAGAAAGTTAAAGTTTTGCAAAAAAAAAAGAGATCGTTCTTTATTAAACAAACTAAAAAGGAAATAAAAACATTCTTTTTGAAACAGAGGAAGTATTTTTTTAAATTTCATATTCGATTAAAACAAGTTCACTTAAAACAAAATTAACCTAATAGTGTATAATTTATTTATCATTCAAACAACTCTTTGTGACAAAAGACTCTTTGTGACAAAAGAAATTCTTTTTAGATATATTATTATGTTTTAAATAAATTGATATATTTTTATGTTTTGAAATATTTAATTTTATGTTCATTAAAAATGGCCATGAACAACTTTTGTATCTTAAAAACAATTTTTTGGAATGATTTATTATTAACTATATGTTTGGGGTTTGAGCTCTGGGTATAAAGAAATTTTCGTTGAGAGTGTTATTCCCGAATAGATCATGTAGTGTGCAATTTAAATTTTAGTCAAAGCTTCAATATAAACTCCGGACACCAGATGAAAAAATAAATAAATATTGTATTCCTAATCTGAAGTATTGATGGATTACTTAAAAATAAATAAAAATTACGAGCAATACGAATGTGTAGCTTATTCTTAATCTTTATTGTGTTCTATATTTTCCCCTTAATATATAATATTATGACATTCTTAAAATTACATTTTCACAAAGTCTTTTTTTTTTTTAAAACACTAAAAACACTAATAAAGAGTGCTAAAGTCTTTATCAACATTAGTTAAATATCATTAGAACCAATATCGCTAAAATTTTTAGAAACAAATACAAAAAATGCTAATTACCGCTTCTTAATTGCCGCTATTGATGTAGTGATTACATAAATAGACACCTAAAGTGACCCCAATTTGACACCCAAAGTGACCCCAATTTGACTGGCAAGTAAGTCCTTCAACATGGTTAGTCAACTGACAACTAAATAATTCAACTAGCTCTCTCGATGTTAAAGTAATACGTAAATTTTTATATGATATTTTGTTATAAGTTGATGTATTCAACTGACATAGTAAAGACAAGTTTGAGGTGTCTATATATGCATACTCAAAATTAAAATGTCTGCTTGTCACAAGATCAAGCATGAGTAAATGAATACTTACTAGGATCAAGTTCAGCAGCAACAATCCACAATAAGAGTGATTTACCAAGCAAATCATCAAGTCCTCTTGATAAACCTAAATTAGTTCCTCCAACTGATTTTTGAACTTTCACCACTACTTTAACACCCATGGATTTTTTTGTAGAACCAAGGACAGCTTTAGTGCTCTTTGCAACATTATAATGAACTATAAAATTGTTGTTCTTCTTATTTTTCCTATGATTTTTACTTAAAATGTTGATAGGAAAAAAGTCTAAGATTTCTCTTGAAAAATCAAATGGCTTAGTACTCCATGGAATCAGAGATTTTGTAGATTGTTGAAGATGAGATTTCAACATTTTTTTCTCTCTTCTTTGTCTCAAGAAGATATATGGGTTGGTTTGTATTATGGTCTCTAAGGCATTATCTTTATATAGATGATGAAGTTTTGCTAAAAGAACTATGGTTGTTGTTGTTTTGGTTGTATTTGTCCTGTAAAACTCTAGAATGGATATTACAATAGGTTCAAATGGACGGGTAGGGGTTAAAATGAACGAATTAAAATAGCTTGAGTTAATAAATGAAAAAACCATTTTAATTACATGAATATTTGACTATATTTACTAATTTTTCTTATAGTTTAAAATAAATATATATTATCGCATTAATTAATAAATTGATACTAAATTTCTAGTCAAATACACCTAGATACATATATTTTTGTTACCAGATATAAAGCGAGATAGTAGGAAAGCGAGCGAAATAGAAAGGAGTCAAACAAGAGAGTCAGTATATCCTAGATATATATGAACACTACATGTATCTAAGGTATCATAATACATTTTGAAATATAGATGCATAGAGAGAAGAGCGTGACAAACAGAGAAATGAGTGAGATAGGAGAGAGACTCATTATGTCTCAGATACATATGAATGATGTATCTTTTTGTGAGTTCTTGAAAATATTATTCGTATCAGTTACATGTGGTAAAAATTAGGTGTAACTTGTTTCAGATACATATGAATCCACCTGGATACAATGTATATGAAACAAGTTATATCTAATTTTTACCATATGTAACTGACACAAATAATATTTTCAAGAACTCACAAAAAGATACATCATTAGGCTCTAAAATTAGTGAAATTTGTGATGTTTGGCCTTAATAAATAGATGGATCAAATCAAATAGGTGGAGTAAATAAGTAAATAAATAGATGTAAAAAATTACTAGAGTTGAAACAAAATCTATATGAATCGAAATGTAATAAATAATGTGTAATTAGTTCAAAATGTAATTCACGAAAAACTAGTTCAACTGAAATGGGCTAAATAATAAATTTATAACTCAGTTGTTGAACTCCTTGATTTTAATTTCCTTGTTTGACTTCTCATAATTTATTTTTTATACATAATAAAATTTATTTTTCATTATTATGATTATGCATACCATATTGTAATTTTTTTAAAAAAATTGACGATTTTTCTCCATGAATTAATTGAGGCTATATATCCACTCAATTATGTTGGTCAAGATGCACCGATTTTATAAATATGACTTGAACAAATTAGATGAATCCTATTTTCAAAGTAAAAAAACCGAAAATAAAAATTATTTATGATCTGTTAAAAAAATAAAATTTAGTCTTTTTTAAAAAAATTATGTGTAATTTTTTCAAAAATGATTACCTAACTAAGAATAATTTGATTGAAAGGAAAGTTTAGAGTTTAGAGTTTTATTCATGCTACCTGACATTTTTCTAAAAAATGATTATGTAATTAAAGATAATTTGATTGAAAAGAAAGTTATGAACCCAAACTCGAAATTATTTATGATATGTATGTTGGATAATGTTATTATTCATATTATTAAAAAGTAGAATTTGGATTACTTTTTCATTCTACGAGTAATTTTTTTTTTATGATTATATAACTAAAAATGATTTGATTGAAAAGAAAAATATGAGTGAAACCATCAAAATGGCCTCAACCCATGTGGTTGACACAATTCGTTATTTGGTATAGGATTTTTCAAGTCCATTTGAAGGTAAGGTTTATAAGTTCTGTCCATATAAGCCAGTGACCCTTGAAGCTTGATCGAGACTAGACAGGGTCTGTTCATGCGCTAAAACTTTTTATTTATATTAACGGTAACTTACAGTAATCTCACTTGTATATAATCTAATTACTTAAATCACGATATGTTGTAATATTATGAATTTTACCATATTTTAATACGTCCAGATACATGTATCGCGAAACACATGGACTCAAAGTTAGGTTAACTTGTTCTAGATACAAATGATCAAAGCAGATACTCTTGTATCTACGGTACTAGATAAATTTTGCGCTCTCGCCTCCCTCCCATCTTGTTTGTCACTCTCTAATCTCGCTTGCATATCTGGTATGCGAGGTACATGTTAATTACTCTATATTTTTTGTTAGTGTTATTGAAACAACACGATCTTTTGTTATATTTGAAAATCTTCTCAGTTTCTTAATATTATAGAATTATAAGTTTGGAAAAAAGAAAGGACTAGTCCACCCCACCCTCCACCCCTCGACCCTTCTAAGGTTAAATTGGAGTGAGCATTTTCGTGTTCTTCTAAATGAAGGAGTGATCCGCCCTAGCCCTTCAAATTTTTTGGCCTACAAGGTTTGGGCCTGGTCTGCTCTTTTTGATAGCTCTAGCTATGAGTCCGACTGAAATTATTTATCATCTATTGAATAAAGTTACTATTCTTTTTGTTAAAAAATAAAATTTAGAGTTTTCCAAAAAAAATATTTGGTAAGTAGTAACTAAGAATAATTTCCAAAAAATGATTAGTTAAATGGTAACTAAAAATAATTTGATTGAAAAGAAAGCAATGAATATTTAAACGTATCCTTTTTGGATATATCGCTATCCACTTTTGAATACATCCATAATCCCTAATTGGATACATTTCTATTCTTTTTCAAATACATTCATATTTCCCCTCAAATACAATCTTATCACTTCTTTGATACATCTCTTCCATCTAGGTCATTAAATACATCCATCTAGTAATGTATCCAAAAAAAGAAAAAATCAAAATTTTTATAGTTAAATTCTTTCAAAATAAAATAATTAGCCCCTAAATATATGAGATTGATATAAATTTCGTTAATCGTAAGGGGCACCCCATAAATTTATAATAGACAAACTTCGATTGATTGTGGAAGGACTTATCTTTGGGGGTCCTATGATAATTGCAAAGTGATGGTAACAGATTTTGTATTATTAGATGTTGAGAGTGATTCTTTTGTTTAATAAAAAAAAATGTGTTTGAAATTATGACATTGAAAACTCAACAAGTACCGTCAGTAATTGTCAATCACAACTTTTTTTTTTAAAGAATATCGAACAAGTAAAAGTGAATGAATTTTTAAAATAAATTTAATTATATTATTTAATTCGAAGAATAACTCTAAATCATTTGCTTTTCAAAGAATTGTATAAAAAAATTGTACCTAACACTTCTGCCTCATAAAATTCCATCTAAAACACTCGTTGGAAATAAAAGTACGTTGAATTCATATGATTTTTGGTTAAATAAACTGTATCCATTGAATAAAATATCATTTCAATCAAATGAGGATATTCTAATAAAATAATTACTTCAATAATGCACCTTTTTAAGGTAGATATTCCATGAAGTAAAGTGAAATGTTTTGTTCAATGGACTTGTTTTACACATGGCTACACATAATTATAAGTAGAAGCTAATCAATATGAGTTATGGTAATTGTTCTATTTTTAATCAGAAATTTCAGATTTAAGCAAGTATGATTGGGTGTTTGGACACTCATTAACTGAGTTAATAACTTTGGTGGTCATCAATTATTTTCACAGAAAGTCACTTAACTTTCATTTTCAACTCAAAAACTCAACTATAATTTCTTTACACAAAAAGTCACTCAACTTTCATTTTCAACACAAAAGTCACTCAACTTTCATTTTCAACACAAAAGTCACTCAACTATGACTTCTTTGCATATAAAGTCACTCAACCTATTTAATTATTTTTTCATTAAAATTTAGCAACATGAAACTTTAATTATTAACTAAAATTTTAAGAATCAAATATATATATCGATTTAAAGCATTTAATGACCCGACCATTTAATTTGATTCTAAAAATTTTGGTTAATAATTAAAATTTCATGTCACTTAATTTTAAGAAAAAACAATTAAATAGGTTGAGTGACTTTGTGTGCAAAGAAGTCATACTTGAGTGACTTTTGAGTTGAAAATGAAAGTTGAGTGACTTTCTGTGCAAAGAAATTATAGTTGAGTGACTTTTGAGTTGAAAATGAAAATTGAGTGATTTTCTATGAAAATAATTGATAGTTGAGTGACCATCAAAAGTATTAACTCCTCGTTAACTTTTGTTAGGGACATTTAACAAAGGATCATACATTTTAGGCATTTGATAAAATTAACATAGAGCAACACTCGATGAACAAATGATGTGATTGACCCATTGACTCTTTTAGCAGTGTTGTTGAATTAGTGCTCGAATCTCATTGTTGACATAGTCTTTTTTTATATTTTTTACTCTGCTACTTTCAGAGCACCCACAACCTTAAAAATTAAAATTATAAATCCGCCACTGAATTTAATCCTAAAGCACTACAATACGAATCATGCAGTACATTATCTAAATTAAGTCGAAGCTCTTAACACAGACTTCGAACATCGAATAAAATTAAAAAAAAAAGTAACAATTAATTTGATGAGGAGGAAAATCACGACTTGTCACAAATCGGTGTACGTCCCCAACTCGTACATGTGACACAATTTGATTATGAAGTTTTATCTTCGTTTGATAAGTGATGGTCTGATTAAATTTTTTATGATAAATCAAATATTTGAACATACATTTTTAAAATTTATAATTAAGTACTAATTAGGTGATATATCAAAGTTATCCTGAAAATGTTTAATGTGTGCTAATTATATTATGTCAAAAACTTGTTTCATCACGTCACTCGACTCTCGTAAAAATGTTTAAAATGTTTGCTAATCATGTTAGGTCAAAACTTGTATCATCATGTTACTCTGTCGATTCAAATTATTATGAAAATGCATAAAACGTTTGCAAATCATGGTAGGTTAAAAACTTGCTCACTCTACATTAGATTGATAAAATGGGACCTTGAGGTTATCACAATCGTATAATACACAAATACGATTCTTAACATGACATCAGTTATCAATTATGATATTTAACTTTTTATTTGCATAAGTAGACATTTAAATTTGTATAAAATTGAGCAAATGAATATATTCGTCTTACATGACAATTTTATCTCCTATATGGCATCCTACGTGTGTTATGTCATGTAGACATTTGTGTCTACTTGTTCAATTTTATACAAGTTTAAGTGTCTACTTATGCACAACTGCACATTCAAAGTTGAAAGACATAGTTATTCGTCGAAATAAAGTTAAATATCATGTTTATGCATTATGCCGTTTAAGAAGGTGTTTCGAGAAAATCTTTTTTTATTGTTTGAAAAAAATAAAAGAGACGAAGATTAAACATTAATTACACTAATTAATAATCATAAAGAAAATAAAAATTAGAGAGAAAAAAATATACTTTATGATCAATTATCGGATGAGGCTCCTCTCCATCTCCATTTCCCCAAGTTTTTACTGCGATAAAAGTCACGTGTCACAATTAAAATTAAGGTATCCTTCGGTTAGAAACTAGTAATCTCACAATTAATTACCTAAATTAAAGTTTTAACCATGATTTGAATAACAACTAATTTTTTTTATTTTCTTTAAAAATCATCAAATTCATATTTCTATTGATTACGAGCTCTTCTTCTTTTCTTTTTATTTTTTTAAAAATAATATTTTTTTTGTCCTCTCTTTTGGTCATGTAGGAGTTGAAAACCATTAGTAAACTAATGCTTAGGCCTAACGGAAACCGTTAGAAAACTAATCAAAATATAATGTTAAAATTTAAAACGAATGTTCACAAATTTTAAATATTTCAAAAAAGGAATGGGTGATAGTTTTTCTTTTCTGATAGAACAAAATAGAAAAAAGAGTTTTTTGTAACAAAAAAAGAAAAAATCATTTTATTAAAATTGAAAAAGAGAGAAATTTTAGATATATTTACGAATTGAGATAATTTTTAGCTAGAATTATGAGATTAACATTAATTAGAAAATAATATAAAGAAATTATTTGTAATTCTAATCATGCTTAGGACCTTCACTTAGGTAATTAAATCTCAATCTTTAATTTTAATTATGACACTGGACACATGACTTCCATCCAAGTAAAATGAAGAGTATAAATAATGGAGAAGAGCCACATCTTCAACACTAATTGAAAATTAATGCCATGTCGATTATGATTAAGGGAAAATTGTATATATAATAGTAAACTAGTAATCTAAAATAAATGGAGTACCTATTGTTTTTTAATTATGCTTCATAGCAAACGTTTGTAAAAAATTGCTAGGCACCTCTCTCCCAAATATCTCGCTCGCCACTCTCCTCCAATCTCTCGCTCGCTTCCTCACTTTTATACAAACACAAGTGTATAAAAATTGTTTCTAATTGTATAAAGCAGAGAAAATTGTATAAATACATATATTTTTGTTCCCCTATCTCCCTTCTTCCAGATCTCACTCGCCACTCTCCCAAATCTCGCTCGCCACCCTCGCCTTTCTCACTTATACAAACAGAAGCGAAATATATAAATTGCGTTTCTGTTTGTATAAAGCGTGAGAAAATTGTATATACACATGCAAGTACATATATTTTCGTCCTATACACTTATAATTATACAATAAAAATACTTCCCTGCCCAGTTTCTTTTGCCTTTCTCTCTTTCTCGTTTTATGCAATTTTCAAATTGTATCTAATTTCTCTCTTTCTTGTTTTAAACAATTCGATTCAATTGTATATTCCTTGTCAAGTTTCTTTTGTCTTTCTCTCTTTCTCATTTTATACAAATTCAAATTGTATATAATTGTTCTATACACTTATAATAATACAGTTCGTTTTATACACTTCATTTTTATACAATTCTCTGCCCAAGTGTCTTTCTCTTTCTTGTTTTATACACTTCGTTTTATACAATTTGCTTCAACTGTATATGTATAGCGAGTTATACAGTTTCTATGTTTGCTATGGAGCGCAATTATGCAAACTTTGTTATAGCATAAAAACATGAATTTTTTATTTGCTATATGTGAAAATTGCCCTATGATTAAAGGGAAGGAAAAAAAAAAGGCCTTAGTATTTAAGAAGAGAATAGTTTAATCTACAAATGGTTGGACAATCAGGGACGTAGCTATATATCCTTTGGATATCCTTCATCAAAAAATTATATCGTATATACAAATAAAATATCATATAAAATAATTAAATAACGTATTTTGGACACCTTTAACACAACAAAGTGTTGTAGCTTAGTGGTTTAAAGTGTCTTAAAAGAGTTGAACTTTTATGGGTTTGTGAGTTTAAATCTCCGCTAACAACAACTTTTAAGCCTTTTTACCCACAAGTTTTCATGTATATTACGTTTATTTTTCAAAAATTTTCATGTATATTACGTAGTTAAGGTTTTAAAATTTCTAGGGCACCTTTCATCTTTTTCCTCTTTTTTTTTTTTCATTTTTTTCACTTATTAACATACTTTTTTCAAAAAAAATTCTTATATATTACGTAGTTTAATTTTAAAAATTTCTAGTTCAAATTTTTTCATATATATATATATTTTTTTTTTCTTTCAAAATTTCATGTATATTATGTAGTTAAATTTATAATTTTTCTAGGGCGCCTTTCATTTTTTTCCTTTTTTTTTTCCAAAAAAATTCTTAATGCACTTATTCAGCCAAAAGAAAAAATGTATTCGTATATAATTTCTGAATATCCTTCGTAAATTTCTGACTACTATGCACAATAATAAAATTTTGATAATAGTGAGGTTCGAGAAACCCACAACTATAGCGTGAGAAATCATTAATTTCATGGCCCTTCCTTATCATAGACCACAAATTAAATTTGTTACAATGTGCACAAACTATTATACATATAAATTTATTTAATTTTTTAATACAAATATCTGTCCTATGAAAAAATTACTTTGTTCTTTTGAATCACCAAATCTCCATCTAAATTCGCCTCTGTATAATTTATTTAAAAAAATATGATATTCTTCCAATTCTATTATATTAGGATTGTCAAAATGAGCTCAAAAGTGATCCAGTCAAATCGTTTATAATTTTACAAGCTGAATTCAAGATAATATAAAATTGAATTAATCTCAATCTCAACTCATTCAACCAAATCCCAATTCATTTTTCATGGATCTTCAACTTGACTAGCTTAATCTCTGATTCAACCTATTTTTAATGACTTTTTATTTATGTTGCTGCATTGTATGTTCTATATTATATATATAATTAACATGCACATCCATCTTCTAGAGTTTATTTAATCTAAACCAAACACAAAAGAAGATTGAATATACTAATTGCAAAATTCTAAGAAAAAATAAATGGATTGCACTAAATAAAGGTAGAAAGGTATATAGAGGCTATAATAAGATCTTTATTCATTAGGAAATTCAAATTCTAAAATATTGTATTTTATCTTAAATACATTTTATATAATAAGATGAAAATTGTAGTTAAATAAGAAAACAATTTTATATTAATGTTTTTTCTTTTTTAGAAAATTAATAAAAAAGGATATTTACTATGTAATAATATAATTTTATATTGATTGCTCCAAAAGGGGGCCAATACATGACCCATCTATCTTGGTCCGATCCGCCGGTGGTTTATCTCATACTCAAACCCTAATCTGTTCATTTTGTGTTCTCTCTTACAAGAATTTCAAGCCCTAATTGCAATTCTCTGAAGTTACTTCCAATCGCTAGATGTCGGTAAGTTGATTTCTTTGCTGAGTTTTCTGTATATTTACTGGTGATGGCGCTTCACAGTTTTTTTTGCGATTCTGTGTGGTTTTTTTCTTTGTTTATCCGTCGAAATTGGGGGAAAGTTGATTTCTCACATAAAAATCTTGACTTTACATTCAATGGATTTGCTAATCTGATCAGTGGAACAATTTTGAGCTTTAAATGTCAATCTGTTAGAAGGATTTACTCTTTTGGAATTTGTGTGAAGGATTTACGCTTTTGCTAGTGAGGGGAGGGTGTTGAGGAGAGTGAGCATGCACCATATGCAGTCTTTCCCTTGTATTTGGTCTTTACTGTGTACTTCATAGAACCATCTAATTCCCAAGGAGCAACCTTTACTTGTCTCTCTAATGTCATTTTTCGATATACAGTATAAATGTCTCTGTTTGCTAAATGTTCAATCTGGATGTCTAATTGTTTATTTGTTTATCTTGTAATTGAACTTTCAATTTGATGTTAGTATAATTTCTTTTGTGCTGTCTGAGTATGTTTTACATGCTATTTACTACAGCAGGTAACCCTACAATCCCAGAGTAATAGGGTTTCGTAAGGTGAATATTGGGGTTTAGTTGGTTCAATTTGGGGACGTTTCATTCCTAGAGTAATTTTCATGCAATTTTGGTTGACAAATTCTATATGGTTCTTATGCAGACTAGCAGAGGAGGGAGAGACAGACATCGCAGGGACCATCCTCCCAGATCTGAAGAGAAGAGCCATCAGGGTCGTGAAAATCCTCCTTCTAGACATCTTTGGGTTGGGAATCTGTCTCATAGTCTTTCAGAAAGTACCTTGGCCAGTCACTTCTTACGTTTTGGGGACCTCGAACGTGTAGCATTTCAACCAGGTCGCAGTTATGCTTTCATTAATTTTAAAGATGTGGAAGGGGCCTTTGCTGCTATAAGACATCTCCAAGGTTATGTTGTTGCTGGAAATCCACTTAGGATTGAGTTTACAAAGGCGGTTAGTTTTGTCAACCTTTGCCTGCTTTTCCTTGTGACATTATCGTCTTCTCATAGAGAATTTTTGGCAGTACACATGAAAGTAGTATATTTTTCCCTAGAAAGTTTCTATGAGATGCATTCTCTTACTCTTAAACGTCTGCTGTTAATATCAATGCACTTATCCAAGTTTAATGTGGATCTTGATCTTCCATTTTTGCCATTCTCTCTGCTTTCACTCAGTATCGTTGAGGTCATAAGATTTATTAACTACCACTATATATTATAACAGATGGTTGTTTGTTCCAAAAAAAAATAAAAATAAAGAAAGAATCATAATGGTTGGCCTAAGCGGTCAAACATTTAATCATCTGAAACCTAAGGGAAATATTATCAAATCAAAAAAGAAAGAAATATGACGAAGACATGGAGAATCTAAAGACAGTTCCACAAAATTCAGCAGATTAAATTTCAAAATTATTGCAAATTGTAGGATGTGGCAGTGACTTAGCAAATGTGAAATTAGAACGTGTTTATATATTTCTCCCCAAGCGATCGTGTAGCCTCAGTTTGTGAGGGTAGTGTAGTGACGAGAAATATCACAAGCTTCATGAGAAGTCTTACTCCGCATCAAGTTTGCTCTTCAATCCACAAGTTATGTATGATCTGAGTAGAAGTTGCACCAACTCCTTCCATTTCGGTGTCTTTATTCTGTTGCTTTCAAAATCAATTATCAGGATGCGAACTCCTTTCTCGAGCAATATCTGTACTCAATCATTATAAAATGCCGCTAGAGTCATGGGTATATCGGGCTATGCATTCCTCTTGCACCTCTTAATTAATAACCATTGAGAGCATAGATGCAGGTGTCAGTCTGTCGGATGCTGTAAATAGCAGGCAGATACTCTCTTCAATCAATCTCCAGCTGCTTAGTGCTGCTATAGACGTGTACCATACAAGCTTTTTCAGTGACAGCATTTATCTGTTAAGTCCTTATCACAGATGGTTACTTCTGTTCTAGGATAACGTTAGGTAGCACCTCACAAACTTCATACTGGGGCAGCCACAGCACTATATAAACATTTGCCAATGTTGGAATGCACATGATTCTTTCACATTCATATGCATTGAAGAGACAATTTGTTCCCAAGGCAGAGCACTATTCTTGAAATGTTATTGAGATAGTGTGCTTGTTCCAATTTTGAAATCATTACTTATCAGTTTTCACGACAAAGCAAAAAGATGGTATCGATGAAGGGGTGTTCTTCTCGGTTCCCTTTTTATCCTCAGTTGCTTTTGCAAAGGCAACAATATATGCAGCTTGTGGTATATGGTGAGATTAAAACCATCAAAGTTAGATCCTCTTATAGCCGGAGTACCTATTGCTAAGACCTTTCTATATGGCACGTAGTTGGTGTTGAAGGACCATCATGTAGGGCTGTTACTTCTCAAGAGATGAGAATCTAACCATCTATATTTTACTGCTATCTTCAGTAAAAATTACATCAGCACAGTGTGGTACATTTTTTGTTAAGGTTATTAATATCAGACTTATCAGACATCACCAATTTTTTTCTGAAATTGCCTGGTTACTTGGTTGTTGTGATCAGTTCAAACAACTTTTATCATGGCAATACCATTAAATAAATTCCTATGAGTTATATCTCACATCGCACGGAAGTCCTTCACAAGCAAGATCTCAGGTGAGGTGCATTCGAAATCCACAAAAGTGGAAGTACACCTGATTTTATCCATAGAGTTCGGGTTGTTGCCTTTTTTGAATAAATGAACCAAATTAAGATGAGATGTGGAGGATATTTTTTTTAGAGTTCAGTCCACAAAGTAAATCCCAATCTCCTAAATTGTTATGGTGTTGAGGATTAACATTGCAACACTCCTAATGATAATGATTCTCATTCTCAACCATATATTTGGACTAAATAAGCATCTAATGAGATGATTTAATGTAGCAACTCCTCCGTAGTGCTGATTTATAACATCTGTAATATAACCATTTCAAAAAAAAAAAGAAGAGAAAATTAATGTAGTAAAAAGACCATCCACAACTGTGAATGATGTGTCCAAATTGAAGTTTATGGTCCATGACATTCTACAAAAACATCCCTCACTTGAACTGATAGTTCTCAGCTGAAGCACAATTTACCAATATAAAAAAATAGCTCTCAGCTGAAGCACCCTCTAGATAAGAAAGACTTCTCGGTTTTCGTTCAGGATTCATTCTATCATGCAACAAATTCACACACTAGATCTGAATTACTGGTGGTCATTGATGTAAAATAAGCAGCAGTTCTCACACGTTCCCTACTTGAATGCATTGAATTTGTGACACAGTTATCTATTTGGTGTACTGTGATCTGTTTCTTTAGAGAGTACCTGTCTTGAGGCTAACACCCTTCGCTTCTGAAATAAAATTATAGAAGTTAGATTGATGAGTTGGATAATTGGGCTATGTTTAGAAGAATAATTTTTCAAGTCAGAAAATTGTACAACTGCCAACATTATCTAGATGCAAATACCAGCCAGTAAATGGCTGAAATATAACTTTTTGTCAGTATTATCAGTGCTTATAACCAAGTTGCTCCTAATTCTGTTGGCTTCTTCTAGAAAGGCGATCCATTTATATGTATTTTTCAAGTGAAGCGTTCTCTTATTTGCGTACCAGAAAATGCTTTCAGCTTGCTCCCTTCATATCCCTCAACTTAATAAAAATCTTACCCCTTAATGTAGCAGCATGCAAAAATTATATCCTTAAACATAAGCTTGTTTCTCCCATATTTTAACCAGCTTTCTTGAAATATTTACAAACTTTGTTTGGATGCTCGGATTCTACTTTGCTTTTATGGCACCCTGAATCTTATCCATTTTATGTGAAGTTAGCTTCAGGGCATGCCAACTTTATGTCCATAGTCTTGCAAACTTGTCTGTTCTACCTCAAATTAGCATCTCAATCTAGGAACGAGTAAATGGATCTGCTATCAGCTGGAGTATTGTATTCCACCTTTGTATTTAGGCTGTCTAACTCTCACAATGCAGTGGGGCCAGCTTTGGCAGATGATTCCAGCTGATTCCCACGAGATTGGGGTCTTGAGGCATTAGTGATCTCAAAATAATGCTTATAAATTTGCAAAACTTGATAACATGAATATTTTGTTAACTTCTTTGAGGCGTTAGTGATCCCACCTTGCACTGCCTATTGAATCCCATATAGATTCAGAACATAAACCAAAATTTGCAGGACAGCTGATGACTAATCACAAAATCTGCTAGGCATATTTACAATGTCAAGAAATGATCCACAATTTCCGAGTTCTCATTACATAAGCAACACCAATTACTAAGTTCTTTTTTTTTTTTTGAGAAAGATATTGTTAGATCGGCTGATAAATTTAAGCCTCTAATTTTTTGTTGCAATTTTCCTTTATCAAGCAAGTTCGATGTGCATCTATCCTTTCCATCCAAAACATGCTACCTTGCTAGAGCTTTTTGTTTCCAGATTATCTTACATAGCCATTTGTACTTCGTTTTTTTGGCAAACTAAGGTAATTTTGTTAATAACCACAATCGTGTAAAAATTTCTCATAAAATACACCTTCCATGTCCATTTGGTAGTATGTCTAGAAGAGTTCCTTGTCATTACTAAATGGTACGTGGCAAAAAAATTCATTTAGAGAAAATATTATTGAATTTTTTTTGTCTACATTACACTGAGCCTATTTATAGACATTGCGCTACCATCCTTTTCCACAGGAATACTTTCTACAAATCCTATTCCTATTTATATTCTAACGTTCCCCTCAAGTTGGTGTATACAAGTCATATGTATTAAGCATGTTACAAATGTAACTCAATATAGGAACTACTGAGAGACTTGGTAAAAACCAACTGCAAATCACTCTATTTCACAAATTTTCTAACAATATTACTGAGAGTATCTTTTCTTCGACAAGTGACAGTCAATCTTAATGTGCTTTAGTTTTCTCATAAATATTCAATTTGATGTGATAAAAAGCCACGTGATTATCACACAAGTTCGATCCATCCAATTTATTCGAATTTTAGTTCTCTAAGCAACTGTTTAATCCAAACTAGCTCACAAGTTGCTATAACTAGGCTGTGTATCGGTCGGTTTGGGTTTTGAAGTTTATTGATCTGACTTATTGGTTATCGATTTGTAGAGATGCTACCATTATAGAACTATTAAATATTGACTTATCGTTAATTCGTTATAGGTTTTTGATCATTATCATTTTAGTTATCGGTTAACCATTCAGATTTGACTGTAAAAATATATTGAAAATCACTTTAGAAACGAAGGTGACAAACCAAATGAACCATGCACATGAGTTCACAAGTTACATCTTGCTCAAAAGCAAACACTTTTACATTAGAATAACCAAGTGTTTGAGGCAACTAGAAATAAAAGTAGGAAATCGAACTCTAAGTCAAGCAGTTAATATGCAAAATGGTATAAATATAATTATTTAATTTACTATCCGGTTATCGGTTAATCCGTTAAGAAAAACCCTCAAACTATTTAAGAACTGATAACCCGATAACAAAAAAAATCAAAACCATTATCAAAACTGTTAAACCAATTATCCAATACTGATAAATCAATAACTTTTTTTGGATTCGGTTTATCAGTTTCGGTTTGATTTTGATTTGCCCTAGCTGCAACTATTGCTTGATAGTCAACTTTTGCACTAGATTGAGCAACGACACTATTTCTTATTCGTCTAAAACACCAAATTACCTTTTACTCGAACACAATATTCACTTGTAGAATACCCTTTGGGGTGGCTCAGTGGTTTGAGCTTGGGACTTCCATGTAGGAGGTCTCAAGTTCGAAACCCCTTGCCAGGGAAAGCAAGGGGTTTGGGTTCTGGGTCGAGCTCGTTGCACCAGACTTGTCTAGTGCGGGTTACCTCTCTTATGTGGTTTGCGAGCTATTGCATAGAAACATGATTTTACCGTATTCGCACTCAAAGGGTAGCGGCTGCCGGTTTCCGTTATCATAAAATAAAATAAATTGTAGTTCTAGAACATCTATGAGGAGGTGATTTTGCCCAATCAGCATTTGTATACCCAACAGTCTACTTATGGCAACCCATTGGCTATCATAGAGAGAATCCATAATTTGACTCTTAAGAAAAGTAATGACAGGTCTAGTCACGGTGTGATAATATAATTCAACTTACGAACCAACTACCTATACCTTCTGGGGTCACTAAGTGGATCCCCCCGTCTTGGCAGGAGTTTAGCATTCAAATATGTCAATGGCTCTACATCCATTGTTCCTGTCTTCCTAGAATGTCCAAAGCATACTTCTATTGTGAAATAATAATACCTTATTTGGACTGAGCAACTTCAAAACCTAGAAAATGTATTAGAATACTGAGGTCTTTAGTTTAGAAATGTTGAAAGAGACGTCGCTTTAAATTAGTGATATCATCTTGATCATTACTGATGACAATGTTATCGTCAACATAAAGCACTAACTAAGTACATAGATTTGGAGCAGATGCTAATAAAACACAGAATGATCAACTTCAATATGCGTCGTACCAAACTCCTGAATATACTATGTTGAACTTCCCAAACTTAGAGAATGTTTTAGACTATAGAGTGGCTGTTGCAATTGACATAACGGGCTACTACGACTTCCCCTTAGCAACAAAACTAAGTGGTTGCTACTTTTTTTTTTAATGAAGTAAACATATGTTACTTAAGAACGTTAGGTTTATGCTATCAGCAAAAGTGAACTAGAGAGTTAGCTCCCGTACAAGATCTTAACTCCTATGCTTAGAATCAAAGATCTAACAAAATCTAGAAAAGTATAAACATTATTTAGAGGAGACAAAATATTTCCGCTAAACAAGTTAACTAGGCAACTAGCTTTTAAGAGTGATTCAAAGCTGAGACACCATCAAAAGATTTGTGATTTCTTTTATCCCACACACTAACAAATTACTATTGTAATCATTCTCCCAATCCTCTTGATGCCGTTATCAACTTTCCAAAAGATCTAGCTAGAATAAGCTTCCTTGATGGATGTGGGAAGACCTAATGTAGACTAAAAAAAGAAGAAGAAAGGAAACAGTCCCAGATATCTGTTACAACTGGAGAATGCATAAGAACATGATTGGCATTTTTTGAAGCTTGATGACACATATAACATCTGATGACTAGGATTAACTTTCTTAGATTGATAATCTTGTGTAATAAAAACACCAGTTAGCGCAAGCTTTATGAAACATGTTAATTTTAGTGGGAGTGTGATTTTCCCAACATGCTTCCATGGTGTTTTGTCCAACAATCCATTCTGTGAGCACATGAGGTAGTGGTTGCCTTTGATTGCATAATGCCCTTGCTTGGAGTTTCCCCGAACCATTTTGTCTGAATGTAGCTCTTCACTCATGGAATCTGCTAGGGTGGCTAGTAGACTGAATAGATCATTAAGTTGCAGTCATGCAAGTTTTTCCTGAATAAGGAGCTCTAATCATTGTTGTCTCTGCATTGATAAACAAAACATTCTTTGTTGTTGGCAATTTGAGTCCAAGATGTAAACAAGGTGGTTGCTACATATAAATTTCCTTATCAAGTTCACCAGGGAGAAAAACATTCTTGATGTCCAATTGATAAAGAGGCTAATGATGGTGGGAGGTGACATGTATTCCATTGTATCATTGTAATATAAACCCAATATATCGGAATATACCTTTGAAAACAAGGCGAGCCTAAAGCCGATCAACTTGTTGACATCATAAACCAACGACGACCAACAATAAATTTACTTGAAAGAAGATGAACAAACTCCTAAGTACTATTCGCATGTAAAATAGATATCTTGTCAATTGTAGCTTGTCGCTATTGTGGATGAGAAAGTACTTCACGTGTAGATTTAGGGATGGAAATAGAGGACGATTTTGATACAACAACATGATGGGGTAATGACAGTCGATGATAACTTTCAAAGGTATTGTGGGGTTAGTATTATGAGTGGACTACCTTTTCTTGAGTGTGCTCAATTCATTAGGAGAAAACAAGTTTATAGTATGTACAGGGTCCAACACAAGACGCGAATCATCTAGGCCTAATGCTAGATGCGGATGCCGATGATAAGTCACGAGCGGTGGCACTGTGGATCAAGATGTAGAAACAACGTGATTCCTCAAAAAATCGGTATCATTGAGTGCTCAAATATATCAAAATGACCTGAAGAAGATGTAAAGTAAGATTGAGACTCAATTAATATGACATTGGATGACATAAAGTCTAGACAAATATCAGGTGAGTAGTAACAATACTCGTGTTGTTTTTTTGGTGTAAAGAAGAGGGTATAGAAGTAGTAGAACAGTTGGTAGATTTCCTAGGATCAATTTAATTATGGTTTTAGCTTGTAACTTTTTGGAGGTAGCCAACATACCCTTAATGCCGAGGAATACAACTTTAACTTTATAAAAAAAATAATACTCCTTTTGAACTCTTGAATAACCAAAAAAGACACATTTGAGAGCGGGCTAATTTATCTTTTGATGCATTAAGTTTTGAGCAAAATATGTGCTCTCAAAGACACGAGGGGGAAGAGAGTATAGAGGTGAGAGGTGAGACAATATTGAATATGGAGTCTGATTTTTAATTACAGATGAGGTCATTCGATTCCAAAATCCAAAGGGAGGACTACTCTATTCTTTCAACTTAAGTTTCAATCAAAACACGATATGAATTTCTAAGGCCTCATTTGGTTGCACTTAATGGAAGGTTGTATCTGAATGGTTCAGACCTTACGTCATTAAGGGGTTATCGTTTGTCATCTGGTTAGAGTTATACATGTATTAGTAATGTAGAGATTACTTATCAGTGAATCTATATATTATTTTATGCAGGTATTAGTTATGTAGGGATTATTTATACATGTATTAGATATTCCACCTTCTATCCTACATGAAATAGGACATGGGTTTCTAAATTTTCAACCAAACATCGTATTAATTTTGTACATGAATAACTTATTTTCTATCTACCTACCAAATATCATACAAATAAGAAAATTAATATATGATTAACTTGTTTCTTATTCAGCAACCAAATGACCCTAAGTGCATTTGTTTACATTAAGATTTTTACACTTATTTGGTCTGAATAGGTCGCAACAGTAAGATCTTAAACAAGGTTGTAATATTTTTAAGAGGTATTTTTGTGTGGATAATTTTTACCATCACTTTGTCCATAACCATCGGCCACCACCTCCTTTTCCATCACAGCCACATCGCCAAAACACAAGCCGCCACCACCAACCACCTCACAACCACCAGAGGCAGCGACTACTGCTACTCGTTGTCACATCTACAATCTACCATTATAATTTATCATTGCCATCAACACCACCGTCACTGCCATTGGGTACCTTCTCCGCCAGTATCAACCACTACCACCATTGCGGACTGCAGTCAATCCAAATCCTCTGAGAAGAAATTACCTAGTGTCTTGATCTTTGACTCCTTTTTTCATTGTTGGATTTTGACATAACTATTGCTTCACACAGCAAGGGAGAAAAAGTGGTTTTCATAGTTGTTTTTCCCGCTCCCTTTGGCCTTCTCCGACAGATCGTTTCAGTTTAGTGCAGGTGGTTGTTATCAATAAAATGCTTAGCTGAGTAGTTTCTTCTGAGGTATTTATCCAAGTTGCACTATTGATTTACTCCAGGGAAGATTAAGTAGGTATTTAAGTTTAAGGTATTCAAAGTATATGCTTTTGAAGTAGTGTTTGTGCCTTCAATATGTCTACAGAGGATGCGTTGCTGTCCCGTAACTTGAAATATTTCTAGCGCTTCCTTTCATGATAATCTAGGGCTAAAATATAAGATAAATGTTGTTGGGTTTTGTCTTCTTCGAAATGCATGAACACTTCTGTGGCTTGTGTGTAAGCAATAAACTTGTGCTTTAGCAATTTTCCAGTAAGTTGATTAGTCGAGTATCAGAGAGGTAGTTGAAAGCTGCATGTGAGTGAATCTCACAAGTAAAATTGTGTGTGTATTCATATCATATCTTTTGTAAGAATTGGTTATATTGTCTGTGGAAAATTGCGAAGTTACTTCACTTCTGCATCAACAATATCTTGCATTTGTTCTACCAGAAGAATGTTTGGCTTATGTTATGATAGATCTTAATTCACTGGTTAGAACTTTTCTTTTTGTCTTTGTACTTTAAAAGAGATGGTCCATTAATTGCAGCGCATTCGTTTTTAGAGTCATAATATTTTTACGCTATTCCTAAAGGACTTCATTTCTGCACTTGTAAAGTATATGATCCTGGAAGTTAGGCTGCTCCCAACTTTGTTTAAATGGTAGTTAGACTATTCTACATAGATGATTGCATTTGTCCTATCCTATACATGTGTATGTTTTTTTTTGTATGTGTCTGCTTCAACATCTTACGTCCAGATTCTTGCTGCAGTAGTCAGAGTACCTTCATGAAGATAATGTAGTGTTACAGCATTGGAGAGTGTACACTAGTAACTAGATTAGAAAAAGAAAGCCCTTCTTCAAGAACAACTACCAGTTTCAATTTTGAGGGTTTTGATTGATACTTAATGTAGGTCACAGGTTTCTTCTTTTTGGTGTTTTACTTCTTAGCGTTGATACAGCAATTTCCCATATGTGTTGTTACTTTCTGGTGAAAGTTAATCTACATGCTAGCAAATTCACCTCTTTTTTTTCTTTTCTAATCTAAAAATCTATCAAAAAAAATAGCGACAGTTCTGCTCTAACTATGGTTTTATATCCCAGGAAAAATCATCACCAGCACCACCACGGGATGAAGAGTATTTTCCACGTCGAGATGACCGTCCCATGATAAGAAGATCTCCACTTTCACAAAGGGATTTGAGGACTCGCCACTCTACTTCTGACCTTCCACCATATCCAGACAAATCAAGGTTAGATGATAAGGGTGGAGAACCCAGTGAGGTTTTGTGGATTGGGTTTCCTGCACAACTGAAAGTAGATGAATTCATATTACGAAAAGCCTTTTCCCCATTTGGACAGATAGATAGGATTACTGCATTTCCTGGTAGAACTTATGCCTTTGTTCAATACAAGAATGTGACGGCAGCTTGCAGGGCAAAGGAAACATTACAAGGAAATTTATTTGACAATCCTCGAGTACATATTTGTTTTGCTCGGGCGGAAGCTGGAACCTCTAACAAGGAAAGGAGCCCAACGAATGATTCACCATCCTCACATTTGAGATCATATGGGCACATTGGTTCTTCTGAGAACCTTCGACATGATAGGGACTTTGGTAATGCTCCTCGAGATCATGGCATGAGGTCTCCAAGGTTCAACTCAGATATGGATCCTGGTGATTCTCGTCATGTTGGTTTTGGCAGAAAGGGTAATGCATGGGTTGGTGAAGATGATAGAAGGAGATTTCCTGTTCTGGATTCTGAATTGGGACATGGGGACAGTGCTTACAATCACCGTAGTCCTCCAAGGAAAAGAGTTGTAGACATCCGTGAGCGTGAGTTTTCTCCTCAGCGGTTCCCTAGACAAGATCCGTTCTATGATGATTCATGGGACTTGCCTGAGGATCCTTTTGTCTTCCGTGAAGCTAAGAAACTGAAGACCAGCTCCTATTTTCCTGAAAATGAGCTTCCAGAATATCCTTTCAATGATATGGAACCAGCAAGACAGAGGGGGTACCCTGAATTTCCCCAAGCTGAGGTCCTTGATAAAAACTTTGATTCTGGATCTCTTGTTCATAGACAGATTCCTGAGCGGATGATGAACTCCAATGTACCTTTTCCGGAGGAGAACGACAGGTGGAATTCACGATTTGACGGGTTTAAGGTGGGCTCTGGTCAATTGGCTTCAAAAGCTGAGCAGAAAAGGTTGACTCCTGAACCACATGCCTCATCCAAGAGTAGTGAGTGGAAATGGGAAGGTACTATTGCTAAGGGAGGAACTGCCGTCTGTCGGGCTCGATGCTTTCCCGTGGGCAAACCTTTAGAGATGATCTTGTAAGTAATTACATGTTTTATGCAAAGTTAATTGTTCTATAGACGTTAATTTATGATCTAATGTGCACAAGAAGTTGAAACTAAAAACTGGAAGGCTACTTCAGTTAGAAATGAAAGCTTTTTTGAACTGCAGCTTTGGACATTTGAGTTGAAGCCCTTCCTATCACAGAAATATCTCAATCCAATATACTCTGCTATAACTGATGAAATCATACTAGTTCATGGAGCTCATATTGTACTAATAGTTGTAGTTTTCTGTAGGTGCTTTTGAGTTAACTTAAACACTTTCTCTAGGTGCTTTTGAATTAACTTTAACATGTTTGGATTACACTGGGTATGTTGTTATACATTTGGATTAGTAAGCTCAACATTCAGGTCTCTATCACTTTAGAGCAGCTTTATACAAGACTTGTATTGTTAACCAGTGAAAGTTTAGCTGATTGATGCTTTAATAACAAATATTTAGGCTTTGCTCAAGTTAAATAAAATCATTATGCCTCTATCTGATTGAAATTGAATTGTAAAAAAACTCTGATAAAGTGTATTCGTTGGAGACATTAGTGTTTACATCCCTGTTACGTAGAAGTGAATGTTCTTGATTAGTACATTTCTTATCTTAGGATCCTGAGATGGAAAATGAATAGTATTTAACTGATATTTGATATTCAGCTTTACTCAATTTAAGGAGATCCAGAGATTGAATTTTGCTCCTTCTTGCCCGTTCGAGGACAATCATCATTTCTGTTGTGTGGAGTGGGAATTTTTTTTCATGATATCAAGTACATGGGAAGGATCTCGAACGATACTTACGTTGCAAGACTTGTTTTAACTCTCTTCATCTTAGGCATTATGAATGTCTTGTCTTCTCATACATTTGTTCACAGGGTTTTTGGGATTTAAGTTTTACAGTCTTTAAGTGAAAACTGAGCTATTGTCTTGGGTTGAGAACTTTTCATCCCACATGTTGCGAATAGAACTCGAATTCTTTTCCTTCTTTAAATTTGCAATGGTTCAATTCCGCAGACCTGTATACTTGGACTGCACTGCAAGGACTAGTTTAGACATGCTTGCAAAGCATTACTATCAAGCAGCTGGTTCTTGGGTTGTCTTCTTTGTTCCAGCTACTGATGCTGACATAGCATTTTACAGCGAATTCATGAATTATCTTGGTGAGAAGCAGCGAGCTGCTGTGGCTAAATTGGATGATAGGACCACTATGTTTCTTGTACCTCCTTCTGACTTCTCTGAGAAAGTCCTTAAAGTACCAGGAAAACTGAGCATCTCTGGTGTTGTTTTAAGATTAGATCCTCCTGCTCCCGGTTTTGGGTCTCATTCTGAGAAGAATGAAACTGGTATCACCGGTTTCCAGGGCATGACATCATTTGCCCAGCCGATATCGCCTTCTGGGCCTAATGCTGCACTGACATCTTACGCAGCCACTCAGAGACCAGGAATCAGCAATACATCGTTCCCTGGGATAGATACAGGACCTCCAGCTGCTTCATTTTCAGGCTCTCTTCATCCAGCTGGTAACTTTTCTGAGTCATTTAGTGGAGACAGGCATAATTACATGGTCAATCAGCAGTACCCTGCCATGGGACAGAACTGGTCTTCCCATGATATGCAAAACCAAAATCCTAGTGTCAAGAATATCATCTCACAATCATCCAGTGGCAGAAATGATCCTACCATCGGTCAGGGATATAACCCGGCCATGCCTGGTACAGGGCAGGAAAGTTCTAGCATCTATAGGGGTGAAGTTCCAAATTTCCATTCAAATGGTAATAATAGACCTCCCCCGGAGGCAAAGACACCACCTGCACCTTTTCAATCAGAACAACTTGCATTGTTAACCTCATCACTTCTTGGGCAGCAGAGACAATCGGGGGTTGCATCAACAGGACAAGATTCTAGACAAACAGGCACTGCTTACCTGCCTGACAACTCATACAGGCCACAGCAGAATCTTTCATTCCCAAACAATCAGCCTGTTGATCATTCATCATCTCAGTTTGGTCAAGTACAGCAACAACAGCAAGCAATGGCGAGTTTGCCAGGCCCACCTCCAAGAGAGCTTCAGCATGGCACGAACGTGGGCCAACTGCAAAATGCAGCTGATGAAGAAACAGACCCACAGAAACGCTTGCAGGCAACATTGCAGTTGGCAGCAGCACTACTCCATCAAATTCAACAGGGTAAATCATGAACAAATATATACCAAAGAAGGTCAATAAGTACTGTATTTATTTGAATGCATTTATATATTGCAAGACGTGTCTTCGTCGTGCTGTACTTTCAATCTTGACCTAGTGCTAAGAAACCTACTGCAGCATTCTGTTCCTCCAAATCTCACTCTTTAAACCTTTTTAAGTTGTGCTTGTTGTTCTTGTCATTCAATAGGTTTCCACAAATGGTTTGATATGTAGTTCTAGACTAATTCAAATGGATAGCTCTCCATGGAGTTGTGATTTTGAGTGCAAAAAACTGTGGCTTCTCTATAGTCATTTTTTATAGAATGTAAGTGTGTGTCCTTAACTATATAGTTATGATTTGGTAACCTAGAAAGTCTCCTAAGGATATGACAATGATTTTGATTAGTCTCCTATAAAATAAACATGGTTAAAGCTATAAAAATAGGAGCTTGAATATTAGTAAATAATTGTAGGAGCTATATTGTCATGGGAAAAAACTCACTTCTATATTTATTCTGAACCATATTAAAATTAGGGAAAAGAGTCTGATTTACCCCTGAACTTTATGATTTGGAGCTGATATACCCTCCGTTTTAAAAATGGTCCATATATGCCCCTGCCGTTATAGAAATGGTTCATATATACCCTTTTACTTAACAGACCAATATTTAATAAATTAAAAATTCATTTCTTTATGCTTTAATATGAGAAAATGCCACGTGGCTCTTAAAATACCCATCCAATTAATTTTTACCGACCCGACCCAATTGAAAACAAAAAAACCTGACCCACTCCCTAACCCATTTCAATCTATGGTCTCCACTCTCCCGTTCAACAAGAAAAAAAAATCAAAACTGATTCATCTCTGCATCAAGACAAAATACAGCTCCCCAACCTTCTTTTTCCTCTTTTTGAAGTGATAAACATAACCTCACTCATTTATAAATCTCCTCACCAATTTTATCATTTTCCACTTTTATGAGCATCGTATAATTCGTCATTCACAAGAATATAAATAAGCCATAGCTCAACAAAACTGATATGTTTTTGATTATTTTTCTTGTTGAACGGGAGAGTGGAGACCATAGATTGAAATGGGTAAGGGAGTGGGTCGGGTTTTCTTGTTTTCAATTGGGTCGGGTCGGTAAAAATTAATTGGATGGGTATTTTAAGAGCCACGTGACATTTTCTCATATTAAAGCATAAAGAAATGAATTTTTAATTTATTAAATATTGGTCTGTTAAGTAAAAGGGTATATATGAACCATTTCTATAACGGCAGGGGCGTATATGGACCATTTTTTAAACAGAGGGTATATTTGCTCCAAATCATAAAGTTCAGGGGTAAATCAGACCCTTTTCCCTTAAAATTATGATTTAGTGATATTGAGGTTAATGTTTATATTGATTTGATGTGTCATATACTTGTAAAGCTAATTCAAATATCAGGTGAGAGTAAATTTTTTCCTCGATAGAAACTATAATCCATTTTTGGCACCTATTTTTTAATGCTCTTTGTTAAGAATCAAAATCAAAATTAAATGGACTTTGATCTAGGATTATATATCGGTCAATTTGGTTTTGAAGTTTATTGATTTGGTTTATTGGTTATCTAATTTTAGAGATGCCGAATCGTTGAAAAATAATTAAGATATTGACTTAATCGGTTATTGGTTTATTTGTTTTTTATCGTTATCAATTCGGTTGTCGGTTTAACTATTAAGATTTGACAAAAAAATAATAATTAAAAATCACTTAGAAACAAGGTGACATACCAAATGAACCACATGAATTCACAAGTTACATTTTGCTCAAAAGCAAATACTTTTACATTGTAGAATAACCAAGTGTTTTAACACAACCAAAAAAAAAGAAGGTAGGGAACCAAACTTGTAGGACTTCACATACAAAATGTACAAATATAATTATTTAATTTACTATCAGATTATCGATTAATTCGTTAAGAAAAAATCTCAAACCGTCAGGAACCGATAACCTGATAACCAAAAGAATCAAAACTATTAAACAGTAACCCAATATTGATAAACCAATAACTTTTTTCAATTCGAATTATCGATTTCGGTTTGATTTTGGACAACCCTACTTTGATCAAAATGTTCATACAACTTGGCATAAAATATACTTTTTACTTTGGCCTCACCTGATAAGTAAACACTTAAACTTGTAAGAAATGCAACAAAATGACACACATTCTACATGACGTAGTACACAGAGGATCCCACATTGAACTCCAGTAGGATGTGTTTATCTACTTGTTCAATTCTATATAAATTTAGATGTGTACTTGTCTACACCAAAAATAAAAGGACATAAAAAACACGTTTATGTGTTATCCCGATAAAATACATCAAACTTCTCTATTCTTGTAATATTACCTTTTAAAGTCATTTGAGTGTAAGGACACAACTTCCACAAAAAAAGAAGTTACTATAAGTCCCATGTTCACACATAGCAATTATCTTTCCTCTTTTCCAACGGTAAAATTGTCTCAATGTGACAGATTCGTGAAAACACCTACTAATACTTGCATTGAATAGCCTATTTACATTATATATAGCATTTTTTTCAATATCTTGTATATGTGATACATAATATTTCCAATCAACAAATGATATCCTTCACCATGCAAATATTTTGTTTCAGAGATCATAAATCACTTTGGGATGACAAAAATAATGCATCCTGCTTTAATAATGTTAGAAAAATGAACCTTACATTCTGCTTACAATCTAATTTGATAATACTTACATCCTGCCATTTCTAAGGCAAAAAGAAAACATAACAATCATCATCCTTGATACTATATATAGAGCCTAATAACTCACGTAGGCATATCAAAACTGCGAAAGCAAGAAGCTAGCTGCTCGATTAATTGGATAGAGAAAACCAATGTTGCTCAAGACTCTTCAAAAAATGTCATTAGGTATGTGTCGGATTTCCCAAAATAGTATATTTTTGAAGAATCTGACACGGGTGTGGCATCAAAATGAAGAGTCTTGCGCAACTTAGGAGAAAACTAAACCTTGAGCTATAACAAGATAGATGGATCTTTATCAAAATCATTGTTCAGTATTGTCAAAGGGGACTCTTCTTCTCAAGCAAGTCTTTGTTAGGCCTTCAGCTTTAGCACCAAAGCACTCATTTATCCTATATGTTTTTGTGGCTTGTCCTCTGCAAAGTCAGATACAACACATTGGATTATAATGAAAACCGAATCAAATGAGGTATTCGATAAAAAACTCAAACATTATTTCACAACATGAAGTCTTTGCAACAACCAACATGATCGAACAAATCCACTTCTTTAAGGTCCAGCGAAATCCATCTCATGATCTAAACATGGTATAAGAGCCAGGTCCATCCCCTTTGGACTCCCTGTCCATGCTCAAGTCGGGCCTGGGTGTGAAGGGGGTGTCAGAGTGGGTAAAAGTCCCACATTAGTTGGCAAATGGACCGATGGTCTCCCCTCCTGAGCTAGCTTTTGGGGTTGAGTTAGGGTCAGGAGCCATATCTTTACAATATCATACTCAATCAAAGCAACAATTCCAAAAACGCAATGCAATCATAAATGCGCGTTCAATGTATTCTACTATTAGATTTATCATTATTTTGGAAAGGTCAGATTCCATGTAAAATTAATTATGTAGTTTCAATTCCATGGCATATCTCCTAGGGTCCAGACAACCAGAACTAATTCTTAATTAATCATGTCTTTTATCTTTCAAATTAGTGGCCCTTTCTGTTAAACATCTCTGTTGATAAAAAGTCAATTTTTTTTTAAAAAAAAAATCACTGTTTTAGTCTCTTAGGATTCTATTCCCTAAATTTTCTCTACTTTTTTTCCAATCCAGAAAGAAAGTTCAAATTATTGAAGAATATTTAGGAAAAGAGAGATGTTAGCATCATTTGAACCATACCTCTATACTCAATAAAACAGTGCTTCAAATGCATGAAGTTAACTGTTGACAAATTTAGGAAACCGTAACTCTAGACTCGAGAAGTTATGAAAGTCATAGGCGAATCCAGGATTTAAACTCTATGAGTTGAAGTTCTTAGCATTGAACTCATTGTGTTTCTAAAATTATTGGTTCATATATATTATTTTATATAGTTTTGATGGAATTTTAACCATAAATTTAAACTATGCATCGTAAGTACTGTATTCATATGAACCTGATACGACAAGGTTGTATGTGTCTCTTAGGAAGGTAGAAGGTTCATCCAAATCTTTTTTCGAACATTTGTGCTATCTTGAGGATCCCATTTAAGTAAACTGTCTAAAGCTCAAAACAGATCAAAAGGAACTTTTTTGGGACCCAATGATGAGTTTTCCCCCCCATATAAACCTCCCCGGAGGCCCGGACCATTCACCAAAATTACAAGCTCCAACAAAGTTTACGTCTAGTCGAGAGTTCAGTTCTTCAAATCCTTCACTCTTTTTAGGTGAGGAATTCATCATGTTTTTCATTATCTAATAATGGAACTAAATTTCCTCGCGTTCCAGCTTCTACACAAAAAAGTTACTGTCTTTAATGCAAGTTTTTCAAAAACTTACACCTTCAATACACGATTTACGTGCAAAGAAATTTCTTTAAAAATGAAATGTCTGTTCATGAGTAAGAAAAAATGTAATTCTTAAAGACGAAGCCTCAAAGATGTGTGTCTGATAGGATTTAATGGTTGTTGAACATGCCTCTAACAATGGCCTTTTGCATGCCTTTTATAATGGCCTATTACATGCCTCTTACAATGGCCTATTTGGCTTCTCATATATTAAAATTTTCTCTCATAATCTTTTTATGTTCATTTCCAGATTTACGGACAGAAAATGAGCATGGAAGGAGATTGGATGTGTGCTGCATGCCAACACTTAAATTTCAAGAAACGGGATGCCTGCCAACGATGTAGCTGTCCTAAATATGCAACAACAACCGATGTTTACATGTATGGACTAAACAAAACAGAAGTCCTAGCTGGAGACTGGTATTGCAGTGCCATGAACTGCGGTACACACAACTACGCAAGCAGAACAAGCTGTTATAGATGTGGTGCCTTAAAAAATAATTATTATGGCATCGGGACGGGAATGACAGCATCAACAGGTTATGGATATGATGCAAGTGCTTGTCCTGGTTGGAAGAGTGGTGATTGGATTTGCAGCAGGTTAGTTCACATCAACTCTAACAACAATCTATGAGTAAAATAACTTTTGTCGGCTACATGAATCCTCATAAATTCAGGGGGCGGAGCTACAAGCACGTCTTGGATTTTGCAGAAACTAATAGCTTTGATCCAAACCCCGTGTTTGTGTCTAAAGTATCACTTAATATGTATAAATAATTTGTCTAGAATCCAATAATCTATCTTTTTTAGAATTCAATACACATAAACTCAAAATCATAACTCCGTCTGTGGCTCCTGAGCTCATCCCATTCCTACATTGTATAAAGAGATCGAAAATACGAAGAAGAAAAAAAGCATTAAAAGTTCTCAAGAATTACTGCTGGCTAACATAAGTTCCTTCTTATATCTGCCAGATTAGGATGTGGTATGCACAACTATGCCAGTAGAGCAGAATGTTATAAATGCAAGATGCCTAGGGATTTTGGTGAGCCATCTCCCATGTGATTCTGGTACTGCATAGTCGACGTTTTACTTTCTGAAACCATTTTTCATCTACTAATATTCTGTTCATTTCTCTGCTTTTCAGGAGATGAACTGAGAGAAAATGAATTATATTGAGGGACAAGACGACATTATGTTTTTATTGAAGATTTACTTGGAACTCATAACCATCTGTTTATTTTTTTCCTTCCGCATTCCGTTTATTTTCTATTTTCTTGTTTCTTTAGATCAGTTTCTCAAGGAAGGGTTAATTTCTAAGTTTGTAACTGTGCAAGTTCTAATGAATGAAAATCCCTTCAGATTTTGCATTCCTTATGTTTTCAAGTTTCAACAACTGCTTCTGTCAGGGCAGTCCGATGAGTATTATGTAAACTTAATTCACGCTATGTTGCCTGACTCTTTAAAAATGCTGATGAGTGCATGTTGGATCCTAAAAAAATAGTGTACATTTGGAGGATCCAACATGGGTGCGGCAACATTTTTGGAGAATCTGAGCAACATAGAATTCAGGTCTATGTACCAAAATTCATAAAAAGAAAAAATAGGAGAAACTATAGAAGGATCAGATTAAGATTCCCTTCGGGGTGGTCCAGTGGTTTGGGCTTGGGACTTCCATGTTGGAGGTCTCAAGTTCGAAACCCCTTGCCAGCGAAAGCAAAGGGTTTGCCTTCTGGGTCAAGCTCGTCGCACCGGACTTGCCTAGTTTGGGTTACCTCTCCTATGTGGTTTACGAGCTATTGAATAGGAGCCCCCTTACCCTATTCGCACCTAAAGGGTAACGGCTGCGGGTTTTCCTTGTCATAAAAGAAAAGATTCATAGAACCTTTGAGTGGTTCCATTATGAGGGAATCAAATTAGTTCCTTTAAGCATCAACTCTCAATTACACGTATTGTCTTTCCAATTCTACTATGATCCCTGGTTAGTGTTCAACTTGCTGTAGAACCAACTATGTTGCTCGGACTCTTCAATGATGTCAATAGGAGCATGTCGATCCTCGAAAAGTAGTGCATTTTTGAAGGATCTGACACTTGTGCGGCGACATATTTGGATAGTTATATAGAGGTCGCGGAAGAGGTTTATAATGTACATGGATACTTTTAAGGTTTTTCTCATCATAAGTCAAAAACGGAAGCCACACATGACGAAAAATATGTTCTAACAAGATTTCACATGGTCGAGTATTTATTTAATTGAACAACTGAAGAGATGTTCAATTAATCTGATTACTTAATGCTAGTAAGTAGAAACAGATAATTACCAATGCTAGTAATCATAAATACAACAAATATCACAAGCTACCATATAATAATTGTATGAAGCGAGGGAGGAAACTTACGTATAGACTCCGGATCTATATGTACAAAGAAGCTTGCTGCAACTATCAGATAGCAGAAAAGGAGCATCAGCCCTTTAAAGTAATTAGACGTTCCGTCCTGTAGAAAAAAAGATATTGTTTAGTTGCAAGGATGCAGAATATGACATGTATGTTCCGCCAATAGCATTCATGTACACTGCATGATGAAGCAAAACAGAAGGAAATGAAAAGGATGAAGAGGTGAAAAGGAGAAAAAAATCTTCAAATCTGGAAAGAACTCTTATATACCATTATTTTAAGAGGATAAATTATGGCATACCTGCAGCATGAAAGCTACTACAAGGACAGTCATAAAAAGTGTAGCTGTTTCAAACATTTGGAAGTCCAAATTCATCGGTGAGCCTATTATCCATCCGACTACAACACAGAATGGGATCTGCAGCAAGAGAACAGTCGAAATCGGGTATAAGCTACTAAGCAGAAAAAAGACAGCAGTCAAATTAGAACGCAGGTAATATCTTCCTTTCTTCATTTACTTGCACTTGACAGGATACTAAAGGAGATAAACATGGAAACGAAAAGTTACTTTTTGTATTTCTTGAAATGCATAGTACATAAACTACTTTGAGAGCGCACATCGAGACACCTCAACTTGGTATCAAATGAACACTAAACACTTCAACTAGACCCCACTGTGTTTCATGGACACCCTGCGTTGACATGGCACATAAATTTTGGAGATGTCTAGATGATCATATTTGTAAGTTGGAGTGTTCATCCGATACAGTGGAGACAAGTTGAGGTGTCTAGATGTGCATTGTGAAAATTAGAGTGCTTTACTTGTCAATGGAGGCCAAGTTTGAGTGCATGTTTATGTATTGTGCCTTCTTGAAATAAGAAATGAGCAAGTGAAGTGTCTTATGTAACTATGAAAGCAGCTAGGGGGATACATGCATATATCTCGATTAAATAGAACAAAAGTAATAATTTAAGTCCTTATTGACGTAATTCAGGATACAGAATCTCTGATATGTTAATTACCTACCCCAAACATGGCTATCTGCGTTGATGAACCTATTGCAACTCCCAAAGATATATCCTGCACAGATGCTAAGTAAATGAGGGATGGTGATTGCAATACGTTAGCTTTGTAAGGAAGAAAGGTGAAGAATGTACAAGCTTGTCTTTGCAGGCAAACATGACAGCTCCGGCATGCTCCGCAGCGTTTCCAACAATGGGAAGCACTACCACACTAATAAATGCTACAGGAATATTCATTGCAACGGATGCTCCCTGAAAACATTGTCATATATGTTTATTGTTTGAGGGACTCAACGAACACAGAAAAAAAAAATAACACATTTCTTAGTGTGTTCAAATACTTTCTTGTTGTTTAACGCAGAGAGGACTAAAAGTAGAGTAGAATCTCTGTACACCTATATCTCTGGACTCTTCAAAAATGCCGACGTGTGGGTGTTGGATCCTCCAAAAGTAGTGCAAATTCAGAGGATCCGACACAGGTTAGGCAGCATTTTTGGAGAGTCCGAGAAACATAGTTGTAAATAGTTTTCTTTTTTTCCTTTTTGACATATTCTATATAAAAGGACCTTTCTTGCCGAGTTAAGAAAAAGTAAAACCTGGATAAATTCAATCATATAAATCTCATAACAGTAAATTTTGAAAGAACAAGAAGATTCTCGATTTTTCGATAAGCTAGATGCTTCTGCAGAAAGAACACGAAGTTGCAAAACCGCAAAAGGATGCACTTACTTCTACGGTATTAACAAGGTACTCTGATAGGACAGCTATCCATAGTGTCATAACAGAAAGCCATAAAATTGACCACCATTTCGATATCTCCGGAGTTTCTTCATCATCTGCACTTCCATCAATATGATCCTCTTCCTGAAATTGTACTAAACTCAGAGAAGAACAAATTCACGAAGGAAGATTGGACGTAAACGTATAGCTCATTGCAGCCTTTAAGGACTAAAAAAGGAGGAAAGTAACATAGATAGGATTTTTTGTTTTCTCGAATCCCATTAGATATTCTCAAGACAACATTGTTTGCCTAAACATAGCAAGATTTCAAGGTGGAAAGAACGAGAATAAAGATCAAATATGTTACGAGCTTTTGGAAGCTTAAAAACAGAAGACTAGATAGATTATAGTCCACTAAGCAACAGAATAAGCAAGTTGGAGTATTTCGACTATAAGACAAGATGCGACCTTCAGAAAGAATTAGGCTAATGCATATTCCGACCTTCAGAAATCTTGGCTGCAACTATCACCATTTTTCCAGTTTTTCATTTTAAACTTTCACTTCAGTATTCCAAGTTGAACTTTGTATAAGCATACAGTTACGTGTATAGGTTAACACCAATTATACAAAGCTGTGCTGGAAAATGAAGAACCACAACCTCGGCCATCGGCATGTAAAGATTCTTTTGGTTGGTCAGCTGAAAAAGTAGATACGCGCCATACGCTATAAGCATAATGCAGCTGCTAAATCTGGAAAGTGCCAACTCTGATTTCCCGAAATGCACTTCAGTGTGTGTAACGTGGAGGACAGCGGGGAACAACAAGCACATAACTGCCATTAAAAGCAACCCCGAATTCATCCCTGCAGTTCCCTAACAAAGAAAATTTGAAAATAAAAATCTAATTATCCGAGTGTTATCCCTCGGCCATGATACAGCTTAAACAAAATTATTACTGGTATACATAAAACACATATATATGGAGAGTGATGAAAATATACCTTGTCGAAAAGCTGCTCCTTATTAGAATGAACAATTCCACCGCCAAAAAATGCACATCCAAGCACTAGTAAAGTATTGGACAGAATTGAGCCTAATAGTGACTGCTGCACTACACGAATCATTCCACTTTTCAATGCATACATTGATATTATCAACTCTGTAGCGTTTCCAAAAGTCGCATTTAGAAGTCCTCCGACTGTAAAAGTTTTTAACTGCAGATTAATCGAGATGATATTGGCTAAATAGAGTGCCATTAGAGGGAAAAGGGAAACCGGCTGATAGAGTTACGTTCTCTATCTCGCTTTGATTAATATGTGACGAAAATACTATATAGTATGAGATGACATAAACATTTACATGTCTTCTACCATTAGGGTGCAGACGAAAATCAGCATATTTTGTCACACATATAAATTGGTATCCCAAAAAGAAGATTTAAAGACCAAAAGAAAGAACATACAGAAAGTTAATGCCTTTATATATCATATACTCGACTAAAAGACAAGACTACCTGTAGGTCCAGTAAAAAAAGCCAGCTGCCTATACAAGGAATGAAACCGAAACGTATTAGTCACATTTTTGAAAATGTACAACAGTATAAATAGACCAAGTATGTTTATGCTCCAAATACGACGTGTAATGTTAAAAATTATTAAACGGAGAAGAAGATCAGGAAGTTATTGTCTTTCCATGTTATGCAAACATCCAAGGACGGAGATAAAGAAGTGTGATCTTGATAGCTCAAAAGAACTTCCATTTCACGGTTAAGAACTATGCATGATGTATGAACATGTTAAGAAATGCTGACATGTCTTTGCGGGTATACGCTCAATTCCTCTTTGATTGTTATGATTTACTCATGCAACGCATTGTAGACATTGGTTGTAGAGAATTACTTGGCCCAACCTAAACGCTCTGCAAGGGGAATGATGCCTAACAAGCTAAGTATGAATGTCCATCCCTGAAATATTCAACAACAAGAAAACAATGTCAGTGTGCAAGCTCGTATAAAGAGCAGAATTTTTTTTTGTCCGAAAATAGTTTAACAACTCACATGTTGATCAGTTAACTCATCCACAAGTATCGCTAAAGGGCCACAAGGTACAAGTATGTTTAACTTGTTGGAGAAAAAAAAAATCTTAATGTTCCTTCGTATCCTTTACAATATACTTTTATGACTGTCATCATCTGCCTCGAGATCATAAGAAGATCTTTGAGGAACGGTGCCCAAAGAAGATGCCTTTCTATCAAAATGCTCTAATCTGACAAGATTCTCATCCTCGAGTTGAAGTACTGCTCTTTCATCTGATGATCCCATCTGAAAGGTCACTTCGTTAGATGTGATGAAGAAGGACAAATCATGTTCTATTAAAGATATTTCCGTTCACTCCGAGACAATCATACATATACAAAACAATAAAGTTTTTGATCATGTAAAGAGTTAAGTTAATAGACACGAACACAAAGCAACTCGATTAATCTCCAAAGGATGCAAATTTGATATAGTGAATGAGTGGCCGAGGATACAGGGAAAAAACTGATAGGATTTGATATTATTCTTTATGAGAGTAAGCAGGTGCGGAGCTACCCTTGTCTAAGTGGAGTCAATTGATACACTTTCTCCGAAAAGTTACATAGTCTAAATAGGTCAATTTTAAATTGTATGTATATATACAATATGTTGAATCAAGTCTAGATAGTAATGCCATTAAAGGGTAAGGAAAAACACGAAGTAAATTAACTGATAAGGAAAAAAAGCATTGATTCTTCATACACTCAATTCTAACCATCAACGATGTATTTGCTTCTCATTATCTTAAGTGCATTTCTTTCCTTCTTGCATAATCATTAAGGACATGTTAGACGAAGCTAGCATGGGAATTATTGCGGGTTTGACAAAACCTAGTAACTTTGATCTAAATAGAAATACACTGAATATATACATACAATGAACTTCAGAACTCCTACACTTCAAATCCTAAATCCGCATCTGATACCATATTTCCTTCATGCTACTTTAGGCATCCTGTATTCAAAACCCATTAGACTACTAATCCGTAGATTAGTGGCACCATATATGCTCAATTAACGTGAAGTGCTCCCCATCAAGAGGGTCCTCCATGCATAACGGTTCAAATCCGAGGCTTCCAGTAAAGGTAGAGCGAAGCAACGATTTTCAATAAGGGGGTTCAAAATGTGTAGAAATAGATAGCCAAAGGAGGTTCGACATCATATGCATATAAACTTATTTTAATCATGTATAATAATATAATTTTCTGTTGAACCCCCTTCATACAAGGTAGCTCCGACCCTGGGTAAAGGGTAAGAGAGATCTCAACCATCTCACAAGGTAGTGATGCCATAAGTTGGTGCATTAGAAGGCAAGACATTGGGGATTCTGAATCTGACCACACTTTCCTCAGGTCGAACTGCTATTGATCCTAAATCAACGAGAAAAAGGTTGTACTCATACTTACATTAACTTAATCTACTTAATCTCGGATTCCATTCCATAACGCATTCATTTGAACTCATACTTGTTTTAATCTAATCTACTTGGATTCTGAATTCGATTCCATCAAAACACTCATTCCCTTCATGTAAAAGTTCAAGAATCTCTAACACTAGTTGTTCTTTTTACCTAAACTTGCGGCTTCCATTATACGACAATACACACTAAAAAAACCATATCTCTCTCATACGAACTCGAAATGTAACGATTCCTTTTGTAGTGATTCTGAAAACACGATACGGATCTAATGGTTCAATATTAATCTATTGAGAGTAAGTAAGAAAGAAACTCACTTCAAGATGGGCCTTTGCCCCTTGAAAATTTGATTGATCATCCACTAATTGTTCTTTCTCTGCAAAAAAAAAACAAAAAAAAAAAACAAAGAGAAGTTCCATTAACAACAATAAACCAAAAAAAAAAAAACTTAAAACAGGAATACACATTTCTAACAAATTAAAAAACAAAAAATGCACCTAATGAAGAGATTTTTTTTATTTTCAGTGCATTGACATTACAAATCTTCAAATTTCTTTAAAAAATTTCCTTTTTCTTTCATTAATTTGGGATTTTCATTAAATTTTTTTTGTAGGTAACTTTTTTCTTTTTTGGTTCCAAAATTTCCTCTTTTTGTTGTTAGTTAGTAGTACTTTGTTAGTTGGCACAGTTTGTGGTTTGAAAGGGCAGTTGGTATAGCGGAAATAGTTGATTATTCATGGATCACCAAAGACAAAAGCAAATTTATAATTATGAATTTCAAAATATTTTTAAGAATATTAATAAACTTACACTAAGAATTAAAAACCTCAAACTTTTTGAACAGTAACACCTTCACATGAAATGAGACGAAGTGGACATAATACATAAATGTGTCTTTTAACTTAACATCATTTTATATTTATGCCCTTCAAATGGTACGCACAAGTAGGCATTAGACTTGTATAAACTTCAACAAATAGACACATGAGTCCTACACGGAACAATCCACGTATGACACCACATAGGACGAAAAATGACATGTAGGACATGTGTATCTATTTGTTCAACTTTATACAAGTTTAAATGTTTACTTATGCACATCCAAAGTTGAAGGGTATAAATGTAATTTAAAGTCAAGTTAAAGAACATATTTATGTATTATGTCAAATATCAATTATTGAAATATCTTGTAAAGTTATGCTACTCAATGTGTCAGATCTATGATTTAATATGAAAACATACAAATAAGCCAAAGCATCTAAAGATAATTTTCAAAGGACCTCCGCAATGAGTTGAGAAAGTATTATGTACAGTTCATCATTTTTTCAGACATATTTTGACATTAACGAGACAATTTTTAAGAATTACGCAATTTTTTTTTAATTTTTCATGTGTGTGAATCTGACACCTCGGAGCACCTAATTTTTTTTTCTTCTGAGAAAACTTTACGGGACCTTCATAATGAGTTCAGGAAGCATTATATACCGTCCAACTTTTTTTTCTCCAGGCTTATTTTCACATTTACAAAAAACCTTTTAGGAATTACGCGTTTTTCTTTTTTTTTTGTGCATAGTGCCCATGGATTTGGCACCTCTGCACATCCAAATTTTGTTTTGAAAAAAACTTTATGAGAACCTGTGTAATGAATTGAGGAAACATTACGTACAGCCCCACCATTTTTAAGACGTATTTTCACATTTAAGAGCCAACTTTTAGGAATTACACGATTTTCTTGGTTTTTCGTGTGCATTAACCCATGAATTTGGCGCCTCAGAGCACCTAATATTTTTTTCTGAATTTTTTTTATAAGGACCTCCGTATTGAGATAGGAAAACATTACGTACGATTCCACCATTTTTAGGCATATTTTTGCATTTAGAGTCAACCTTTAATAATTACACGACTTTCATAATTTTTCGTGTATAGTAGCCCATGTTACTGGCGCCTCGGAGTATTTATGAGGACATGTGTAATGAGTTGGAGAAGCTTACGGAGGTTCCCACTATTTTAATCTTATTTTCACATTTAAGAGCCAACTTTTAGGAATTACATGACTTTCCTGGATTTTGTGACTTGTGTGCATCAACCCATGAATTTGGCGCCTCGAAGCACCGAATATTATTTTCTGAAAAAACTTTGTGAGGACCTTTGAAATGAGCTGGGGAATAATTACATACTGTCTGACTGCTTTTTCAGACATATATATTTTTGCACTTACGAGCCAACTTTTAGGAATTGCGCGACTTTCTTGTGTTTTTTGTGTATATAAGTCCATGAATCTGGGGTCTCAGAGCACCTAATATTTTTCTAAAGAAAACTTTATAAATATTTCCATAATGAGTTGAGGAAGTATTACGTGCAATCCTACTGTTTTCAGGCATATTTTGCATTTACTAGCCAATTTTTAGAAATTACGTGAAGTTCTTGATTTTTTTGTGTATTAGCCGATGAATATGGAGCCTCGGAGCACCTAAATTTTTTTAATTTTATAATGACCTCTGTAATGAATTGGAAAAGCATTACGTAGTACCACCATTTTTTCAGCATACTTTCACATTTACTTGTCAACTTTTAAGAATTACGTAATTTTCTTGATCTTTTTTGTATATTAACCCATGGATCTGATATCTCGAAGCATCCAAATATTTTTCTAAATTTTTTTTATAAAGACTTTCATATTTGTCTATACATAATTTTTTTAAATCCTACTATGTACATAGTAATTTTTAACGAAGGGCGTCAATTTGATATCACTTTGAACAAGGATGACTTCATCACTAACGAGAGATGTAATTAAGATTTCTCCACTTAACCATAAATTTTTTCACATTGTTAAGACAAATCTTAATAGAAGGTAAAAACAACTAAAACTTTTGCTTCTCAAACAAATCATTGAAAACTATGGTTGTGGAAATTGAATGTAAAATTAATATTGACCCAACCTAATTAAATGTTGGAAATTTATATATTATCTATCATGACTGGGGTCTAGATCTTAGCCGAAACCGGTGTCGTTGACCTCTCAGATGTCGCAAACAAGCCTGCTTACGTCGTCATTACATTCGTTAGGTTAATTTTAGCGGAAAATTTGAAACTTTTTATTTTGTTTAAAGTGTACATAGACTTCAGAGTTATAACATGCATACACGTATAAAGTTCATTGCTCATGTGTATCAACCATCTAATAAAGAATCATTCAATCTTGAAATAAATAGTCTTATAGCATAAGTAAATTGCCAAAATTGCACCATTACATAAGTGTGAACAAAATAGGAAAGATATACTAGTGGAACATGCTCCACTAGCCTAAACCTATTACTAAACTAGAAACATAGCAGCAAGCGTCCTCGAATGCATGGGGACGTACCACGTCGAGATATAAAGCTCTGATGTCCGAATAGCTGTAATGAATGTCTTCAACACCCTCCTGAACCTGCACCTAAAATAGTATAATATATGAGATTAGTACACACTTGTACTAAGCATGGGTGTATGCAAGTACACACCAAGGACATACATGATTAAGAAGATCTCTCTTCTAACGATATGAGTTATGGAAAACCAAGTCAGTTGGACTTGCCAAATTAGATTAGGAAAGTCATGCTATGAGAGTAATATGCATCATCATTCTTTTCATATCACACATAATACATAACATATTTCATATAGCACGTACATATATTACATATCATTCGTTCATATGCCGTGAGACCTTGAAATCACGGACTTAACATTAGGACTTCCCAAAATGAGGGCTCAACATATGGGACTTCAACTAGGGAGCCTTCTTTAGCAAACACAGAGTCTGCTTCATTTATTCATACGTACTTCACTTTTATTCGTTCGTAGGCTGGTGTGAATACTAGCTATACCTAGGATATTGTTTAAGACTCTCATCGGGTTCACTGTGCAATGACCAAGAATGGCCTAGTGTCATTACTTGAGTCTAATTCACCTCTTGATTATCCTATCTAAACACCTTTGGTATAATTCATTTCATTTTCTTTCATACTTTGAGGAACTTCAACTTTAACCGACATAGATCATGTGAGCATCATGAAATCCGGTGTCTTCCCCACACCGAAAAGAGGTGGAGTCACTGGCCAAGGTGAAACCAAAACATCCCTAGCTCGCTTAGGTGAAAAACCACTAGCTAGTTCCTTTGTTGGCAGCATAGTTCAAAGACTTAAAGATTTAGGGAGACTCATACCCACCTTGGTAGACAGTCTCATCTCATGAGAATTACGTGAACCTCCGTCCTTCCCGAAAGAAGGCATCAACACTCATAGCTAGCCTATCGGTGCTCCGTCTAAAGTTCCTATTTACATTCAACTCATACATCATCGAAGCTTGCTTCTAGCATGAGTTAGTCATAACTCATTAGATGATTTATCATCTCTTCTTTTGCATTAAGTGTGAATTGTCCTTACACTTACATATAGAGTGTGATTGAGACTTGTCTCTTAATATTCAATACTCTCTTAGGTGAGTACTTTTGGTGACCTTATATTGGCGTAGGTACAACTTGTCTCACTTGCACTAGCCTCATATTGTGGTGTCACCATGTTCTTTCTTAACATCTTTTCATTTCATCTTTACTCACCTTTCATTATTTGTTTATCGTATAACATACATATTCTCTCTTAGAATTTACATTGAGGGACATTGATTCTAGGCGTAGATATAACTTGTCTCACTTGTACTATCCTATCCTCATGTAGCCACTCTTTCTTTGTTTATTCATCGTTTAGCATAAATATAATCTCTTAGAAATTTCATTTAGTGACATTGATTTTTAGGCATAGATGCATCTTGTCTAACTTGCACTAGCCTATAGTCATGTTGTCACTATTTTCATTAGCATCATAGTATAACATAATTACTCACATTATTACGTGAATGTTCATTTCGTCATATGCCAATGCACTTGGCCTTTTAGTGTGTTTTACATTCTTACTTAACCCCCCTGGAGTCACATCAATTTACCACATACATCTTAGGTTCACTTACTTTTAAACGTACGTTGGACTTATGAATCCATACGTACAAGCCATGAGGCTTCATTCATAATTCGTCTAAGTGACTCATACTTACCCAAGATTATGTGGTACAAGACTTATGCATCTTGTAAGTATGTCACAGTCTCGAGTTCGATTCCTATAGGCAGCATTTATTAAATATTTATTCACGTAAGACTTATGTATCAATACGGAATTGGGCAAGGGAATTCGATTTCAAATCCCTTGAGCAACACTTAGTCTCATTTTAAATTTTTGGTTTATATTGTTGTAATATAGAAAGGCTAAGCAATTTAGAAATAATAAAAGGGTAAAACAGTCTTTTACATAATGGTAGTTATAACAAACCTATCCCTTTGTTAGTCAGATAAGTTTGTTATTAGTTAGTTAGTGAAAAAGAGTTATATAAATAAGCTCATTCTTTGTACATGTTCATACACAATTTTCAGAAAAATATACAATACTTTCTTCTCCTTCTTCTTCTTAGCTGCGTTTCGTCTTCTTCTTCTTCTTATGAAGTGTTTCCTTCATTAACGAATATGGTATCAGAGCCACTGCTTCTCAGTAAACATTGATGAAGCTGGAGAATCCATATAATCAAAGAATCTTGTTGATTCATAAGATTCACAGACGTTTGTTGCTGGAAAATCCATAGAATCAAAGAATCAGCTACTGGTTCATAGATTCACAAGAGTTTTGTTGAAAAGGTTTTGAGTTTCAGTAATTGTTTCAATTTCAAGTCCAAGAGTTGACTGTTGTATTTCAGATGGCAGTTGAGGATGAGAATGCAGATACGACTCAAAGCAGATCACATGTTAGTTCTGGGCAGAGTCAAGGTATCGATTATAATCATCCTTTGTTTCTTAATCCTACTGATGTTAGTGGTATGAGTATTATCTCATTTCAGTTAACTGGTGTTGAGAATTATACTTTGTGGAGTCGATCTATGAAAATAGCTCTACTGGGAAGGAATAAAATAGGCTTAATTGATGGAACTGCTAGAAAGGAAGAGTTTGGTAAAGAAATGTGGGGGCAATGGGAAAGAGTGAATGCTATTGTCCTATCTTGGTTAATGAATGCTGTATCCAAGAGTTTACTAAGTGGAATTGCATTTGCTTCTAGTGCTTTTGATGTTTGGACTGATTTAAAGGAAAGGTTTGATAGAGTAGATGGCTCTAGAACATATAGTTTGCACAAAGATATTACTACATTGCAACAGGGTACAGTTTTTGTTTCCATATATTATACAAGACTGAAAAGTTTGTGGGATGAGTTTGAGGTGTTGGTGCCATCTCCTTGTTGTAATTGTGAAATATCCAAAGGTTTTGTTGCTCATATGAATAGGCAGAAGTTATATCAATTTCTAATGGGATTAAATGAATCCTATCATCAATCAAGAAGCCAAATCTTGATGATGGATCCACTACCATTAATCAACTATGCCTATGCTATGATAGTTGGTGATGAGAATCAAAAGGCTGTAGTTAATGGTGTTAATGATATCTATGCAGCATTGGAATCATCAGTTGCTTTGTATTCTAGGGCAAGTAGTAGTTCAAGTGTAAGTCAGAAAATTAAAAGGAATACTCTGTTGATATGTGATTTTTGCAAGTGTAAGGGTCACAACAAAGAGTTCTGCTACAAGATTGTAGGTTATCCTCCTGATTTTAAATCCAAAAGAAAGGTTCAAGGACCTTCTTCTGCATATGGTACTACTGGAAACATCAACTATAATCACACACCATTAACACATGCAAATCTTACCTATGGAATGAACACCACTGTTCCTCCACCAGGATGGGAAAATATATCTGAGCAGCATCAATCTTCATCAGGAACTACAAGTGTTAATAGAACAGTAAGTGTTGCAGAGAAAGAGGTTCAACAGTTGCTTCAAGGTTGTACATTTATAAAGGATCAATATGATCACATTCTAAAAATGGTTCAACAAAAGTCTGAGCCTGCTGTGTGTAATACTGCAAACACTACAGGTAAAACATTTTTTGTTTCTGAACACAGTAACATGTGGATTATAGATACTGGTGCAACAAACCATATGGTGTCCAGCTTGAATATGTTGAATAAAAATACTGTGCATGAACTTGAAGTCTCTAAGCCTGTATATGTGCCTAATGGTACTACTACTCAAGTGTCTCACCTTGGTTCTTGTAGTTTGTCACCAAGAAGTGTTATATCAAATGTGCTTCACATACCTGAGTTCAAGTATAACTTGTTATCAGTTAGTCAGATTACTAAGGAACTAGGTTGTTCTGTTACCTTCTTTCCTCATTTTTGTGTCTTCCAGGAACTCTACAGTGGGAAGGTGAAAGAAGTTGGTAAGGAGGAAGGAGGCTTGTACTTACTAATAAAGCACTTAACCACTCAGTGTACTGGTCAAGAAAAAGAAGTTGAGACTGCATTTGCTGCTCATGATGTCAAGGAAGCAGACATGGTGTTATGGCATAAAAGATTAGGTCATGTATCATCAAAAGTTTTGTCTAGAATGTTTTCAGTGAATAAGCAAAGTGCTTGTAGAATTTCTAAGTGTCTTGTATGTCCATATGCTAAACAAACAAGGAATGTATTTCCTTAAAGTAGTATTAAAACTACTGCTTGTTTTGAGCTACTTCATGTTGATCATTGGGGTCCTTATAACACAACTATTATTGATGGCAAGAAATATTTTCTTACAATTGTGGATGATTTCTCAAGGGTAACTTGGTTGTTTTTGCTCTCACATAAGTCTGCTGTGTGTAGCTCTATTCAAACATTTCTGAAATTTGTTCAAACTCAGTTTGGGAAAAGAGTTAAGATTTTAAGGACTGATAATGGTACTGAGTTTGTAAACTCAGGTTGTCACAAGTTATTTGCAGAGTTGGGAATCCTACATCAAAGATCATGTCCATATACTCCTCAGCAAAATGGAGTTGCTGAGAGGAAGCATAGACACTTACTTGAAATTACCAGAGCCTTAAGAATTCAAGCTCACATTCCTATTAGATATTGGGGTCATTGCCTCTTAGCTGCTGCATATATTATTAATAGGTTACCAAGCAGTGTACTAAAGTTTGATACTCCTTATGAAAGGTTGTATGGTAGTAAACCATCTGTGTCTCATGTCAAAACTCTAGGATGTTTATGTTTTGCTAAACTTCTTACAGAACATGATAAGTTGATGCCTAGATCAAGACCAACAGTTCTCATGGGTTATTCAGGAATACAAAAGGGATATATACTTCTTGATCTCACTGATAAATCATTTTTCACAAGTAGAGATGTGGTGTTTAGAGAAGACTTATTTCCTTTTGCAAAAATGGATCATTTAATACAAGAAAAAGTGTTTGTGAATCCTATGCAAGTATCAAATATGCTAAGTGATGATTTACAGTGTACAAGTTCTAAGGTTTCCAGATGTTCTCCTACTAATGTGTCTCATGAGACTCCTACTATGTCTTCTTTTAATGAGGTAGATCATTCAGAGTCTCCAACTGTTGATAATGAGGTAAGTCAAGTGACTGCAACTCTTACTAATGTTAGGAGGTCTGTCAGACAGAAGCTTAAACCAACTTGGATGAAAGACTTTGTGTCTTTGACTGTTAAAAAAGATGTCATATATTCTTTAGGAAATTACATGAGCTATGCTCATCTTTCACCTACACATCAAAGTTATATTGCAGCTACTTCTGTTGTTAAGGAACCTGATTCCTATCTAGAAGCAATTCATGATGAGAGGTGGATAGAAGCCATGCAGAATGAAATTCAAGCACTTGAAAGTAATCATATATGGGAGCTAACTGATTTACCTAAAGGGTAAAAGGCTATTGGATGTAGATGGATTTATAAAGTCAAATATAACTCATCAGGGGAGATAGAGAGATTCAAAGCAAGGCTAGTGGCCAAAGGTTATTCTCAACAAGAAGGAATAGATTACAAGGAAACTTTCTCACCTGTGGTTAAAATGGTGACAGTCACAACTGTGGTCTCTCTTGCAGCAGCTAGGCATTGGCATATCCACCAAATGGATGTATTCAATGCTTTTCTTCAAGGTGATTTACATGATGAAATTTATATGCAGCTACCTCAGGGATTTGTCAGTCAAGGGGAGAAAGTATGTAGACTAACAAAGTCCCTATATGGTTTGAAACAAGCTCCAAGCCAGTGGAATCAAAAGTTGACTGAAGCTCTTAGCAATCTCAAGTTCAAACAAAGCCAACATGATTATTCCTTGTTTATCAATCAGTCAGAACAGGGAACTATATTAGTGTTGGTGTATGTGGATGATATGCTAATTACTGGCAACAGTCTGAAACTAATAGAAGACACAAAGAAGGCTTTACAACAAGTATTCAAGATGAAAGATTTAGGAGAATTAAAATACTTTCTAGGCATTGAATTTACCAGATCAGCAGCTGGTATATTAATGCATCAAAGAAAGTATACTCTGGAACTGATAGCTGAGGTTGGATTGACTGTAGCTAGGCCTGCAGGAACACCTATTGATATCAATGTCAAACTAACTTCTAAACTATATGATGAGCATGTGAACAAGGAACAAGAAGAATCAGATGATCCTTTGGTTGATCAGACAGCATATCAAAAAATAATAGGCAAGTTGTTGTATTTAAATATGACAAGACCAGATATATATTTTAGTACACAGACATTAAGTCAATTTTTACAGCAACCAAAAAGGTCTCATCTTGATGCTGCATTAAGGGTGATCAGATATTTGAAGAAACAACCTGGTCAAGGATTGTTATTAGCAAGTGAATCAGATGGACAAGTTACTGCATTTTGTGATGCAGATTGGGCATCTTGTCCACTCACTAGGAAGTCTGTGACAGGGTATATGATTAAGATTGGACAATCCTTAATATCATGGAAGGCAAAGAAGCAAACAACAGTGTCAAGAAGCTCAGCTGAAGCTGAGCATAGAAGTCTGGCTTCAACTATCTCAGAATTGGTGTGGTTGCTGGGATTGTTGAAAGAAGTAGGCACTAAGATTCAAATACCAGTTCATATATATAGTGATAGTAAGGCTGCTATTCAGATAGCTGCTAATCCAGTTTATCATGAAAGGACCAAGCACATTGAAATCGATTGTCATTTCATAAGAGAAAAACTACAAAAGGGGTTGATTAAAGTTGAATATATTTCTACCAAGGAACAACCAGCTGATGTATTGACAAAAGGGTTATCTAGACTTCAACATGAACACTTGTTATCCAAGCTAGGGGTTTTGAATATCTTTTCACCTCCTAGCTTGAAGGGGAGTGTTGTAATATAGAAAGGCTATGCAATTTAGAAATAATAAAAGGGTAAAACAGTTTTTTACATAATGGTAGTTATAACAAACCTATCCCTTTGTTAGTTAGATAAGTTTGTTATTAGTTAGTTAGTGAAAAAGAGCTATATAAATAAGCTCATTCATTGTACATGTTCATACACAATTTTCAGAAAAATATACAATACTTTCTTCTCCTTCTTCTTCTTAGCTGCGTTTCTTCTTCTTCTTCTTCTTCTTATGAAGCGTTTCCTTCATTAACGAACATATATTTTTCATCTTGGAGACTTGAGGTCGAATCCCAACACCTACACTTCTTTTTCCTTTCTTTTTCTTTCCTCTCTTTTTCGATTGAGACCAAGAGGATGTGGGATCGATCTCCCACAACCTCATTTTATTTTTTCTTTAATTTTTCTCCGAACTTCCTCACCTATTCGAGAGGTTGTGGGTTCAATTCCCACACCCCTTATTTAATTTCTTTCATTTTTCTCCTATCTCCCTAACCTATCGAAGAGGTTGTGGGTTCGATCCCCACATTCCTTCACTTGAGACTTACCCCATTTCGAATCCCCCGTACCTAATTTTTATTATTGAATTTTTAATAGTTTGCATATGGTGAGGTATTGGGTTTAATCCCAATGACCTCATACTTTTTTTTAAAAAAAAAAACTCAATTTTTTCAGTAACTTGGCCGAACCAAATTTCCAGCAAATCTGAAAATTTGATCACACTTTCCAGTCCATTTCCTCAACATTTATACATTAGATTTTTGGACAATTCATTAGCCATATTGTACGTTTATTTTGTGCATTTTCGTGGTTACATTTGATCAAGATTTTCACTCAATTCAGCAACATTACACCACTTATGAACATCACGATTTACTTCTAGTAATTGCATACAAAACACAAGAATTAACATGCATATTACACACTTCAACCCATGACCAAAGCCACGACATACACAATGCATACACACACGTTTAACACATAGTTTTGAAAAGCATGCTTAGAATAATTGAACATAATCATCACGAAATCACATCACATCTCTAAATTCTACTAGCAAAACATACCCAACCTACAAATTCGTTGGGAGCTAGTGACAGGGACATGTAAAGGGGAACATTCCTAGTTTTCGGATTAGAATTCGACTGAATCTTAGGGGTCTCTAGGGAAAGGGACCAAGAGGAAGAAAATCCATACATTTTTTTCGTCGTTTAACACCTTTCAAATCGATCCAATGGCAGCCAACTCCACGACACCAAAGCCTCACCATCAAACTTTAAGCACAACCCGTCAAGAACAATGTATTTGCTTTTCGTTTTTAGTTTAGCTTCTTTTTTTTGAGTTTTTGTGTGCAAGTTCTTCAAGTGATGAACTTTGATTTTTTTGTTTTTTTTGCTGATAAATAACGTGAGAAGAGAGTGGAGAAAGTCGTGAGAATGAGAATGGAGAGAGATGAGAGAAAGTGTAGGAGTTTTAGTTGAAGACTTAGTCAAACTAGGACTCCTTGTTATTTATTAATTAAAAATCTATTTTTTAAGGTTTAGGTGAAATTACTCATCACGCCCTTACTTAAATCAGATAATTAATATTAATTAATTCAATTTAACATTGCTTTCACCAAGGATTGAACCCGGATGAAGCCTAACTCGCGAAAATGGGTCAATCCCACCCGAATTGTCCACCATTTTCATTAATTAATTACTTAATTAAATATTTAGGGTAATTACAATACTATTCTTAGCCTGAAAAAGACCATTTTACCCTTAGATCCTCCAAACTTAAGATTACCCCTTTCAAGTCCGGTTAAGACTCATCCGGGTGAATCTTAATATTCAGGTGTCCTACATGGCTGGACCCAACCTTGCCTAACTCAACTAACTCACTAAGTTGGTTGGCTTGGCTGATGCATAGGTTTAGAGGTCTGGTTCCACGCGCATCAATTCGTGTGAACGCGGTCTATTCTAGGCATTCTAGGTACGTTAAAGCATTACTTAGCAAAGTCATTTTCAGGTTGTTACACTATCCCCATTCATTTTTTATTGTTTATGTCGCATTTTTCGAAAGTTAATTTGATTAATTTTTAAAGTTAAATTAGATTACATTAATTAGATATTTTAAACAAAAAAAATAGATATTCACAAGTTATACAAAAAGTACTATAAATTGCAACTTTTTACATATTAATATTATGAAAAAGTACATTTTAGTAAAATGCTTATCAAAATTCTTATCGTTTGACTCTAAAAAAAACTATGACAATTAAAAATGAATTTTAGAACTATGACAATTAAAAGCGAACAGAGGAAGTAATTAATCTGTAGAAGGCAAGCAATATCTTGATTATATGTTTTCATGCCTGTTCTTTGAAAGAGTTCTATTACTTCAAATAATTTTGTTAAATTAATTAACAGTATATTATTTAGTTTACTGAGACAATGGAATATGTCAACGTACATGCAAAAGAACTAATCAAAACCGCGTAGCTTTTATTTTTCTCAAACAAACAAAAATCAAACTTATGCATGTTGTAGGGACTTCAAAATTCAAAAAGTCTAGGGTACACTAAAGTTAGTAGGGTCTAAATTTTTTTTAAAAAAAAAATTAACAAAATGACTTAAAAAGAAATTGTGGAAATGATCTATTATGATTATTTACAAATAAAATAGAATTTTTTTTTGATATTTTAAAAAAATATTTATGTTAAAAAAATGAAGAATATTTCATAAAAAATACATAAACTAAAAATAAGTTTATAAAAGACTACAAAAATACCAAATCATTTCGAAAAAGTGAGGTCTCTTGCGTATTTACAATTCAAATTTTAAAAAAATATAATACATAAATGTGTTTTTTAACTTGGTTTTATTTCACATTTATGCACTTCAATTTTGGGTATGCACGTAAACGTTTTAACTTGTATAAAGTTGAAGAAATAGATACATAAGTCCTACGTGACATAGTACACATCAAACATCACGTAGGATGAAATTGTCATGTAGGATGTCACGTAGAACGTGTGTGTTTATTTAACTTTATACAAATTTAAATATCTACTTATGCGCAACTCAAATTCAAAAATCTTAATATAAACTGAGTTTAAATTAAAGAACATATTTATGTATTTTTTTTGAGATATAGCATAAAAATAAACATCCTTTTTTCCAACCAATGACATCATGATCAATTGGTAAAAGTTATGGGAGGCAAGTGAACTACAACACAAAATGATGTTGATATTTTAATTTAATACATATATATATGTGTGTGTGTGTGTGTTGTGTGTGATGTGACCATAAACATTATTATATATAACAAGCACATCTAGCTACTTCTATACATGATTATATTGACAATTTGTAATCAAGAAATGAACAAGGTTTCTATTCCTTATACTTTCTATATTGTTCTTATAAATTTTCTTATTATATCATGGTGTCTACAAAGTGAAGCCAGGGTGTTTTTGGACATGGAGAACTTATCTTCAACTACATTCAAAGGTGTTATACGAGGTCGCAGTAATCGTGAAACTCCGATTATTATCAACCCTTCACCAACAACAAATACTCGTGATCATGTGTATGCATCTAATTTTTGATAAGAAATACTTATTCATCGTTCTAAAATTATTTTTTTGGTTACTCTTTTATCATAGATCTATCTAACATATTTACATTTTTATTGTTTACGCAGTGACTATACTCCACCACCGTTGATAAGTTAATAAGGGAGCTTGTGAAGAACCAATAATTGAATGCTTAATTTGTTGGATATTTTACTATGATTGGGCCAGGTGGCGCGCAGAGGTTATAGATTATTGAGTAATTTTTTTTACTGTGTATTTACCTTTGTTTCTCGTTTTCGATAGTTGAATTGCTCTATTTTTAATTAGTTAGAGATTTCGATTACGAAATCAAGGAAATTATGCTAGAAAGAAATTATGGTGAGAATGAATTATAATTCTTTATATTATGCATTGATTTTTGTATTGATTCAAGTAGAAAATCATATCACTATTTATAAGCAATTCAAAGGAATAAAGTAAGAAGTATATGAAAGTAAATTTCTTATATGATTGACTAAACGAGAAATTAGTATATGATATATATATTTCTTAAAAATAACGTATAAAAGCAAACCATTGGCACCTTATCTTGTTGTACATTGATTTAGATTTTTTAAATATTAAATTAAATTATTTATGTAAAAAGTTTAAATTTATAATTCAAATCAAACTAATAAAATCTAGATTTTTTCAGATTTTTCAACATTGTATTTTTTCAGATTGGTGTGTTTTTCAAATACCAAACGAAATAATTTATGTCGAACTTTTAAATCAAACCAAACTAATAAACCTAATATTTTTTTTCCAGGTTTTTGGATTATCCCGGCAAAGTATTCATATAAATATATAATTAACTTGTGTTTTATATATTTCTTTCAGTCCAATCAAAATACAATTATCTAAGGTGTTTCTTAAGAAAATAACACAAAACATGAGATGAGTATTAAATCATACTAAAATAAGTCTAAGAAGTATTAATTCCATAATTAAACATTAAAGTAAAATTAAAATTAGATTATATATTTTAAATGTCTAAATCAGTAAGCTAAAAAATAAATATTCAATATTATTGTCATTCTTAGCGTTACATTAATTTATTTTGTTAGCATTACTATAAATTTGATTTCGGATTAAGCTTTATAAGAGTTACTAATATGTATGGACTATAACCTTTATTAGAACATTCAAAATTATAAGTTTGAAAAAACTTGAAAAAATACGTTAAGACTTATGAAAATGTATAAGTAATATTTAGAAATTACATCAAAGTAAATATTTTTATGTATAATTTTTTTCAAAAGAAATTATATAAATAATGTCAGTTAGGTTGGTCTCAGGTCCACACCAATCCAAATATAATCGTATTTTTATTAATTATCAAATCAAGTCAAAGCAAATTATTAGTTAATTTTTTTTCACCTGACTCAATTTACAATTTGATTCGATTTTATACACAGGTCATAATTTTCTTCCTAGTTCAAACAAACAGTCTCTTAAAATAATATTATTTTCTTTACGCCGATAATTCATAATTTATGAATATCAACTATGGTTGTCTTATTTGACTATACATTTTCCATTAAAAAAATTAAGTGTTTTGACTCAAAATATATAGATTTGGTAAAGTCCAACAACGCGTAATGAAAATGGCCAAATGGATACTTTAACAAAAATGTATATAAATTACAACTCCAAAATATCAAATCTCAAACAAACCCAATTTTCTCAATTTTAACACAAACATTAATTTTGTGTGACATATAAGGTGTAAGGAAAAAAAATGAAGAAAATTTGTACTAGTATATTTAATTTTCTTGTAATATTTCTTACTTTATCATTGTGTATGCAAAGCGAATCGAGGATATTAAACTTGTCCGATTTCATAGAGACGAGTCAGGTGCGAGGCCGCAGCATCAGGCAGACACTCAAACCCAATCCTTCTCCAATGCCAAATACTAATACTCATCAGTACGCATAGATATTTTTTTTGAATATCTAAATTTTAATTTTTTAAAAAAGTTACGTTGATCTAATTCATTTAACTAGCTTTAAATATTAGTTAAATATATTGTCAAGAATTGAAAAATAATAAATAAATTAAAACGAAGAATGTACTTTTTTTAATGAAAAATTCTAACATTAAATTATTATTTTTGTGTTTAATGCAGATTTATAAGTCCACCTCCAATGATCGTGAAATAAGGAAGAAGGCTGATCCTGGATTTGATGATTTTGTAGTTTAATTCCTTTTTTAAAAAAATATATTATTTTTAAATAATTTTTATCGATGATAATTAATGAAAATTCTATCCATTGTTTTCTTTAATATTATAGCAATTTAAAAAATATATATATACATGAAGGTAACATATTTGTGCCCTTTGAAGCTATATAAAAATTCACCCCTACGATTTATGTATTTCCTAAATTATGCAAACATAAAGAAATATTTAACAAAGCAGACCAACACTTTTTCTTCAATAGTCGTTTACATCAAATCGAAACACATCCACATAAAATAATCACACTAACTTAACACAATATTACAAGTTCTCATCGCATCAACATGGTACATCACTAATTTCGAGTCCAATGCACCATAATGATAATATGATGAATTTAATTCTGTTGAATTATTATGCCTAACAAGTTCATTAACAATAATTGTAATATGATCATTAAAGTGATATCGTGAATGAGACTGCTCTTTTCTTAATAAGAAGTCTCGAATTTGAGCCTTAAGTATGAAAAAGAAATTGGTACGGGGCTCTTCCCTCCACATGAGATGCTACGCGGTGCGAATCTGAAATAATCTAACTTCAAATATAATTTTTAAACAACATATATTTGAGTTAATTCATAATTCTGAATTATTTTTAAGAAAATATATCACGGTATAAGTAGTGTATGTGCATTTTTGGTGATATATATATATATATAGACATCACGACTCGAAAACTCGATTCATGATATCACATACCTTAACTCATGAGTAGGTAAGTCGATGTATATGCCAGAACAGCGAGTAACATGCATAGTTAATAATTAACGAGAAACTTTTTAGCATTAACACAAGATACACAACGAAAAAGAGAAGAACAATAATATCTACGAAGCCAGAGGTACAAAATTCGAACTCACGACCTAGTGGACATTAGTACAAAGTTACTATACAAGTCTTAGAATTGGACCAAAAATATAGACTTTTCTCGAAAATAAAATGATATCCAAAAACTATATACAAAAAAGAGATAAATTGAACTAGGACACCATCAGCTCAACCTCAATCTCCGAAAATCTCCACAACCAGGCCCAAATCAACACTGATGACTACCACTAGGATTTACATCAAGAAAACAGATATAGATTGTAATAAATAATCAGTAGACATCATAGACCGGTATGAAAAGCGAGAAAGTAACACCAACTAAAAGGTCATACTTCTCTTCTTGCTACAAACAATAGTGCCTTGCACCTTATTAATTTTGATGATTAATAGTTTGAAACTTTAAATGCAATGTTTTTTTTTTTTTCAATTGTACATACCTACCATATGTTTGTCTAAATACCTAATTTTTTCATTACAAAAGAATATGATAGTAGTGCACAATTTGTTTGTCTTTTTTATCCTCCATTCACACTAATGGTTTGACTCAAAACTTATGACAACAACGCGTAACTTAAAAAGTATGATTATTATAAAGTAATATATTAACAATTCCCAAATTATAAGTCTTCTTCCTTTCAACTACAAGTCTACAATCCATATATCTCAAAAATACATTCCACTCAAAATATAATGAAGAAAATTACTACTAGTACACTCAATTTTCTAGTAATATTTCTTATTTTATCATGATGCGTGAGAAACGAATCGAGGAGCTTAAACTTCTCATCTGTTAATTTCGAAACAAATATGAATTTAAACAAAGGTCGTAGTAATAGACAAATCCCGGTTAATTTATATCCTTTACCTATACCAAATTCTAGTCATCGACAATACGAAATTTGTTATTATAATTATTTTTCATACTTATCGACTTAATATAATAGATGATTTCTAACAGTAGATTAATTTTCTTGTTGATTTACAGAGCCGTTGGTACCCCCGCCACCACAGCCCATGATAACGGAATAAGGAAAAACCGGGGCAGTTTTGTAAAAGGTGCGGTATTGAATCAGAGCCTTTAGTTGGAATTTAAAATTTATGAACTTTTGATTTTATTTTAAGAATATGAACTTATTGAATTCTAAAAAAATTAATTTATGTATAAATATAAAGTTTGAGTAACATTAATGAGTTCTTTCGAACTCACTTTCCTTGTATTGGATGGTATAAGTGTACAAATTCTTATATGTACTTAAAATTTCTATGTAATTTTAGGGACGGATTTATAATTTGAAATGAAGAAAAATCTTGTAAAAATCTTTTCTGTGCTTTTTTTTTTTTGTATTTTTTATTATGTACATTTAAAATGTTCTTATAAAAAATACATAAAGCTAAAAAGTAAAATGTCAAAAATACACATATTTCTTTTTAGTTTCACATTTAAATTACTTGAAAGTTTATAAACGTACTTAAAATGTCATTCATGAATTTGAGAAACACACATAAGTAATATGTGATAGTATGTATTATATTGTTTCTCTGAAAAATAAACACGTGAAAAATAATTTCATCGTGGCAAAAAGTGGTACCACATCACTAACACGTGTAATAATTTCAGCTGAAAATATGACCCAAATTAAGTTAAGGTTTTATAAAGGTTTCACAAAAAAAAACGTCCAAAATCGTATCATTAAAATATTTATGGGCTAATACATATGAGAAACTGATAAATTGACTAATTTCTTTAAATTGGCCCCAAAATGTCCAAAATGGACTCTAAAAATTATGAGACTAGATGTGTTGCTCCTCATACTCCCTGCAGAGGGTCCGTAAAAATTTCAGAAAAAAATCGTTTAGAAGTCATATCAGCATAACACACATAAAAATTGAGAAAATAGTCCAATTCCTATAATTGGCTCTTAAATATCCAAAATGGACTCTAAAAGTTATGAGACTTACATACTACTCACCCAACTCCTATAATAGAGTAATTCTTTAAGGTTTCCCAAACAAATCATTCAAAGTCAAATTATCAAAATTTTCATGGGGTAACACACACAAAAATAAGAAAATCCCCTAATTATTATAAATTTGTTCTTAAATGTCTAAAATAAACTCTAAAAATTGTGAGACTGTACATACTGGTCTCTCAACTCTTTACGGAGGGTTTTGTGAAGGTTCTTTCAAAAATTGTCCACAAGACATATCATTAAAATATTCATAAGCTAACACACACGAAATATTAAAAAAATCAGCTAATTTCTATAAGTTGGCCCTAATTGCCCAAAAAGGACTATAGAAATTATGTGATTGTTTGCACAACTCCCCCAACTCCCTATGGGGGGTTCATTCACGGTATCACAAAAAAATTGTTCGAAAGTCATTTCATGAATATAGGATAGCATACAAAAAATTAAAAAAACTATCTAAATTCCTATTAATTTGCTGCTCCTATAAATGTCCAAAATAGACTCTAAAAACTATCTAAATTCCTATTTTGTGTGTTTTTCCACAAAAAATGTCTTCTTCTTTCTTCTTTTTTTCAAATTAAATGCATATCTAAATATAATTTCAACTTTTAAATATTTTTTTCTTCAAGTTATAACATAATTTCTCTGTCCCTATTTATTTGTCCATATTTCATTTTTTAGTTGTCCCTATTTACTTGTCCATTTTGACAAATCAAGAAAGGACAAAAAAAGTTTTCCTATTATACCCTCTTTTAAACTTCTTGGAAATTTCCAAGTTTTAATCCATCACTTTTGAAACCATAATTAATAAGGATAATATTATAATTTCACTATACTAATTATTGTTATCTTAATATGTGTGTCATTTCTAAAGTGGACAACTAAATAGGGACAGAAAAAATATGTTTTATCAGAATAAAATCTTGAAATTAATTATCTCGAAATTGATGTAATGTTATTTTTATGTCACATTAAGAGTAGAATAACATTAATCTTGAAATAGCTAATAACAAAATAATTAATTTCGAAATAATTTATTTCCAATCAAACAAGCACTTAAAAATCTCAACATCCTTTTTAATATCTATTCTAACGGGTTAAATATCTTTTATGAAAATTAATAATAGAGATAAGTGTCAAAAACACACATAAACTATTCACTCTTTTTTAGTTTCATACCTAAACTATAGAAAGTGTGAGTTTCATATATAACTATCACTTTTTAATTTCAGAAACACACCTCAGTTGTCTGTGTAGTGCACTCTCTCTTTTATATGAAAAAACTTTGACACATGACATTCCACATAGATAAAATATTTTATCTAGATAAAAATTAAATAATAAAAAATTAATATTAATTAAAAATTAAAGATTACTATCCATTTAAAAAATTTATTTATTTTTCTTATCTCACTCCACCACCACCTCCACGTACCCCCCTCCCCCGCGACAACCCCATCCTTTTTTTTAATAAAAAAAGTCATTTATAAAATATTTTAAAATTTTCATATTTCATCCCCCCCCCCCGATAGAAATTGATATATTTTATTTAAAAAATCTACCTCATCCTATTTAATTTTTCACTCCTAATTTATATTTTTTTACGTTTTTCTTATTTTGTGTTTGATACGCACGTACATATATTTTTAGAAAAAAATTCTACTAGTGTACCGAATATAACATAAACAACTAACAAAATATAAAAAGTCTTGTGGTGCAAGTAAAAAATATTTTCGATATGTATATCTAAACACTGGGAAAAAAATTGAAAGCGAAGGGTTAAGTGGGATGGGTAGAGTTCTATTTTTAAGAAAATAAAATAATATCTAAATTAGTATTTGATTGGAGGGGGGGGGGGGGGGGGGAGATGAAGTAAAAAATGAAATACTTTTATAAAAGAAATTTAAACAAAATAAAAAACTTTAAAAAATGGTGTGGGATAAGAAAAATATTTTATATTTTATTTTATATAGAAAATATTATTTTTTTATAATAGTTTTTTAATTTTTAATTTTAACTATACTAATAATTTTTTTTATTTTTTGTCAAGGTTGAATATTTTGTCCATACAGAGTGTGATGTGAAAATTCTTTAAAATAAAAGAGAGTGTGTATTACACATACCATATGAGAGTGGTATAAAAGAGAGAGGTGTGTTTCTCAAAATAAAAAGTAATAATTTAGGTATGAAACTTAAACTTTCAATAGTTTAGATATGAAATTAAAAAAAAATATATAGTTTAGATGTGTTTTTTGACACTTATCTCAGAATAATATAGTGATTAAATACAATAAAACCAAGATAGAGAGTAAGTTATTGTATTGTCAAATCATCTTTATTCGTTATAAAAGGTAATTGTTTAATTTTCAAAATTATAAACCATATATTTTAAAGATGTTTGGTTGTAAATGCATTTAGGAGATCAGACAATATATTTTTATTTTCACAACGTATGTAACTCAATTTTTTTTAAAATGAAAACTAAAAATAACACTATGTAGCATAAGTTAGTAGACTTTTCAAATGAAAAAAAAAAAGTAACTAAACTAGGTCAAATTTTCAGACTCAATTTAGGATAGAATATTATGTATTCCATTAGTCACAATCGTGGGTTCCTTAACAAAGAAAAAGAAGGGGAAACGAAGAAAAGAAAAAGCAGAAAAGATTGACTTTTAGGGTGTATTCAAAGGAAAAATAACTCAATCGATTTTTAAAAATGAGAAAAATGATTTCTAATTTTTCGTATCAAAGTCAAAGGCTTTGACATTACACTAGGTAGGGTGGTTATTTAAATCTCTTTCTTGCTTTGGTGGATCGAGTTATCTGTTAGTTATTGCTGATGGGAGGTAACATGAGATATGTGAAAGCTGGCTTGAGTGTTACGATTATAAAAAAAATACTTTGACAAAAAATGGGACGAAAGAAGTATACGCCATGTGGCATAAGCAAGTATGAGTCCACTTCTATCTATGTAACTGATTATTATATTCATTAATTTGACGCAAACCCCTAATGTGAATAAGCTTGCTATAAAGAGAACTCATTTGGAGGCCAAGTTTATATAGTTTTTGTAAGGAAGAGGAGGAAATTAAGCATGTCTATCAACAAAGGCACAACATGTGTTTTGTTAGTGATGGTTTTCTTTGTGTTGTCCATGAATTCTTGGTGTGAATATGGTGAAGCAACAAGAATATTATTAGCCTTCTCTACAAGTACTCAAGGTGTTATATCTCTTCCCCCTTCTTTTTTTTAAATCATTACTCTTGATCTCTCTCCGTTTGAAACTAAACTTCAAATCCTAAATCTGTCAGTGATCTCGTACCATAAATTCTTCACATGAAACTAAACTTCAAATTCTGAATCTTTCAGTGATCTCGTACCATAATTTCTTCACGTGAGTATTAAACTATAGTATGTATATCATATATATGTTTTTTAATACCATTTTGATGTGTTGAAATTATAATGGCAGCAACACAAAGGATGGATTACCAGAGCAGCAGCCACCGCCGGAGCACCAGGGCATCGCCCCGTGGGGGCTATCCTTCCCCGGCAGCAAATGTGAATGACCATGTACATCACTAGTGATGAATCTCTATTTTGTTGTGGACTTAAAATATACTTTGTTTGATTTTATTTGTGTTTATGAAATTTCAAATATGAAGCAATGAAAGTAAGCGTTAACTAGGCTTGTCTTTCCCATGATTAGTGATCTCGAGTTCAAATTATGATAATAGAAAAATTCCTGAGTGGGAACGCCCTCCGTCTTGTTATATGGATAACCATAGAGGGAACGTATATTACGAACATGAACAGAGAAAATAAAAGGATGTAGTACTTCATATTTTTCTGGAGCTAACATAATTATATTCAACTTTCAAGAACACAAAGCAATTTTCTTGGTTCATTGACTTGTTACCAAGAAACTCAAAAGGTCAGGTTGAACGAGTGCAGAAATCCTTTTTAACTCATGGTTGTTTGGCAAAATAAATAAAAATTTAGATGATGGTATCACTTGAATTATTGTTCCCTTGATAACAGTAGCAATTCCGCTCTTAATAAAATATCCGTTTGAATCCCTTGCTACGTCTTGAATATTGTCAATGTTAATAATCTGACGATACAAAAATTTCGTGCCAGAGACTCGATCTCAAGCTCATGTGTATTGTCAAAAATAAGAAGGAAAAAAATACACTGACAAGAGAAGTCAGGACATTTACGACTATATGTTGCCTAGAAGTTAGAAAACTTTTGGTAGCCAACCTTCACATTGTGCGTATATGAGCATTCTTGTCGATAATAGCTCTTTTTATGTGACAATTCTTGTCGATATCAATTGGAACACTACCCTTTGAATACAGAAACATTTTGTCATCATTTTGGATGTGAATGCATTAATTCCAATAAAATGATGCTTCAGGAAAATTTATGTCAATAATATTAGTGCTATAACCATAGCACAATAACAGACTATCGTAATTAAATGCAGAAACTATTAGTTGGTAGTAGCTATAATTTGATACTGACTTTTCCGTAATGCCCAAATTGGCACGGTATAAAGCTTCAATTGTATCAATATCCTCCAGTAGTAATCAAATAAATTAGCTTCCACCTGAACTCCGACTAGTAATACCTCTACTAGTAATAATACTAAGCAAAAAACATATTCAGTACAAAAAAAGTTTAAACAAGAAGCTAGCCAAGACCTGTAATCAATGTTGCCCACAAAGTTTAAAAATGACGACGAATGCATGTCAGATACTCCAAAAGTAATACATTTTGGAGTGTGACATGAAAATTGTAAATGTTAATAATTGAACAATCTACCTACTCGCATTCCAACGGAAGTTTCACCGAAATAACTTCACAACCAAAGTCTTAAAGGTTCTCTTGAGCTATGTCGTTGTCCAGACCTAAAATAGTAGTATCCACCTGAAATGCAACAAACACAGATTAAATTTTTTGGGAACGAGTTGTCTATACCATCAATTATGAGAAGTATGCAAAAGGACTATAACATATTACCTGAGTTGCTTTCGATTGCTTCTATATTGGTTCTCTGCAAATTCAGATCATATATAATTCTTCATCAATCTTCGTTAGACCAAACGAAGAAAGATCTTTTATTAAATTTGCAGATAAATCAATATAAAAGCAACCAAAGCAATGCAGGTAACATGCTATATATATACACTTTTCATCCATCAAAAGTGTAGCAACGCCAACGATAATATCAGCCTTAGCTTCTTTATGGGATAGAATGAACTTCTCATAATCCATTCGGTACAAATGAGGCCTTTGAGCAATACTAAGACAACAATACTCAAAGATCTTATATTTATTTATATTCGTTAGTTATTTTTCAAGTTTACAAAAGCATAGTTATTTGTTGTAAAACACTATCTTGGATTTTGTTATCAAAAATGTATTGACAAACATAAATTGCTACTAAAATATTAGCTAAATCTCTGAAATATTAGGAAAATTTCTTGACAAATTAAAGGTATAACAAAGTTCCGAGTGTTGTTTGAAATGAGAATGGAAGGGGAAAAAAAATATGTATATACTGCTACTGAAGTGGGTTTATTGAAGATAATCTTTAAGAAATATATATAGTTGAATCTAGATAGAATACTCTACAAATTCATGGTAATGTGTAAGGAGATGGTACTTATACTAAAGCTCATCTAATACACAAATTTGTATAGCATAATATTCACTATAGCAATATTAAGTTGGGAGGATTGAATAGTCGGTGTATAATTTATGTATAATCAGTATATAATTTATGTATCACTATAATAAAAATAATTTTTAGCCGCAATAAATATTAACATTAATAAAGAGTGCTAAAGTCTTTACCGGCATTAGTTAATTGTCTTTAGAAACAATGTCGCTAAAGGATTTAGGGAGATGTACAAAAAGTGCTAATTACCGCTCAAAATTCATATTTAACTGTAATTAACTCTTAATTGCCGCTAATAATATTTTTTATGTAATTGATAATTAAGCTGTATATATTCAGCTTTTTGAATATATTATAATACATATAATTTATGTATAAGTAAGTTATATTCGGCTTTGTGAGTGTATCATAATGTATAATAGTATATATTTTCTATCACTTTTTACTATTTTTTATGCATTAAAAATACAACTATTTTTGTTGTATACTAATTTAGTTATAGAGCAATTTCACATATAGCAAATACAAAATTTATATTTATATGCTATAGTAAAGTTTGCATAATTGCGCTCCATAGCAAACACAAATATGTATAATTCACTGTACATATACAAAGAAACCAGTTGTATCATTCGCTATACATATGCAAAAGAAAGTAGTTGTATACAAATCAATTGTGTAATTTGTGTATGTATAAAACGAGAAAGAGAGAAAGACAAAAAAAATCAGGCAGGGAAATATTTGTATTGTATAACTATAAGTGTATAGGACGAATATATATGTATTTGCAAGTGTATAAACAATTTTCTCTCGCTTTATACAAATAGAAACAATTTATACATGCCGTTTCTGTTTGTATAAGCGATAGAGGCAAGGGTGGTGAGTGAGATCTGAGAGCGTGATGAACGAGATCTGGGAGAGGGGAACGAAAATATATGTACATATACAATTTTTCCTCGTTTTATATGAATAGAAACACATTTTATACACTTGTGTTTGTATAAAAGAGAGGGAGCGAGCGAGTGATGGAGTGAGAGAAGGAGAGTGGCGAGCGAGAGTTTGAGGGAGAGAGATGATTGACAAACAGTTTGCTACAGGGCACAATTAAATCAAATTGTGATTATAGCATTTAATTTGATTTATTAGTTGGTAATTATATATAATTTTCCCTTTACTTTATCGTATAGATTCGAATCTATCGTCCTTATATTCTTTCGCCTACGAGTTGTCTGATATTGAATATTCGTGCAAGCAAAAAAACATAAAATGGATATTACATTAATGGGGTGGACTAAAATAGGACGTCCCATAATTTTTTTTGAAAATGGCTCAAATATGTTATCTATTTTTGAGAAAAAACTCATTATGTCATCTGCTAAAAGTTTAATTTAACTATGTCATTTTTGCTTTAAAAAAGGCTCATCTATGTCATTATTTGTTAATTGAAAATACTTCCGATTTAGCAAAATCATTTCTTACACATGGTCAATTAATTAAATCATTTTAAAAGGAAAAAGACGCAAATATATCCAAACTTTGAGAAAAATCTTATTTATGTAATGCGTTAAAAGTTTGCTCATTTATGTCATTTAAGTTAACAAACGATGACATGGATGAGCTTATTCTTAAATGAAAATGACAGAAATGAACCAAACTTTTAACTAATTACATGCATTGATGACTTTTTTTTTCAAAGTTAAATAACATATTTAAGTCATTTTTAAAAACCAATATTTAGTTTTTTCTTTTGATTTCTCTTAACAGTATCCATGTTAAATTCCGCCAAATATTAAATTATGAATTAATAATGATTTCGTAGATAATTAATACAAGATTTATTCATTTTCAACTAAAACAAAAAAATCTATGCTTGAGCTGATTCCATCCATGTAGACTTGCTATAAAAACAAAGAATCAAAAATATTCTTGAACTTGAAAAAATATTTGTTTTTTCTTATATTATTAATTTAATATAAACATATGATATGAATAAATTTTGTGTCAAAACTTGCTATAAAAATGTAATCAAGTTTATATATTTTTGGGGGGAAAGAGGAGAAAATTAAGCATGTCTATCTACAAAGGCACTACTAGATGTGCTATATATGTTAGCTATGTTTTTCTTTGTGTTGTCCATGAATTAATTCTTGTTGTGAAGCACCAAGAATATTCTTTGTGTTACATCTCTTCCTTTTTTTATCATTACTCTTTTATCTCTCTTCTTATGAAACTAAACTTTAAATTCGGAATTCATACTAAAATTTCTTTCACATGAGTATTAAAATATATTATGTGTATATGTTTATGGCTGCGAATGTGAATGACCATGTGATGAATCTCTATTTTGTTGTGGACTTAAAAGAATAGACTTTATGAGATTTCAAATATGAAGCAATGAAAGTAAACTTTAACTAGGTCATGGATTAGAGATCTCGAGTTCAACTTCTGATAATTGAAAAATCTCTCCTCCCGTCTTACTATTATGTATATGGATAATGATAGAGGGAAACGCATAATATACTAACACGAACGAACAGAATAATTCATATTTTTTTAGTAAACATTCAAATTATATTCCAGGTTCATTGACGATCACTCAGAAGTTCCTTTTAACTCATTGTTGTTTGGCAGGATAAATTAAAAAATAAAGGAAACTAAGTTTCACCATCTTAGATGATGGTACCATTGGGAATTACTGCATCCCTAATAACGGTAACAATTCCGCTCTTAATAAAGTATCCGTCTGACTCCCTCGCTGCTTCTTGAATATTGTCAATATTGATGATCTGACGACACAAAATTTCCATGTTAGAGACTACCTCACAGCTAATTTATGTGATGACAAGAGAAGTCAGCAGAAGTTAGAAGAATGAGATTTTCATCAAACATATATAATAAAAATTGAGTGGTAATAAGAATAATTGATCAAGTAACCAACCTTCACATTGTCTCCTATACGAGCATTCTTATCAATAATAGCTTTTTTTATGTGACAGTTCTTGCCGATGCCAATTGGAACACTACCCTTTGCATACAGAAGCAATTTGTCATCATTTGTCTGGAACAACAAAGGAAGCAAACCGAGTTTAACGACAAATCAAAACAAATAGTATATGATATCTGGCGTATATACAAAGTAAGTCTAATAGTCATATAGTTTGTAAATTTCAACTATTACTTCATAATAATCTGCTCCCATTAAAAGAGTGTCTTCGATAATTGTTCCTTCTGAAATGCATGATCTGAGTCCAATCACAGAATGATGAATTTTACAGTTCTGTACACAATAAAGTAACTTCATGAGAACCTAATGTGACAAATATGTACTGATTAACCAATTCCAAAAATATGAAAATTAGAAGACAATGTTGGTGAGAAACAGTTAGTAATTAATTACCTTGGTGACACAACCTTCACCAATGACGCTATCTGTTATATCAGCATCAAGCATCTTTGAAGGAGGCAAATATCGAGGTTGGGTGTAGATTGGAGCTGAACGGTCATAGAAACTTAAGAGAATATTGAAGATAACAATATTAGTGTATACTATTAGAGTTGAACAATAAACAATCGTAAATAAGTGGAGAGAAGTATCAGTTCACATTACCTAAAATCTGGCACTGGCTTTTTTGTAATGCCCAAATTAGCATTGTAGAAAGCTTCAATGGTACCAATATCCTCCCAGTAGCCATCAAATAAATAAGCTTGCACCTGAACTTAGACTATTAATACATCTATATCTAGAAGTAAAACTAAGCAAAAATCATATTCAACAGAAAAAAGTTAAAACTAGAAGATAGTCACAAGTAAAACTAAGCAAAAATTATATTCAGCAGAAAAAAGTAAAAACTTGAAGATAGTCACACTAAGGCCTATAACTTATGTTGCTCAGACTCTTCAAAAATATCGATAGATGCCATACGAGATACTCCAAAAATAGTACATTTTGGAAAGTTCGACATGGGTATGACAACAATCATAACCAATAGAATAGTGTGGAAGTAAAGTTTCATACCATTCTCATGAAACAAAAAGTATATTTCTTCTAGTTTTGTGATTTTAGAACTATAAATGGTAAATAGATGAATAATTTTACATACTCGCATTCCAATGGAAGTTGCACCAGGAATAACTTCACTACCAAAGTCATTAGCTGCAGGAAAGCTTTGCCGAAGTAGGTTTATCATCACATCTTTGCTAATAACATATATACCCATACTTGCAATATAAGGGTTCTCTTTAGCTCGTTCATCATCCAGGCCTAAAATAGTAGTATCCACCTAAATTCACCAAATACAAATTACATTCTTCCAAGAAACGAGATATCTGTCTTTGTTCATATATACAATGTGTGTTTGTTGAAAAATATGCAAAAAGGACTATTGTAGCATGTACCTTCATTTCTTTCAATTGCTCTCCGTCTGGTTTTTCAGCAAACTCAATGATGCGTCCTTCTTCATCAATCTTCATTAGACCAAATGAAGATGCACGCTTTTCATCCATCGGAAGTGCAGCAACAGTAATATCAGCACCTGCTTCTCTATGTGCTTGAATGAACTTTTCATAATCCATTCTGTACAGATGATCTCCCGCTAGTATTAGGAATTCCAAAACATTATGCTCCTCAAACAACCATAAATATTGCCTGACTGCATCAGCAGTGCCCTGAAAGACAAGTAGTTGCATAAAACTAGTAAAACGGCTATACCAAAACGCATGTCAGAAGTAAATCAGAGGAGTCGAGCACAAATTGTAACGTTACAGTGGCTTCAAACATGCTATATACTTGTCGGATTGTCTCTAGGTTATAATTTTATTTTATTTTAAAAAAAAAGACAAAGCATCCCGCATAGTAGGGTCTAGGGACAGGCCGCACTCCAAAGGGTGTGCCAACCTACCCCAATGCAAGCATTAGTGGTTACTTACACAACTCAAACCAAGAGACAACTTTGCCGGCTCATTTTCAAATCATATAACTACAAATTTAATGTTGTTTAAAGGTGTACATTAAGAAGAATATTAGGTACCTGGAACCAATCAGGGTTCTCTGGACTTTGTTGAGCAGCGAGAACTTCCACAAAACCTTCATTTTTGTGACTACCCATGTTACTTGCGTAAGCTCGTGAAAGATGGCGATTTAGAGATGCAGAGTTGAATTGTGTGAGAACGTAGATCTTGGATATGGTACTGTTTATACAATTGCTCACAGGAATATCAATCAGACGATAATTTGCTCCAAGCGGAACAGCTGGTTTTGCTCTCTTTTTGGTTAGTGGATACAAACGCGTCCCAGCTCCACCTCCAAGAATAATACCCAAAACACTCTAAAACAAATTGCATTAACAACATAGTTAGTTAGTTAAGCATGATCAACCACAAAACTTTCGTTAAGAAACAATTATGTGTTATAAATCTAAATGAAATGATTTATATTTACACAAATGTGTCAGGTTTATTTTAGACCACAAATTTCAAAAAAAAATCTTTCTTAAATATTATGTCTAACAAACATTGTCACATAATTGGACGAAACACTGCATATCTACCTAAATATGGGTGAAATATGAATGAAATAATTTATACTCATACAAATATGTTAGATTTATTTTAGATCACAAATTTCAGAACTTTTTTCTTTTCGAAATATTATGTCTAACATTGTTAGATAACTTGGGAGGGAGAGATTGAAATACAAACTATATGATAATTTATATAATCAAAATTTTCAAAATACATTGAATGCGATTCAAATTTAAGTATAAAATTTATAAAACTTATGACAAAACATGGAAAAGAAAAAAGTGTTTAATTTTGCACTAACTTGGCTAGCATCTGGATCAAGACATGTCTGTGAATTCGACGAGTCAGAAACAGCTTTAGGGGACACCATAATAGCAGCCCTTTTATGATAAGCCTTCTTATTGGAACTGAATCGTCTAGAACAAAATGACAATGGTGACATCAATTTATCTCCGGATAATTGTGACGATGCAAAAGAGAGACTTTGAAAGGACATTGCAGGATCAACATTCTCGATTATAGGTTGGCGAAAAGGTTTCAAAGTTCCCATGGACGCTGCCATTGTAGTACCACTGCCCTTGCCTATTCTTCCAGCTTCTCACTGTGTGCTATTTTCAATGAAATTTGAGAAAAGTTTTACTCAAAAACAAGTCAATATAATATAATTATTAACCTAAAAATAAAACTTAAAAATATTTTTTAAAATAAATAAAAAACTTGATCTGATTTGGTCTCTTATTTGAACAATTCAAACCAAACTCTAGGTATTGAGACCTTTTATTTATGATAATAAATATTAATTTATTATATATAATTAAATATTATTTTCAAGTCATTTTATCATACAATTTTACCATTTATTGTACAGTGATACATAAATATAAAATTTTGTTTTCCCATATTATCAAATTTTTATTCCAATATGTCAAATTATAATTAATTTAACTTATTTGCAAAAAACTTACTATAACCTCTAAAAAAATCACTACTCTATTATATATAAATTTAATTTTACAAGTTGATAAAATATGTTAGCCAATTATTGCAATACAATATCTTGGATATTAGTCTAAAAAATCTTATTGATAGACGATGGGATTAAGGTAATTAGATTCAAAATTTTAAAATATCAAATAAAGTTTTAATGTTATTAAAGTAAAATGTTTAAAATTTGAAAAGCAAAATTTAATACATTCCTAATACATGGGCAAAGTAGTAGCTTGAAAATCTTCCAGCAAGAACGAGACAGCGTGACATACACAACAACAACCAAAAGAAAAAGCTTTATAGTTCATTTTGGCAAATATAAAACTTCTCAATAACTCCAATTTTTATGGACCTTACAAAAATTTATACAAATTATATTTAAATATATTTCTAACTAGAATTATTATATTTCTTTGTTAAGAGAGATGCAAACTTTAATAAGTAGGAAGGTAACAAAATACTGAGAAATCTGAAACGGGAAAAAGTTGAAACGAATATTTCTATCTATAAAATCACTCAACTATCAATATTTTCTTTTATAACAACAATGTGGTCAATCCTAGACGATTTTTTTTCTTCCAATCCTATTGTTATTGACATTTTTATTCCCACTTAAAACCATAGTACTTCTGCACAGATATATATACAAAACAACATTTCAATAAGTAAAGTTGTTTATATTTGCCCAGATATATATATTAACATAAGCACAAACAAATTGGTTACACCAATGAAGGTAAACATGCTAGAAGAGCATAAATAAATAAATAATAACCACTGGTTATGATCAAATTTAAAGAATAAAGCTTCCATTTTCAACTGCAACAAGCTCCTCCTTGAGAAGCAGCTCCATCTCGTCCGCCTGATGGCCCGGGAATTCCTCCATACCCAACTTTTATTCCATACGACTGTAACGAGTAATAAGACAAGTTATACGGTGAGGGAACAGATACACCATTGATGAAGCCAGTCGTATTCACTAGACAATATGACTGGTGAATAGTTTGGTCATCAGCAAACAGAGACCATATATGAAGATTTGGAGTCCACAACGAAACAAATTAAGTAGAATATACATAAATAGTCAGGATAAGGTATACCTCGTTTGATACATCAAACACTCCATCCTGTATTTTCTTATAGATCGTGGAAGCTGTTTTTATAAAAGCCTGAAGATGTACAATGAGTTACTTTGAGACGTTCATTGTATAATATAAAAGCTCTAACTAACATGTTAAATGATTTCTTACCTCTTCGACATTCTGAGCTGTTTTAGCAGAGGCTTCCATAAATATCAACCCATTTTCCTTGGCAAACTGCTCGCCTTCCTCTGTGCTTACAGCTCTTCTGTGAGCAAGATCACACTTATTTCCAATCAGCATTATACTCATGTTTGCATTTGCGTGCTGCCTTGCATCTTCCAGCCAACTAGCAAGGTGATTAAATGTTTCCCTCCTATAATTTCCGGAGGAAAGAAAATCATCAGTTCTTCACTAACATAACGATCCAGGGAAATGAGGTTAAGAGTAGTGACCACAGAAATTGTAGATCCCTATAATATTTGTTATTTATCCATTATGAAAGCAAAGAGGCAGCAACAAAAATATGTAAGACCTTCTTTCCATTTGAAATTCAGTTTGGGGGTCAGAAACCGTCAATTCACCACAAGGCACAAGCACAAAGATACAGTCAATATAATAGTCCACATCCGAATTCATGGAGCCCTTATCAAATTAAATTCGGAAGACCATATATTTGTTCATTTATGTCAAGAGAGATTTATGAACCAAAATAACAGAGCGCTCACTAGCATTAAAGAAACTTCTTTAGTTCCTCTCTAAAAGTAAAAGACAAATTGCATTAGATGACATTTTACAAGAGCAGAATGTAATGTTCTACAATTAATTAAACTGAAGATCACAATGTATACTACAGATGCAGCCAAAAGTCTGATATATAGATAATTATGTTGGGGTGATTGAGTTTGTGTAAGGAATATTTCAAGAACTTTGATCCAAGTAAAAAGCTAAGACAAGAAATATGTCTTGTGTACGAAAGAGAGGAAATTTGTGCTTACTATCTTCGATTTAATGCATAAAGAGTGTCAAAAACATAATGCCGGATGATACCTGGTAATATCGTAAACAAGTAGTGCCCCGGCAGCACCTCTGTAGTATGACCTCGTGATAGATCTGAATGATTCTTGGCCAGCCTGAAAAGGGAGATCATTCATTATAATCATGCTGCCAGCCCTTTAATGACAGCACAAGCAAATAATAACGAGAACAGCATGTAAATTATTCTGCTGCCTAGAAAAGAATGTAAGGCATTTACAAAGATTATCACATGTTTAGACTAATGATCCAAATGAAAAAAAATGATCAGCAATGTTTAGACTAATGATCGCATCTTTTTTAGAAATTTGGCATATATCAAAGCGGAAAAAGAAAGAAAAGATGTGAAACAAACCGTGTCCCAGATCTGTAGTTTTATTGGTTTGTTGTCTATTGTGATCATTCTAGCCCCAAATTCAACCCCAATGGTCAAGTCATGGACCGGTTGAAATCGTTTGTCCGTAAATTGCAGGAGAAGACAGGATTTTCCGACTCCTGCGCAACAAACATGTTAGAGATGATGTTTTATATAAGGCTTCAGCAATGTATACATCAACATTGGAAATATTCCATCCGAAGCCAATGAACTATACAAAAATGATAGGGCAAAGTGCACTCGTATGAGGAATTACTCAGCAAAGTTGGTATTGCATATACAAGGAACAACCAAGAGTTTAGCACCTCATCACCACTCATAAGGATTTCGAAGTTCTGAATGCCCCTAAACCAATAAGAGGATCGATTCCTATAATGATAATATTCGTGAGGCACGTGAGTAGCAATCTCAATTCTCACCACAAGTCATACACAATTCATCTATTAAATCATATGCTTATTATTACGAGCAGTCAGAGTTTTAATCAACAATCTCTTCACCATACACAAAAAAAGACATATCTCAGAAATATTTCCAACTACTGTTTTATCATTATCAAATTACTTACTTTATAGATTTTTTAAAGGGCTTCTCTTCAAAAAAAAAAAAATACATCGATTTTACAAGTCAAAAGAGCAGCATTAATATAGTTGTACCAAACAGACTTCAAATCCAAATGAATTGGATGATACAGACATTCTCTAACTGCTGAAACTCCAATTATTTACTAAAAGCATAACGAACCGTATTTTATGACCTAAATCATCAAATTTAGCCTAACAAAATCTTCTCATCAGAAAAAAAATTCAATCATCAAACTCCATGGATATATCACCGAACCATCATTAAATTATCAAATAGAACAGAAATAACACAAAATTCAAAAAAAAAAATTGAAATGCCGCAATTCTCATAATAGCATAAATTCAATCATACGCATAATCATTACAACAACCTCCATTCAGATAGAACCTTCCCGATCATTCCAGATCCATAAAAACCAAAACGAAAACATTATAAAAAGGTGCAAAAAGGAAATCATTAGATAAGAAAAAAAGATATTTACAAATATAAATTAACAACAAAATCAATCAAAATTGAAAAAATGACCTGTATCTCCGATGATTATATACTTGAAAAGATAAGCATACGACATGATTGATATGAGATCTGACGAGCTGGAGAATTTGATTGCTTGAATTTATACGATTTTTTCTGGTAATTTGATAGAATGTTTGAGAAGAAGATGAAGAGGAGAGAGAGAGGGATTGGCTCTGTAAATATTCAAAAACCTCTCTTTTTCTTTTCTCTAGACATCACCGGAATGATAAAAAGAACAAGGTTAAAAAAAAAGGTCAAAAGTGTCTTTTCACAATTATGAAATTACTATTAGATACAAACAAACACGAGAGGTACGAATCACGCTAAATACATACATAAGTGATATGAGATAACTTATAATATACATATAGATAAGGGAGAGAATCTTATACTAAAGACATAATACATAAACATGACTTTTAACTTGAAATCAGTTGATAACTATGATCTTAACTTTAAAAGTGCAAAAGTAGGTATGTAAACTTGTATACATTGAACAAATTGACACATTAATCTACATGGCACCCTACATGAAAATTTTGTGTCCTGCGTGAAAACCTATCGGTATCATGTCATGTAGGATATGTGTGTCTACTTGCTCATTTTTATACAAATTTAAGCCTTACTTGTGCACATCTAAAGTTAAGGGTCATAGTTGTCAACCGACATCAAGTTAAGGATCATATTTATGTATACCAATACTAAATTATACGTAAGTTTGACCTCATGAATCGAGGTAAGGCTCAAAATAGTCCCTCACTTTTGGGTTAAAGCTCAAAGTGATCCTTGAGTTTTCACATGGAGCACTAATAGTCCATTATGTTTGCAATACTGGTGCACTTTTGATCCTCTTGTAAAATTTTGCCTATTTTTTAGCATTAATTTTTTCCAGAATTTTATATAAGGAATGTTCAATCATCTTTATATATATATATATATATAATAGAAAATAATAACTCTATCTAAAAGAAGGTATAAGAAAAACACATTGTTCTGTTCACTAGAAGTACTACTGCGGCTAAACTAAAAACATCTTAATGTATGACTTTACAGAAAAGAAAAAATTGTACTGTTGCACATGAAATTATCATGATAAACCTCTCGACTTTACCTGCAATACAATTTCTACTAAACAAAACAAAGTATTTTTCTTTTCACATTCTTTCATATGGAGTTGTTATTTCTACTAAATATATAAAATGACAATTGAACATTTCATTCATACGTTATGGATAAAATTAGTGCTAAAAGAATAGGTAAAAATTTTGGAGGAGGACCAAAAGTGCACCAATATTGCAAACATGAGAGACTATTAGTACTCCATGTAAAAATTCAAGAATCACTTTGAGCCTTAATCCAAAAAAATGGACTATCTTGATCCTTTCCTCTCATGAATCATATATATGAAATACATCTATATCTAGACGCGCTAAATACATGTATCTTGAGACCGAAATCTGACGAGATGGTAATTTCGAAAACTCAACGAAAAGATATAATGATTTTTCTCTCTGATTAAATTTGATCCCATATATATCTTTATTGTTAGTGGCGTAACTCAAAATTTGCCTCTTAATTATAGAAAATATAATAAACTTGTCGTGCTAAGCTTTCGTCATTTTAAAATAAGAGTAACTTTAGATAATTTTAGTAACGTTGGGATTCAAAAGCATATTTGACCTTAATTATTAAAAGAACAAATATCTATTTCATTTCACGTAGTTTACAGGTATAGAACTTTATTTCATTCCCCGGCTCATTGGATCATTCACCAAAACATTCTCATGATATATAAAGCTTTGATGATTTCTAGTATTATTTAAATAATTTTGAGAGCAATGAATAGTACTACACATTATACAAAAAGAATGTTATCTAACATTTTTAGTAACTTTCACTACAATGGGACTTCTAACATAGTGCTTGTTATCAGACCATATTAAATGGCCAAATACATAATCTTTTGGAGCTTTTTGTCCATTAACTTTCAGAGTGATCTTGAAACTTTTCTCCTCTCCAATCTTTCTAAACTCCAATGTGTTTGGCTCAACAACAACAGTAATTCCAATCGGGGAACGAATATGAGCTTTGTAAGTGCCCGGGGTTCCTACATTCTTCAATGTTCTAGTCACAACGATCGAGCCCTTGAGCTTGGGCACTGTGATTGAAGGTAAGTTCAAATTGCTGAAACTAATAGGGTCAGGACATTTGAAGTGGCCTTGTGTGAAGAAACTGATTTGAGTTTCGTTGTACCCTTGAGCACAGAGGAAGTTCATGTAATCATCGATTGTTAAGTCATAAACCAAGCCAGGGTCCATGGCGCGGTTTGGCCATATGTGTCCTGATCCATAAGCAAACGGTGATACCTTGAGGTGAGTTGAATTTGTCATTGGATTAATCGTGTTGTCTCGTGTTCTTGCTGCACCAGAAGATAAGTAAACAAGGTATCATAATCATATACTCCGGATTTGATCAAAGACTTCAAGAAATGTATAGACTGATTGAAAAGGTTGTTAAGTCCTACCGGATGTCATAATGGCGGATTTGATGGCTGCAGGACTCCAAGTTGGATGGAGGGACTTCAAAAGGCCAACAACACCAGCCACATGAGGACATGACATTGAAGTTCCTGTCATTGTATTAAATTTAACCCGACGATTATCTAATTCTGAATCTGCAGGGCCTTGAACTCCAGTATACGCAGCTAGTATGCTCACTCCTGGGGCAGTAATATCAGGCTGCAAAGAAAATATCGTATAAATACTTGTAAAAATGAAATCATTTTGGTTAATAGACTAGAATTTACAATATCGAAATGGTAAAAGACCTTAAGAATCTCTGGTGTCACTCTATTAGGTCCAATGGACGAAAAGGATGCCATAACTGGCGCTGGTTTCGTTCCCAATTCAGTTGTTGGCCGAGTAATGTAAGCTGTAGCTTTCCTGCTCAAACCAACAACGACGTTTAACAAGAAATTTAAACATAATAAGATGTATGCTGACTCATTACATTTGTTGTACTATGACATGCATAACACTCTCATTGACTGTTTGTTATACCTTGTTGAACTAACGTAAGACGAGACTTGAAGTCCATCAGAGTAACTGATAAACGTAGCAGGGCAGAGGTAAGGTTCAGCATACATTTCATCTCCAAAGAACGCGCTGTTGAGTATAACGATACCAACTGCACCTACTGAAGTGGCTTGAATGCACTTGCTAAACGCTGCACTACCCCCTCTATGACAAACCAAAATAGTCCCCTTCGCCTTCTTAGGATCCAACGTTCCCTCTATACAAAAATTACTGCAGAAGCACATAAAAAAGGTTTAGCAAAGTTAGATTAGTTCGTACATTAAGAAGTAGGGAAGATAGGTAATACTCACGCTTCTTCAGCTGTTGCATTGGCAACTTTAGCAGATGCACCAGTAATAATTGGGAACGATTTACCTTTGGGCAGAGCTTTACTTGAAAGGCTTACTCCCTATAAAATAAAAAAATCCGAAAACTAATGAGAATTGACGCCTACACAAGGAGTTATAGAGAGGGGTAACTTTACAAAGAATGTACAGTTACAATGATGGACGTTGTTGTTGAAGGTAAAATATTGTTATAGAGAAGTAACACGTATAACATAAAAAGTCGATGGTTATGATGAAATGTTGTTATATAAGGTGATTGTTATAGAGAGGTCTGATTGTATTGTTTTGCAGACAAAAAGAGAAGTGGACAAGAGAAACATACTCTGTAACGTTTATTGTTTCCTAAGACGATATAGCTGGAGAACTCACGATCAATGGTACTTGCCCCGACAGTAATGAGCCAAGGTGCAGTGTTTGCTATTGTACCAGGATAGGCACCCGAATTCCCACCTGAGGTAACCACAACAATGCCACGCTTCATAGCATGAAACGAACCGATAGCAATACTGTCTTGGGCATATGGTACAGGCAATCCTCCCATTGATAAGGAAAGCACGTCAACGCCATCATGAATTGCCATATCAAATGCAGCCAAGACATCTGCATCAGTACACGAATCGGATGGAATAATAGGAGGCCAACAAGCCTTATAAGACGCAACTCGTGCTCTTGGTGACCCTCCCTTAGCTGTTCCATTGCCATATCCGAAAATGTTAGCTCCCTCGACAAAATTACCTCCAGCTGTGGACAACGTGTGTGATCCATGCCCTAACGTGTCTCGTGGCGTGTAGAATTTGGAGGTTACTAGAGCTCCTGCCTCAGCAGCAAATCCTTTGATGAAGTATCTTGCTCCAATTAACTTCCTTCAATATTTAAAGTCAAACTCCATAGGTCAAAAGTCATCTTGATGTTACACTAACATAAACATGTTACATGTATATATCATACTTCATTCGTTCCACTTTCCTTTTCGCAACGTTCAAAGAATTTAAATTCATTGAAGTACTCAAACTAACTTTTGAACATTACTTAAATATTAAAGAGAAAATACCTATTGCAACGAAATGTGGGATCAGAGCCAGTTTGGCAAGTTCCTTTCCACCTTGATGGAATTGGTCCCATTCCTTCATCACTAAAGCTTTCTGATTCTGGCCAAACACCTGCCTCCAATCACACGAATAAGAACGAATTTCTCGGGATAATAAGCATTCTTCACTTTTAAGTCTGAGATTGTGAGTTAAGTTATTAAGGGAGCGAAAAGATAGAGAGGACAGAGAAGTTTTAAAAAATACATACCTAAATATCTTTGACCTGGTAAATGCACTAACTTTGAGTATGTATTATTGATTGTGCGAGACGTAGTATCAATGAAAGGGATGATCATCAATTGAGATTACCGTTTCAAATTTCATATTTTCTTATCGTCATCGTTAGCTAAAATTATGTCATGTCTAATTATATCTCTTCAATACTTATTCAGTTTACCTCTATCTTTCCTCGTATCACCTACATCTAATCTCTCACACCTACTTACTAGTGCATTTACACATCGACTTTTTATATGCCTAAATCATTCGATCTCCTTTTTCTCATCTTATCTACCACAAAGGTCACTCTCTTAATAATCCAATTCTCCATATTATTTGATCAATTGGTTAAAGCTATGTGAAATTAGGGCCATGATTGATGGGATTGGCCAACTTGGGAGAATAATGAGATCTTTGATACATAAAATATTTAAATATATAGTTTTTTAAATTTATCTATATAGTTAATTGTCAAGTAGACACACATTAAGCTTCCAATAAAGTAATCATTAAATATTACAATTTGTGTAATTTAAAAAAGAAAAAAGAATCTTTACTATAAAGTCAATGAACCACGTGCAATTTATTACTATCCTCTTCATTTTATTTACTATAATAAATTGCAAAAAATATTTGTACAAATGTGCTTAAGAAGCAAAAAATATGGATTAGATTTAATTCCAAAGAATTTAAGAAAATGAATTAAAATACACTGAAATATTGCAAGAGAATTCAACTAAAATACACTAAATACTCATTTGGATTGGCTTAAAAAAAATTAAAACGTGCTCTTGAAAGTGCTGTAATTTATTTTTAAAATAAGTAATTATGTGTTTGGATAAAAGTGTTGCACTTGGAAAAAAAGTTATTGATATGTTTGACAAATAAGTGGTGGCAAACACTTTTCTTTTTAATCAAAATGTCTTAAATACCCTTAAAGATGTTAACATAATAAAAAGTTGATTAATTTATGATTTTTATCCTTAAAAAATATTAAAACAAAATTTATTTATCTTTTACATTCATAAGTACTAATATTTTCTATCATTCATATATTTCTTTGTCATCACAAGTTAATAATAATAATAATTATTCTTATAATAATAATAATATAATAATAATGATAATATAATAATAATAATAACAATAATAATAACAACAACAACAATAATAACAATAACAATAATAATGATAATAATAAAAGAATTAATGGCAAAAAGGTAATATACTTGGTCAACATAAAATGACTTTTAAATTAAAAAAAAAAGCATCCCTCACCTAACTTTTAGCTTTTGCTTAAAATAAGTTACTTTTTACTTAAAATAAGTCGTTTTGATAATTATCAAACACACAAATAAATCAAAAACTAATTTTTAAATCAGTTTGACTAGCTTTTAAGCTCATCCAAACAGGCTCTAATTCTCTATAATTTATTAAGCTAATTGAGGCATATATTTGATACAATCAAATTACTCTATAACAATCATCTTCTATAACAATATTTCACTATAATTATCATGTTTTTGTTCAAATTAATTTTCATAGTATATTATAATATTATATATTTTCTATAACAGAATATCTCAATAACAATTTAAAAAAATATAATACTTTTCTTTTTATTAAATTTTATACGATGTGAAGTCAGATTAATCAAAAAAAAACATACCAGAATCAATATTGCCAATAATAATGTCTTCTCCAAATCTTGCCTTCTTCCATAAAGAGTTTTTAGGGATTTTCCCCTCATGTTCCAACCCCAAGAAGTTCCATGATCTTGTTGTGTGTAGTTCTTTTCCCTTGTTCAAGAATATTGATATCACCTTTGGATGCTCTGCAAAAAAAAAATCATATAAATGAATTTAAAGTTGTTGATTATTACGTAAAATATTTTTATTAATTAATGATATTTAAATCTCATTAGTAAAGAGGATTCAAAATATTACACATTGATTAATTAAAGAAAAATATACTATAAAAAAAGAATCTTAATAAGGATTTATTGATTAAACTCATTCACTTAAATATTTGTTTTTCGCTAGAATTACATAAACGCATAAAAAAAATGTATCTGTATAATTTGTATCAGAATAAGAAATATATTTTGCTAAAGAAGTTTAAGAAGATATTCATATTTGTCCTTTATATACCATATAATATTTGAATAAAAGATGTTCAACTCAATAGCAGATCGCGAATATTATATATATATTAGAATTGTTTCATTTGAATGTTAAATTTATCTCTTATTCAACTAACCACCCATCTATATAGTAAGATTACATTTATTCTTATCTCACTAACTTTAAAGTATTCTGGATTCACCTCGAACACGGTAAATAATGTATACCAAAGTAAAAAAGGAAACAATTAAAAATACAGTAAATGGAAAAAAAATGACTTACTAGATAATTCTTCAGCTTCTTCATCTTCAAGAATTGCAGCAAAGCCATTGATGTGTCTTGTATAAGAATAAAAAATTGCCTCCTTAGCCTTTTCAATACTGTTAATATCACACAAAAAAAGATTAAGAAAAAAAATGATTTTTTTTTAATTTCATTTAATCAAATTAATTACCTTCTTAAATGTAATCCAAGAAATTCATGATGAAAATTAATAACTCTATCAAAATCAATTGATGTTGCTTCTTTTCCATGTGAATGTTCACCCAAGTACACAACATATGACTATATAAACACCAAAAAATAGTTTCATTAATTCGAAATTTCGATGAAAATTTTCATCGAAAAAAGATAATAAAAAAAATGTAGTACAATTTATAAAGAGAATCAAAAGAGAAATAATTACCTTTTTTATGGCAAATGTTGGTGTAAGCAATAGAGTAAAAAAAATAGAAAGAAGAAAATATATTGATTTTTTCATATTTTCTTCAAAAAAATAAAAATCAGAGATCTCCTCTTCTGCTAAATAGAGTTTATATAATATAAGGAATCTTATTGGTTGAGTTATTGACCATATATAGACTGAATTATTTTTAAAAAAATTTGTAGATCTTATCTTTATTTAGAAGATGCATTGACTTTACAAATAATTTTTTTAAAAAAAATTGTACATATTGTATTTTAAATTATTTGTGGGTGGATGAATTGAATTATTGCATGTTATATGAATGTAATGATGTATTGACTTGATTTAAATCTAGAGTTTTTAAAAATGATTAACCAATTTATTATTGGTCATTTTACGATTTTTTTTGGTTTAGATCTTTTGAAATTCCCCTATAAATATATTTTTAAAAAATTTAAAATATAAAATATGACTAAATTCCTTTTTTTCATGGACCACTAAGAGGAACTATCAAATAAAAAGTAGTAATAATGGCCCCTGACTATTTTATAAATGGAAAAGTGCGTGATTAAATAAATTTATACTATAGAATGACTCCTGATTAATTTAATGACTATTTTGTCGTCTTAAACAATCATGTGAAAATTTTAAGTTAAAATATTATATAAAAAAAGTTACTTTTTTTAAATTCACTAAAAATAATGAAATATTTTTTAAAAAATTTTATTCATGAAATTATATTAAATATATTATTATTATTATTATTATGTTAATTTCGTTGAAAAGGACAAAGCAAAATATTAAAGTAGCAAATAATTCCATCCATGTGCTATGCACTATTCAAAAGTAGTTTTGGGTTGGAGAGAAATAGAAATATTCACTTTAGACGATGAAACAAAGAAATTTAAAAAAGTAAAAAGTGGATAACACTTTTGGTTCCTCTATTATTGGTATATATATCCTTATGTTTAATATAAGAGTTATCATAGTAGTGACTGAAATATTAGAATAATGAACATTATCAAAATTTAGATTAATTCTTGAATAGTTTAATCTACTTTAAAATTTTGAAAATAATAAAGGCGAGCCATACAAAATTAAAATCATATGAGATATTTTTAATAAATGAATATAATATATTTCTAAAAGTTCGAAAAGTAAGTGATAATATTTTAGTGAGATCTTCTAAAAGCTAATGGTAAAATAATTGAGTCTAGTGTAGTTCTCATCTCGCGTATAGTTCGTAGGCTATGGAGATTTACCTAATATATATAAAGTACTCATCATGGAGTGCAAACTCGAAGGATAAAGGTTATGACATATATTATAGCCGCTCCAGGTTATTAGGTGGTTCTAAAAGAAAGAGTTAAGCTCAAGTTTATGATTCATTACTGTTGTATTTGTTTAAACTCAAGCAATTGTTTGTTGAAAATTTATTTCAAATATAAATCTTTTAGTATTAAGAGATGCTCTTGTTATTCTCAATAAGACGACACCAATCAAAATGGTGATAAAGTGATAAATATTATCTTAATATTAATCAAAGGTTATAAAGATTCCTTTTTTTAATATGAAGTCGCAATTATTTCATAAGAAAATGTCTTACTCCTAATAAATGATAATTTCTAACACAAAATTGATCTTTTAGACAGTCAACCAATTAATATGGTGAAATTTTCGAACTTTATTACATTACATTAATATAGAAATGCAGCTGCTAGTTTTAAGGAGCCCGTTGACATAATTTGCCTAAACTTGTGACATGAATTACGCATTGGTTGTTGGTTGTTAGGGAAAAAAAATAAATTAAAAATGGGCAACTTCAAATAAAAAATTTATATTTGTATGTTATAGCAAAGTTTGCATAATTGCATTCCATAGCAAACATAAAACTGTATAATTCGCTATACATATACAATTGTATAATTCGCTGGCCTATTTCACTGCAATTGTACAATTCGTTATCCTATTTCACTGCGATTGTATAATGCACAATTGTATAATTCTTTGCCTATTTCGCTGTAATATTTTTATAAAATCTGCTTAGCATACAGTTGAATCGAATTAAAATGTATGTATATTGCATAATTATAAGTGTATAGGAAGAAGATATATGTTTTTCTCTCGCTTTATACAAAAACAGAAACACAATATATACATTCGTGTTGTATAAAGCTAGAGAAAATTGTATTTCACTGCTATTGTATAATTCGCAATTGTGTAATTCGTTGGCCTTTTTCTCTGCATGTGTATATACAATTTTCTCTCATTTTATACAAAACAGAAACACGAAGATATATATTTTTGCATGTGTATATACAATTTTCTCTCATTTTATACAAAACAGAAATAGAATTATACACTTCTGTGTATAAAGCGAGAGAGGCGAGCGAGAATGGAGAGTGGCGAGCGAGATTTCTGGGAGAGAGACGCTGGCAAATTTTAGCTAACGTTTGCTATGGAGCACAATTAAATCAAACTCTAGCTATTCCATTTATTTTAGGTTATTAGTTTGCTAATATATATATATATATATCCTTCATAGAGGAAATTTTTATTTTTACGTATAGGCAAAAAAAGGCAAGAAAACCTCTTAACTTTGATATTTAAAATAAATATACTCCTTGTTAAGAAATAATTTATATATATATATATATATATATATATATATATATATATATATATTATTTTCATCTAACAAATAATATATTTTTACAATCTTCATTAACAAACTGAATTAAGAAAAAAAGAATTCCTAAACTTTATGTTTTAATTTTAAAATGTCATGTTACCTTAAAAAATTACATCACTAGTTAACCTCATTTATTTTGTTAAGATTAATAGATCTGTATTTGAATACACATCTGAATATTAAGATTTGCGTTAAGATCTGATTTTTGATCTGAATACACATCTAAATATTAAGACGTATTCTCTAAATAATTAATTTGTTTGTTTTTAATATCTGAATATAAAAGTGAAATTAAACATTGTATTAATAAAATATTGTAAAATTTTCATTTCAACAAAATATACGATTGTAGATTAAAGTTTTTTTTACAAATTTAATAATCATGATTTGAAATACTATTTTTCATTCAAAATCTTGATAACCAATAATACATTAAAAATATTATTGCAACCAGTATTCTCGACGCGCGTCAATACAAGAAAATTACTAATATAAAAAAAATTTGAAACGATTTATGAAAACTTATAGGAAAAAATTGGTGTTTGATTGAGAAAAAAGAGAAAGAAAGTTTTTAGTCATGAAGGCACGCTCAAAGCTGACCTATGAGGTTTTTTAAAAAATAAAATAAATGAACTTAATGAGTTTAATATGTATGATTCAGACCTACAAAAAAAGGTACTGGCTGAATATGAATGATTAAGATTCAGACCCACACAAATGAGGCCTAAATAGTAATGTATTTAAGAGTGAATATTGATAGTTCTAACAAGATTTTCTAATTTCAATATCTAGCATTAGACTTTTAACAATACTTAACAAATAAATAAATGAAATGAAAATTATAAAAAATGAATTTCTTTAAATACAATAACTGAATTAATTGACCAAATATCATTTCCATAAATATAGGCTTTTGAAACTATCAAATTCCTTAATTTACTCTCAGTCAGTTGATTATCCTCATTACTCTTATTTATACTTCTTAGAGATTTTTTCAAAAAAAATAATAATTATGAAAAGTAATAATGTGTATTCAATCTTATTTCAACTATGGAGATAGATGAAATTCTACATGTAAGTTTTTTATGTTTCTGAAATAGATTTAATTTTGCTTACTATAAAAAGAAACAGTGTGTATTAATAATTTTGTTTCTGAATTTTGTATGTTATATATTTGTAAGTTTATCTTGTAATTCTGAATTTTTTTTTGTTGAGATCTTTTTTTTTTTTTTGGATCAAGATTTTTTGCTTTTGTATTTCTCAAATTTGTAATATGACATCAAAGCTCTGTTTTGAAAGTAGATAGATATGTTGATTTTAAATTAGAGTTTCTTTTATAAAATTGATTTTGACACTTTATGGCTATTAAAAGCCGAACTTTAGGAAGAGATATTAATTACTTTTTTCTAGTTAATTAATACAAATTAAATAGGAGAATTTTCACATATAGTCACTCAAAAATAGCACTCAACAATAGTCTAATTATTCTCAATAGCTATAGTTTGATTATTACAATTTGTAGCTACATGTTATAGAAAGGAGAGAGGCGAGTGAGATTAGGAGAGAGAGATGAGAGAGGAGAGAGAAAGGGCAAAGAGTGGAAGAGAGGTGAATTGTAAATGTATATTGGTTAGATAATTGTATATTATACATATGTATTTGTATATATGGCAAGAGAAATTGAGAGAAGGAGGAAAAAGGCGAGCAATATTGGGAGAGTGAGGAGAGAGGCAAGCGATATTGGGAGAAAGGAAAGCGAGAGAGGGCAGAGAGTGGATAGAGGTGAACTGTCTATGTATATAAGTTAGATAATTCTATATTATACATATGCACTTGTATATATTGACAAGCGAGATTGGGAGAGAGAAGTTAGCGAGATTAGGAGAGGTAGGAGAGTCACTACAAGTAAACTGTGAATTATATGGAGATTTCCCTGGAAATTAGCATGAAAATTTGTAGGAAAATTCATTCTTGCAAATTTTCATACTAATCCCCTATTTTTTTTTTGTAGTGAGGCAAGCGAGAGATGTAAAAAAGTGGGAGAGAGGTGATTTGTATATGTATATCGATGAGATAATTGTATATTATACATATGTATTTATATATTTTGGCAAATTATACATATACAAACGTGACTAATTTTACAAACTCGAAGTCAGCCACATAATTCATAATGTTAGTCGCGAGGGGTAGTTCTAGTAAACTATAGATATGATATGTAATTAAATAGTATAAGTTTGCTTAATCGCGTAATTTTTTCAATTAAATAACAATAATATATTCAGTGTAATTCTACAAATGAGGCATATAGAAAGGATAGGATGTATATATCCTTATGAAGTATGCAAATAGTGTAGATTTTCAATGAAAAAATATATATTATCATTTAAAATAATAAAACGTGACTTATATGATTTGATAAGTTAGATTTAACGATAATGAAATACTAATGTGTATGGCGACTTACATGGAGAGGAGTATATGTCTTTGTACTAAACTATCCATTCCTTTAGTGATATTTTTCACTTTGAATAGTTGGTAAAGTCTACTTATTTATATAGTATTAGGGTGTCACATATTCGTTCACTATGGACTCAGCGTCCTCGCTGAGGTTCGCCCCTACCATATGTGATTTTCTTAAACTTAGCATTGAGGTTTGTCCTGCCTTATCATGATTAATTTGTCTAAATTCATTGAAATGTAGATTCCATTGACAAAGTTGGCATATGTGTGGCTCTAGTAGGCCTAGGTGCGCACGCCTTTTAAAGGCATCACTAGTTAGTATTATCTCCTTACTTATATAATCGAGATCTCTTTTAGTCGATATAAAACTTCTTATCTTAAGTTGAAGTATATGTCGGAGCAAATCGTATTGCCACCAAATGTTAAAAGACCACTAGGAAGACTAAGTAGGAAAAGGAAAATCCAATTATGGTTTAAAATAACACTCAGAGCTAATACAACAAATATTAGATTAATTTAATATCCTGTTGAAATTTATAATCATGAATCATTAAAAGATTTTCTTTAATACATTGAGATTTTTGAAAAATGAAACAATTTTAATTATTTAATAATCAAATTTGCATATAATATCTAAATAATCATACATATATATATTTAGATTTAAACGTCTAAATTTTAATACAAATATTAATTAATATTTATATGTATATTTAAATGAAACCTAATTCTACTTACTATCATTATCTTCAAAATGATATATATTAATGATTTATGACCATGAAATGATCCGTCAAATGCCCCCAATCAAGGCTAGATTTGTCCCATTCAATGGCTTTAGCCTTGTCAAAAATCATGCTAATTACTAATTTGTAGTACCAAAGTAAGTTTGTAACCCAAATATATTCAAATTGAACTAGGCAAATGGTCAATTTTTCTCAAAAACGATGCGAAATGAAATAAATTTGTCTTTTATAAATAATGGAGGGTAAATTTGTCTTTTCGTATAAGTTAAATAGCTTAAATTTACATTTATTTTCAAATAAGCAGAATTTTAGCACTTGATAATATCATGTATTCCGTAGTTAAGAAATATTATTTTTAAAACAAAAGGGTAAATTCGTTATATAGTTCATGAGAAAATTGACATACTTTAGGGACAATTATTTAGTCATTACTTATTAAACTAATATACTTATTTTTTTTCCTAAAAGTTAATCATGATGGGAGTGAATTGTTTTTTTATATGAGTAGTAAATATGAATATTTCACATCAAAAGCAAAAGTCCAAAACTCCTAAAAATACACAAACCAACACACAATTTGTTTGGTTTTATCACCAGATAATATAATCATTAAATAATATCGACCCCCCTCATGTGCATTTTGTAGGCATATCTGCCGTCTGCTGCCCAAAGTGGCTTGTCTACTACCCTTGTGCTTGGATTTTGTGTTGTCTTGCCTTTTTTCTAGGCCTTTAAATATTTCGTTAAACCCTTCTTAGAAAACATTCATCGAGTTTCTTCTGAATATATTTATTCTTTTGATCACTTTTCATGAGATATGTGGAGTCTAGCGATAACGAGTGAAGTAAAAGGAAGAACTACGAAATAAGGTATAGGTGAGAGTCACTTCATTTCGCGACTATTATGTACTCTACTCGATTACTACTTTAGTCTGTACTATTTGTCGTTTTGGAAGTTAAATTTGTTCCTAAGTATTTGATTTTTTCAAAAAACTTTATTGACTCTTCAAAATCACCCATACTTCTCCAAATAGAGCGATAAAGTCAAATATTATTATAAATAAGACATAATATGAATCAAATGTAATATTGCTTAATTTGTTTCTCTTCTAGTAGTAACACTTATGTTGATTTAGGATGCATGAGTTAACTTGTTAACGTTACATTTTCTTTGTGAAAATTTGCAGGAATATTTATATATCTCTATATATATATCCAAGTCCAAGAAATGAAATTGTTCTGCCTGGCTCCCTGGATGCCAACTAAGAACAGTATTGTCAAAAAAATTGACACTCTTCCTAGTTGGTACCAGAGGAGACAGGCAGATCCATCAATACCAATTGGCAACACAAAAAGAAAAAAAAATAGGTTTGCTTAAATCTCCCTTTTCTTTTGCATGTAAGTAATTGGTTTGCTAAGTTTTACTAGTAATTATCGTAACGTAACGATTTAAGTTATATATGTTAACTCTATGAAAGCAATCTGCCTGACTATATATAGTAAATAGTTACTTTACATTTTAAGTTATTGTGTCAGACTTGGTATAAAGAGTTACACGTTATTGTAAGTTATTTTATTTATTTATATGGTAACTTGGATAAGTTCAAACTCATCAACTTCATATTCAAACTCATAAATATTGTCTCCTGTATTCATATTAACAAATTAGAAATAATAAAAGATGAAAAGAAAAAGAAAAGAACTATCAAAGTTCACAGAATTTACTATGTGTTCTTAAGAAATTTCATCCCCTCAATCCCGAGGTTGCAGATTACTTCCTCCCAAGATAAAACGGATTAACCATTAAAGAAGTAGTGATACCTCAAATCTCAATAATTTCAGTGAACTCAAAAAGACAGCAACGAGATCAGATAAACATACACGATCGATCAATTTTGTTTTGTAAGAAATATATGCAGAAGAGCGGAATAACTTAATACAGAAAAATGAGAGGAAGTCTTTATATTTATAGCCAACAAAGGGTATAAGTCACAACTATTTGGAAAAAAAGACAATATTTCAGAAAGGCCCCTTTAGAAAAGGCACAACTTCAAACGGTCACACCCCTAAAGAAAAGACACAACCTTTCATAAAAATCACAACCCTTCAGGAGAGTCACAACCCTTCACTTCCTATTTACGCCTTTAAAACCCAACAATATATTACTTTATGAATTGTGACGATAAATCAACACTGCTTTCATAAAATTGAGCAACCACCTTGATATGATTGTGTAACTTCGTAAAATGGATATTGAGGTACAACATGATTTGGCCATTGCATCATTGGAACTAATTCTGTTTTTGGATCATTATTTTTATTACCATCTTTCTTGTCAATAAGGCCAACACTTAACAACTCTGCTCCTTTCTTCAATTTCTTCCTCAGCAATTTGGTTAGCACAGCTGCATCAATTTGCTCCCCCTCCACTTCTAATTGGTTATTTTCTCCCCCTTTCATAGCTGCTGAATTCACACCTAGAGGGACATAGAAAAATCAATAGGAGTTTTGAAAGATTTAGCGAACAGAGGCGGACTCAGGATTTTAAGCATGATAGGTGCATCACTATCTTTAGTACATTAATTGAAGTAATTTGAGGGTCTAAAGAAGTGGCGAAGCCAAGATTTTTCAATAAGGGAGTTCACAATCTGAAAAGATAAACAAACGAAGTAGCGGAAAGGGGTTCATTATTTACTATATATACTAAAAAAATTATTTTAACCATGTATATTATAACATAATTTTCTGCCGAATGGGATTTAGATGAACCCCCTAATTATAAAGTGGCTACGATTCAATATCCAAATCCAACAGATATATATTTGAGGTGTACTTTTAAAATATACGAAAACATGAATGTTTTTTTCTCTTTCAAGAGATTCTTTCTCGGAATCGTGCCTTGAGGGGGGATGCTGCCAATCCTACCGAGGACTTTATGGATTTCTTTTCCGAGAAGCGAGAGGTACTGGACAAAAACCCCGAATGGAAGGAAATCCTACGGGTTGGATTGCTCGTGTGTCCAGGGGACAAATCCTATTTGAAATGGATGGTGTGAGTTTATCAAATGCTCGGCAAGCCGCTACATACACATATACAAAGTTTTTTTTATTTGAGGTTAACCTAATAGGGTAGGTTTGACCTCATCGTTTTTTAAATTGTATCAAATAAAATGAAACGAAGGACCGATTGTATGCACCTAGCTAATAAATTTATGACATGTATTGTACATACCTGGCTGAGAAACGGCAATTTTGAAAGCCTTGGACCTTGATTTTTTATCATGACCATTTAGGGATAACCTAATAACAACCTTTTGCTGCCCAAATTTTATAATACCATGCATTAGTAAATGAACCAATATAGTTTGTTTTTTTAAAAAAAATAAAATAGAGGAAATATTTACTTTGTTACTAAGTTCGCCATGAATAGTTTTTATATATTTTATGAATTTTTCCATATAAATATAAGATTTACGGAAAAAAAATATTAGGTAGATACCATTTTTCTTAGCTTAACAATACCATGATTAAAAAAAAAAATCATATATTGCCACTTTGCTAGCTAGATACTTTTTTTCAATTAAAACTAGACTCAAATTAGTAAAAAATAAAAACACATTTAAAATATATAATTACCTTATTCATTCTCTAGGTTTAAAAAAGGGAATATAAATATTGATTTGAGGATGAGATAATGTTATTTCCTGGAAATAAAGATGTTTTTTTATTTTTGTAATGTTTGAAATGCTTGAGAAATTGCCTTGAGGAAAATAGTTTATATTTTCAAGGTATTTATAGGGTGGAAATAGAAATATATTCATTTGCAAATCGTAAAAAACACGCATTAAAGATTAGGACAATTGAATGATTAAAATTATCAATATGGTATGACTTATGAAGATGACAATATAATAAGTCATTAACGGTGGACTTTGGAACGGAAGAAAATATATTCTAAAAAATGTTTTTCATGGAAATAGTAAAATAAGTTTCTTAAGAATGATAAAAAGATTTTATGATATAAAGTGGACTTTGGACGCATGAAATTTACACTGCAAAAGTTAGTTAAATGGAGATGGTTGTTCAAGCCATATATCAGAAGTCTAAAGATCTTGTTCTGGTCTGATGTGAAATCATCCACGCTAAATATGTGTTTAGTTCATATTAAGGAATAGATTTCAGACCTAACTTACATCCTAAAAACTTAATCCAGAAGAAAAAAGATTGTTCAAGCAATATAACGAGTTCAAGGATCTCGTCCCGGTTCAATGTGAGATCATCCTCACTTCCTTAATGAATATGAAAAATAAGTTATTTAAGTGATATTTCGTGTTCATTGTCTCCTCCCCTATCATCACCCTTTGACCACCTCTCCCACCCCACGTAGTGTTACCTATATTATACATAAATATTTTTGAGATAATATAATATTTTACTTGCTTATAAAAGATGTCAAATACATAAGAAATTAAACAAAAAAATATTTTTTATCATACCGAACATGCTTTAATAAGTATATCTTCATGAATTCACCAAGAGTCGTTGCATTACATATAATGCATGTGGACGTAATCAAGAAGGTGAGATGGAAAACAAAATAACGTCTTCAAAGGACCAAATTAATGACTTCACTTTTTTTTTCTTTCTATTTAAAAAATTTATAAAGTTTTGTCTTCAAAATTTCATTAATTAGAGCCATGTGAAGTTTTTTTTTTATATAGTGAAAATAATTACTAATACTTGAATTAGGTGAAACTATCAATAACCCTCTACATCACACCTCTTGAATATGCTAATGTGAAATGTTTTATGTAATAAATTATTTTTTAGAATCATGTCAATTAGTGATCATGTCAAAACTCTGTTAATGTAACAGTTTACAAATATATAAAAATCGTTTTAAGAAATTTAGAAGATTCTATGCACAAATATTCTATCAAACTTAAACTGTTTGATTTTCGAAAAATAAAAAATGTCACATAAATTAAAATAGAGGAGGACGGAAGTATAATTTTCCAATTGTTTTTCTTTTTTAAAAAAGAAAAAATTTCAATCAAGGACAAGAAATCTAGTTACCTAGTAATTAAGTTGTCTCTATTCTTCCACTATTTCCATTCACTCATTCTAATTCTAAGTCAAGTCAACTCTTGTTTTCTTCTATAATAAAATATACTTTTCCCACATCTAATAAATGTATACTCATCTATTGCTCCCAACATATACTTTTCTCTAGCTAAATTTTAGTGAATTTACAAACTATTAATTTATTATCTAAATATTAAATGAACAAGCTAGATTGAATTTGAACTATTAAAATGAAATATTAAATTAGTTGATCAATTCACTAAGCTAACACGAGTTGTAATTCAATACGTTCAATATTTATTACATTTCAAATTATTTATTCTTTGTTCTTATAACTTGCTTAAGAACTTATATGATAATGTTACATAACAACCAAAAAAAATATATTTTCGAATGTAATTGGTTAAATTAATATATAAAAAGTCAACAACATATTAAATTTGAATTGATTGAATAATTATATTTTATAAACTACTTTTAAGAGATGAGACTTGTTATATTTTTCTTTTAAACCATTAATTCTTGGAAAAATTATAACCAACAATAAAAAATTCAAAGCACATGTCGAAGTTCTTCAATATGAAATGTTGATGTCTATATAAGGTCTCAGTCCTCATTTTTGTTTTTCTAGTGGAATATTATGCTATCTAATTTCACCATGTAGAAAAAAAAACATATATATAATAATTTTATATTTTTTTCTTTACTAAAATCCAAAAGTTATTTTTATTAAGGAGTATTAAGTTAATTTAAAAAAGGCAAAGTTGGATATTGACGTGACTCGACCAGTTTACCACCTTGTTAGGCAAAGCTAATAGAGTTTGAATCAATGATTAACTTTGAAATTACATATAAATTTGTACAATTATTTCTTTTTTCTCGTCAAATTACCTATTTCAGATATCTAAAATTTAAATATTTTATAAAATCTACGCTTAACTTAAAGTAAAAATTAGGCAAATCACATAATATAAGAAAAAAATTATTTTTTATTCCTACTTTTTCATTAATTATTAAAAATCTCTTTTTAGTGTTTTTCGGATACATAATATTGTAGACAGATACTTTAATTAATAACAGCTGATACTTAAATTATTAAGTTGTTGTTATCAGCTTAAGCATTAAATAAGGGATTAAAAATAAAAATTAATTAATTCCCACAAATCACGCGTACGTTTCTTCCTTCAACCAATCCGTCATAAACCTCTAACTGAATTATAATTTTTAAATTTCAAATTGTGAAATCTTCTCCCGTTCTACGAAAAAACATAAAAGTTTGATTCAAACAATTTTGAAACGCAATTTTGTGAATATTCGAAATGAATATTTTGATCTTGTTAAAGCATTTTGGATCATGGAAAAGTGATGTTAGATACGAGTGATATAGAAGTGATGTGATAGTGGTTGGAGAAAATATTTCATTCGTAAATATTTTTTCAACAATTGCAGCTGAATTGGGTATTGATGAATTGAAAAAAAAAACATCGAGATCAGATACATTGTTGAAGGTAATTTGTCTACATTATGTATTCGGAATGATATGGGGGTGAAATTGTGCATAGGAATAAAGAAACATGAGGTAGGATTCAGTATGTATTCACTATGCATTGATACATCGGATAAAAGTGATGAAAAGATACAAAATTTTGATGAAATAGCCGGTGAAATTGTGTGTTTTGAAGGTGAAAAAAGGGACGCAAACCTGTACTTTCTTCCCGAAAGATTCTTGATGCTTGCTTTTAGAAGTACTTTTCTGCTTCATGTCTAATAATTGTCAAATTAGATACTTTATGAAATACTTTTAGGTTACTATTTTATGATATGATAAATGAAAATGTTACGTTTTCAGTTCTGGTTACATTTTTTGATTTTTAATTTTTGATAAAGTTAGTTTGGTATACATTATTGTGTGTTTGATACTTAATTGTTTGTAAATTTTGTATTTGATAGAATAATAGTATCAATAATTGTGATGTGTGACAAAGTTAAAAGAGACGACATGTAAAAAAGGTATCATTTGAAGCAACGATATATCATATACATAATATCTTTTTTCAAAATTTTGTATCTACTAATAATAAAGTATCGAATATTCTGAAATTGAAAAAAATGATGTTGATACTCAATAAAATAATAAGCTTTAATATGATACATAAAAATGTAAAATTGTACTTGATACATAATTCTAACTATTATAAATCAGTCAAATTGATACTTAATAGAAACAATAAGCTTTAATATGATACATAAAAATGTAAAATTATACTTGATACATAATTCTAACTACATATTATAAATCAGTCAAATTAATACTTAATAGAAACAATAAGCCAACTGATGAAACATTATGTTGTTTACGTTGAAAGGTAAATAAGTAATTTTGAAAGATTTAATGGTTCCATTACTAGATAAGAAATTTGTCTTGCCATCACAATACAAAAGAATGTTTCGACGGTCACGAAAAAAAAAAAAACTCAAGTGATAAGCCAACTACGAACAGAAATCGTTGTGGATGTTATAGACATGAAAGTCAAAGTACGCGATCTTATACTTTCTTACCCAAAAAAAAGTGATGCATTTTTTTAGAAAAATACTTCTAATATAGTGAAGTGTTACTGTTAAATATTAATAAATAGAAATTTGCTGAAAAATAATTTAACTACACTGTTAAACTATTAAAAATGTTATGACTTCAGTTGTGATTACATTTTTTTATTCTTAATTTTTGATAAAGTTAATTTGGTATACATTATTGTGTGTTTAATACTTAATTGTTTGTAAATTTTGTATTAGATAGAATAATAGTATCAATAATTACGCTGTGTGACAAAGTTAAAAGAGACGACATGTAAAAAAGGTATCATTTGAAGCAACGATATATCATATACATAATATCTTTTTTCAAAATTTTGTATCTACTAATAATAAAGTATCGGATATTCTGAAATTGAAAAAAATGATGTTGATACTCAATAAAATAATAAGCTTTAATATGATACATAAAAATGTAAAATTGTACTTGATACATAATTCTAACTATTATAAATCAGTCAAATTGATACTTAATAAAAACAATAAGCTTTAATATGATACATAAAAATGTAAAATTATACTTGATACATAATTCTAACTACATATTATAAATTAGTCAAATTAATATTTAATAGAAACAATAAGCCAACTGATGAAACATTATGTTGTTTACGTTGAAAGGTAAATAAGTAATTTTGAAAGATTTAATGGTTCCATTACTAGATAAGAAATTTGTCTTGCCATCACAATACAAAAGAATGTTTCGAAGGTCACGAAAAAAAAAAACTCAAGTGATAAGCCAACTACGAACAGAAATCGTTGTGGATGTTATAGACATGAAAGTCATAGTACGCGATCTTATACTTCCTTACCCAAAAAAAAGTGATACATTTTTTTTAGAAAAATACATTCAACTTCTAATATAGTGAAGTGTTACTGTTAAATATTAATAAATAGAAATTTGCTGAAAAATAATTTAACTACACTGTTAAACTATATAAATTTTATAAATTTGATAAAATATTTATATAATATATATATTTTTATTTTAATAATAATGTATATGATACATCATGATTTTGAACGACCATATTTACTGTAACTTTATGTTAAGTATCACTTATAAAAGGAAAAATAAAATAGTATATTTGATACATTAATTTATGTAATTGGTACATGTTGAAATATACATTGTTGTGGTTAGATATGAAGTGATCATTAACTCAATAAACAACCTCTTGAATGATAAATGTCACGACCCAAATCGGGTCGCGACTGGCACCCACACTTACCCTCCTATGTGAGCGAACCAACCAATCTAAACCTTAACATTTAAAGATGATATCAACAGAAAGTAATGCAGACGACTTAAACTCATTAACAAAATCAATAACTTCTAAAAACTCAACAACTATTATTATCCCCAAAATCTGGAAGATCACAAGAACATCTATCCTCAAATTACTAATCTAAGAGTATCTAAGAAGCTAAAATACATCAAAAAGCTAGTCCATGCCGGAACTTCAAGGCATCGAGACATGAAGAGGAAGATCCAGTCCAAGCTAGAAGCATTAGCTCACCCTGAAATCCGGTGTAATGAAGACTGGCTAGAGTTGCGGTTGAGTTGAAGACGACGGCACGTTTGCTGCACTCCACAAATAACAAGGAAAGAAACATACAAGTAGGGGTCAGTACAAAACACGGGTACTGAGTAGATATCATCGGCCAACTCAAAATAGAAAACAATATGCATCAAATAATATCATAAATCAACTACAATACTCAATCTGTAGCAACATGTACAAGAATCTTTGATAAAAAACGTCAAGTACACTCATGAGGACTCAAGCCTCCATATCATACTCATTTGGGAATCAGGTTCATTAGATTGAGTATATTAGCATCTTTCAAGATTCATCACCTTCATTCTTGTGTCGGTACGTGACACTCCGCTCCCCTACTACTATGTGTCGGAACGTGACACTCCGATCCCCTAATTCTACGTGTCGGTTTGTGACACCCGATCCCCTAATTCTACGTGTCGGTTCGTGACACCCGATCCCATAATTCTACGTGTCGGTTCGTGACACCCGATCCCCTAATTCTACGTGTCGGTTCGTGACACTCGATCCCCTAATTCTACGTGTCGGTTCGTGACACCCAATCCCCAAGTTCTACGTGTCGGTTCGTGACATTCGATCCCCTAGTTCTACGTGTCGGTTCGTGACACCCGATCCACTAATCTTATTCTATTAATTCATCAAGCCTTCTTTTATACCAAGGCATCATCAATCTCATTACTTCAGTTCATCAAGCCTTCTTTTATACCAAGGCATCATCAATCTCATTACTTTAGTTCATCAAGCCTTCTTTTATACCAAGGCATCATCAATCTCATTACTTTAGTTCATCAAGCCTTCTTTTATACCAAGGCATCATTATTAACAAGGGGTTTTCAAGATTTGGGATTCAATAGCTTCATCATGCTTATTTCATCACAATTATATAATCACATTCATGCAAGCATACAATTAAGCATATAGAAGACTTTACAATACAACCCAACACATATCATTCGCTATTAAGAGTTAACTACGAATAGTATAAAATCATAATCTACCTCCACCGAAGATTAGTGATCAAGCAAGCAAATTCCCCAAAGCTTCGTTTTTCCTCTCTCTCTCTCTCTCGATCGTTCCTTTCCCTCTCTTTCTGTTCTTTTCTTTTTCTTATTAAAACCCTCTTTCTTTTACCCTAATTAGCATATAATTAAGTATAAAATATGGTGAATTAACCCATTAACTAATTCAAGGTTATCTCTTTTAACCCTCAAGTAGTTAAATTATTAACATTAACCCACTAAATTTATAATTATAGCAGGAATAGTCCAAAACGTCCCTTAAAACATTTAGAGAAATCCAACCTCGCCTGGGTTTACGCAGCCTGTGACGGGCCGTTGTGCCTGCGACGGTCCGTCCTGCTGCTCGTCACAGAGTTCAGAGACTCAATTCTCTGAAGAGTCTGTGACGGGCCGTCACGCCTGTGACGGTCCGTCCTGCTATTCCGTTACGAAGTTCAGAGAGTCGATTTCAGTACCCATTTTTCAGAATTTTTAAGTGTTTTGAAACGAGACCCCTCGACGGTCCGTCGTGCCCATGACGGTCCGTCGTGGGTTCCGTCGTCTCAGACTGTTTTTCTAGAAATAAAATCTGCTGCTCAAAACGACTAAACAGGTCGTTACAATAGATACCAATTTACCCATCGTTCGTCCCCGAACGATCACAAGAAGGAAAACAAGGGCGAAAAGGAGTACCTGAATCTGTAAACAGGTGTGGGTATCTTTCTCGCATATCAGCCTCTTTCTCCCAAGTGGCTTCTTCGACTGGTCGATTCTTCCATTGAATTTTGATGGATGCAATCTCCCTTGATCTCAGCTTGCGAACTTCTCTATCCAAAATGGCAACAGGCTCCTCCTCATAAGACAAATTTTCATCAAGTAGAACTGAATCCCAACGAATAATGTAGTTTCCATCCCCATGGTATCTTTTCAACATAGACGCATGAAACACCGTATGTACTCCGAACAGCCCTGGAGGCAAGGCTAACTCATAAGCCACCTCCCCTATGCGCTTCAGAACCTCGAAGGGACCAATATACCTTGGGCTTAGTTTACCCCTTTTTCCAAACCGCATCACCCCTTTCATAGGCGAAACTTTCAGCAAGACTTGTTCACCCTCCATGAACTCCAAGTCTCTAACCTTTCGATCTGCATATTCCTTTTGCCTACTTTGCGCCGCTAACAGCTTTTCTTGAATAGATTTCACTTTATCCAACGATTCTCTCAGAAGGTCAGTACCCCAAGGCCTAACCTCAAATGCATCAAACCACCCAATGGGAGACCTACATCTTTTCCTATATAGTGCCTTAAATGGGGCCATATCAATGTTTAAGTGATAGCTATTGTTGTAGGAAAACTCTGCTAAGGACAAGAAGCTATCCCAATGACCACCAAATTCTATCACACATGCACGAAGCATATCCTCCAACACTTGAATCGTTCGCTCAGACTGACCATCGGTCTGAGGATGGAAGCACTACTAAGGTCCAACCTAGTACCCAATTCCGCATGCATTGTTTTTCAAAACTTAGAAATAAACTGCGTACCTCTATCTGATATGATGGAGAGTGGAACCCCATGCAACCGAACAATTTCTGAGACATAGATTTTGGCTAACTTCTCTGCATTGTAAGTCACCTTGACCGGAATGAAATGAGCAGACTTAGTTAACCTATCAACAATCACCCAAATAGAGTCATACTTCCCAATGTCTTTGGAAGACCAACCACGAAATTCATTGCAATCCTTTCCCACTTCCATTCAGGAATGGGCATTCTCTGAAGTGTTCCTCCGGGCCTCTGGTGTTCATACTTTACTTGCTGACAGTTTGGACATTTGGCAATAAAATCAACAATATCCCGCTTCATTCTACTCCACCAAAAGTGTTGCTTTAGGTCACGATACATCTTGGTTGCACCAGGATGTATAGAATACCTTGAACTATGAGCCTCTATCAGAATAGTGTTGATCAAATCATCGACACGGGGTATACATACCCTTCCCTTGATTCTCAAAACACCTTCCTCATCGATTTGAGCTTCCTTAGCCTCTCCTCGCAATACTTTATCCCGAATTCGTCTTAGCTTCTCATCATCAAACTGTTTCCCCTTGATCTTGTCAAGAAAAGAAGATCTCGCCTCCACACTGGCCAACAATCCTCCCTTCTCATTTACTTCTAACCTCATCAAGTCGTTAGCCAGAGTCTGAACCTCTCTAGCCAATGGACGTCTAGAAACTTGTAAGTGAGCCAGACTTCCCATGCTCCCTGCCTTTCTACTTAAGGCGTCTGCCACAACATTAGCCTTTCCCGGATGATACAAGATAGTGATATCGTAGTCCTTCAGTAGTTCCATCCATCTCCTCTGTCTCAAATTCAAATCTTTTTGAGTAAAGACATACTGTAGGCTACGATGATCCGTGTATACTTCACACTTAACCCCATATAGATAGTGTCTCCATTGCTTTAATGTAAATACTACCGCAGCCAACTCCAAATCATGGGTAGGATAGTTACGTTCATGCACCTTTAATTGCCTTGAAGCATAAGCAATTACATTCTCCTCTTGCATTAGCACTGCACCCAAACCCGAATAGGATGCATCACAATAGACAATGAAATTCTTACCTTCCACTGGCAGGGTAAGGATTGGTGCAGTAGTCAACAAGGTCTTGAGTTTCTGAAAGCTTTCCTCACATTCGTCCGACCATACAAATGGAACATTCTGTTTAGTCAAGTTCGTCAATTGGGAAGCAATGGAAGAGAATCCCTTGACAAATCGGCGGTAATAGCTAGCTAAACCAACAAAGCTCCTTATTTCTGACACATTAGTAGGTTTTACCCAATTCTTCACTGTCTCAATCTTAGAAGGATCTACCATCACCCCATCCTTCGAAACCACATGCCCCAAGAAAGACACTGAATCTAGCCAAAACTCACACTTGGAGAATTTGGCATAGAGCTTCTTCTCCCTTAACATTTCCAGTACCATTCTCAAATGCTCTTCATGTTCCTTCTTGCTCTTTGAGTATACCAATATATCATCAATGAATACGATCACAAAGAGATCCAGATATGGCTTAAAAATCCCGTTCATCAAGCTCATGAAAGCAGCAGGGGCATTCGTAAGACGATAAGACATTACTACAAATTCGTAATGCCCATACCTAGTTCGAAAAGCAGTCTTTGGCACATCCGTTGCCCGTATCTTCAATTGATGATAACCGGATCTCAAGTCAATCTTAGAGAAGACACAAGCACCTTGTAACTGATCGAACAAGTCATCAATGCGAGGAATGGGATACTTGTTCTTAATAGTTACCTTGTTCAACTGTCGGTAGTCTATGCACATCCGAAAACTTCTATCTTTCTTCTTCACAAACAAAACCGGAGCTCCCCAAGGGGATGCACTTGGTCTAATGAAGCTTTTGCTTAACAACTCTTGAAGTTGGGCTTTTAACTCTCTTAACTCCGCGGGGGCCATTCTATAAGGGGGTATAGAAATGGGACGAGTACCCGGTTCAAGATCAATGCAGAAGTCAATATCCCTATCTGGTGGCATACCAGGAAGATCTGCAGGGAACACATCCAGAAACTCACGGACTACCGAAACCGACTCAATTGGAGGTACTTGGGTAGTATCATCTCGGAGGTGTGCCAAGAACGCTAAACAACCCTTACTAACCATTTTCTTAGCACGAAGAAAGGAGATGATACGCACCGGATTGGAAGTGTAGTCACCTTCCCACACTAACGGATCTGTCCTAGGCTTGGCTAACGTCACAGTTTTAGCATTACAATCCAAGATCGCAAAATTCGGAGAAAGCCAAGTCATACCCAGAATTACATCAAAATCAACCATTTCTAAGATAACCAAGTCTACATAAGTATTGCTCCCCACAAAAGTTACCAAACAAGACCTATATACTTTTTCAACTATCACAGACTCACCCACCAGAGTAGACACACGAATAGGTATGTCAAGCAATTCACAATGTAAATTAAGACCATTAGCAAATGCGGAAGATACATATGAAAATGTAGAGCCAGGGTCAAATAATACAGAAGCCATACGATCACAAACCAAAAGATTACCTGTGATAACATCTGATGTCTCCGCTTCCTACCGCCCAGGGAAAGCGTAACAATGGGCCCTATCACCTGTCTGTCCGTTGCCCCTACCATGTTGTGATGTAATGGCTCCAGTTTGCCCATCACCCCGGCCGTTTTGGTGACCACCATTACCTCGACCACCGCGTCCTCCAGAATGACGGCCTCTTCTATAACCACCTCTACCTCTAACATTTGGAGGTCTGTAACTCTGTTTCGGATAATTTCTCCTAATGTGCCCAGTCTCCCCACATCCATAACACTCTCTGGATTCAAGCATAGGTCTTTCAGAGAAGTGTTGACCGGTCTGAGGTGGTCCTCCAACTACAGTCTGTAGTGAAGACTGAATTGGTCGGACTGAGTAACCTCCTGAACCCTGTCCTCTAGAGTAAGAACCATTAAACTCACCTCCCTTTCGAAACCTTTTTGATGTAGTTGCCATGGTGAAGTCATCTGGCTTCACTCCCTCTACCTCTATCACGAAGTCTACCACTTTTTGAAAAGATTTCGCTGTAGCCGCTACCTGTAAGGCTGAAATCCGCAACTCTGATCTCAACCCCTTCACAAAACGGCAAATCCGCTCTTGTGGACTGAAACATAGTTGGGTGGCATACCGGGATAATGCACGGAACTTAGCCTACGCAGTGACCGACATCCTACCTTGCTCTAGGCTCAAAAACTCATCTCTTTTCCTATCCCTCAAAGTCCGGGGGATATACTTCTCCATAAACAAGCTAGAGAATGATGCCCAAGTCATAGGTGGTGCCTCCGTTGGTTGACACTCAACGTGTGACCGCCACCACATTTTGGCGTTCCCTTGAAACTGATAAGTCACAAACTCAACACCAAACCGTTTGCCCGGCAATCTTCATATCAATAATTATCTAAGAAAGGGCAATATTCTTTATACCCGTCTTGTGTAGTAGCTTATGACAGTCAACTAGAAAATCGTAGGCATCCTCAGATTCAGCACCCTTGAAGACTGGAGGTTTCAATTTCAAGAACTTACTGAAAAGTTCATGTTGATCATTTGTCATTATAGGCCCTGTAGTCAGACGAGGAAACGTGCCTATTTCCAATGGAACATCCATGCGGGGAGCCATAGTAGCCGCATGTTGTACCTCCGGAGCCTGAGGTGCTGGTGCAGAAAATACTGGAGGTGTCTGGCCTTGATTAGATAACCCGCTAAGATAAGCAAGAACCTGATTGATCATTTCTGGGGTAGGTTGGGGTGACAATTCCTCATTCTGCACTTGTTCATTCTCCCCATCCTCCCCTTCTCTTACTACTTCCTCAGTCGGTGGAGGAGTCACCGCCCTAGTATCAGATGGGCCAGGCGTTCGTCCTCTTCCCCTAGAGGACGTCCTCCCACGACCTCTACCACGGCCTCTTGCCGCTACTCTTCCTCGAGCTACAGCCCCAGTGGCTGGCTCAGACGCTTCTTGTCTTGTCGATGTTGGTGTTGGCGCAGTCGTTACTCTAGTTCTAACCATCTGCGAAATAGAGTGAAGATGGTCAGATACCAATTTGTATCACCTAGATACCAATTGGACCCAAGTAATAGCACGAAAGAAAGAAAGAAAGAATGGAATTTTTTTCTAAAGTCTTATAGCCTCTTAAAGAAAAGTAAAGGCGTCCCCCTACCGTTCCTTAAGACTCTACTAGACTCGTTCTTGTGTGATGAGATCAACGAACCTAATGCTCTGACACCAAGTTTGTCACGACCCAAATCGGGTCGCGACTGGCACCCACACTTACCCTCCTATGTGAGCGAACCAACCAATCTAAACCTTAACATTTAAAGATGATATCAACAGAAAGTAATGCAGAAGACTTAAACTCATTAACAAAATCAATAACTTCTAAAAACTCAACAACTATTATTATCCCCAAAATCTGGAAGTCATCATCACAAGAACATCTACCCTCAAATTACTAATCTAAGAGTGTCTAAGAAGCTAAAATACATTAAAAATCTAGTCCATGCCGGAACTTCAAGGCATCGAGACATGAAGAGGAAGATCCAGTCCAAGCTAGAAGCATTAGCTCACCCTGAAATCCGGTGTAATGAAGACTGGCTAGAGTTGCGGTTGAGTTGAAGACGACGGCACGTTTGCTGCACTCCACAAATAACAAGGAAAGAAACATATAAGTAGGGGTCAGTACAAAACACGGGTACTGAGTAGATATCATCGGCCAACTCAAAATAGAAAACAATATGCATCAAATAATATCATAAATCAACTACAATACTCAATCTGTAGCAACAACATGTACAAGAATCTTTGATAAATAACGTCAAGTACACTCATGAGGACTCAAGCCTCCATATCATACTCATTTGGGAATTAGGTTCATTAGATTGAGTATATTAGCATCTTTCAAGATTCATCACCTTTATTCTTGTGTCGGTACGTGACACTCCGCTCCCCTACTACTATGTGTCGGAACGTGACACTCCAATCCCCTAATTCTACGTGTCGGTTCGTGACACCCGATCCCCTAATTCTATGTGTCGGTTCATGACACCCGATCCCCTAATTCTACGTGTCGGTTCGTGACACCCGATCCCCTAATTCTACGTGTCGGTTCGTGACACCCGTTCCTTTAATTCTACGTGTCGGTTCGTGACACCCGATCCCCTAATTCTACGTGTCGGTTCGTGACACCCGATCCCTTAATTCTACGTGTCGGTTCGTGACACCCGATCCCCTAGTTCTACGTGTCAGTTCGTGACACCCGATCCCCTAGTTCTACGTGTCGGTTCGTGACACCCGATCCACTAATCTCATTCTATTAATTCATCAAGCCTTCTTTTATACCAAGGCATCATCAATCTCATTACTTTAGTTCATCAAGCCTTCTTTTATACCAAGGCATCATCAATCTTATTACTTTAGTTCATCAAGCCTTCTTTTATACCAAGACATCATTATTAATAAGGGGTTTTCAAGATTTGGGATTCAATAGCTTCATCATGCTTATTTCATCACAGTTATATAATCACATTCATGCAAGCATACAATTAAGCATATAGAAGACTTTACAATACAACCCAACACATATCATTCGCTATTAAGAGTTAACTACGAATAGTATAAAACCATAACCTACCTCCACCGAAGATTAGTGATCAAGCAAGCAAATTCCCCAAAGCTTCATTTTTCCTCTCTCTCGATCGATCGTTCCTTTCCCTCTCTTTCTGTTCTTTTCTTTTTCTTATTCAAACCCTCTTTCTTTTACCCTAATTAGTATATAATTAAGTATAAAAGATGGTGAATTAACCCATTAACTAATTCAAGGTTATCTCTTTTAACCCTCAAGTAGTTAAATTATTAACATTAACCCACTAAATTTATAATTATAGCAGGAATAGTCCAAAACGTCCCTTAAAATATTTAAAGAAATCCGACCTCGCCTGGGATTACGCAGCCTGTGACGGGCCGTCGTGCCTGCGACGGTCCGTCCTGCTGCTCCGTCAAAGAGTTCAGAGACTCAATTCTCTGAAGAGTCTGTGACGGGCCGTCACGCCTGTGACGGTCCGTCTTGCTATTCTGTTACGAAGTTCAGAGAGTCGATTTCAGTACCCATTTTTCAGAATTTCTAAGTGTTTTGAAACGAGACCCCTCGACGGTCCGTCGTGCCCATGACGGTCCGTCGTGGGTTCCGTCGTCTCAGCCTGTTTTTCTAGAAATAAAATCTGCTGCTCAAAACGACTAAACAGGTCATTACAATAAAATTGTGTGATACTTAAATTTATAAAACTTATTTGTATCAGATAATTTTTGAAAGTATCGTATTTTGTATTATATACCACAAACACTATAATTATAACCAAAAAACAAAGAAAAATATACATAATAAGATCAAAATTAAAGTACATTAATATTTAAATTCAAAATAACAAAATTTTTAGAGAACTAACCAATTATCGAGAAACCAACCTCCTAAGATTGTTAATCGTAGATCATTTTCTTCAAAGATAACACACCACATAGCAAATACAACAATTCTATCCTTTTTTTTTTGGGTCTTCCACATTCGCTTTAAAAGATGAAGTTTCATCCTTCTTCAATTTCATATCTAAATATTATCATTCTTCATTGTTAATGAATCCGACAAGCTTTTGGATATATTTTTAGTCCAATCATCATCGTTGAAATCATATTGAGTTGAATAGATCTATTTCATGAAAGTTTTCATCATCAAAACAAAATACACAAGGTATCATACTAAAAAGACGGAGCAAAATTCATATGTATAAGAAAATTGTAAATTAAAAATATTTTTTTAATAAAAAAATGAAATCTGAAAAATTTGAAAATAAAAATTGATAAAGAGTGAAATTGATGAACTTGAGAGAGAATAAATTTGAAATTAAAAAATTGAATGATTGATGTAACTGTTGATGTATGGAGTGATTTTAGGCTTAAAATAGAAATAAAAACATTGGATTGGAAAGGATATAAATAATGTATCTGAAAATAAGAGAAAAAGAGGAAGTTTTGAAATATTTTAAAATGATAGGGAATTTTAGAAATTATGAAAATAAAGATTGTGTAGTTAGGAAATTTTTCCTAACTTAAATAGTAGCCCAAATAGTGGCCACTTGCAGTGTTTCGATCTCTTTTCAACCCAATTTGTCCGCCTATCAAATTGGGTCTTGTGGTCCGGCCCAATACACTTTATATTAGTTCGTATTACAAAAAAAATAATACACGGATTAGTTATAATAATATTTATTTTTTATTTAATATATTTTTAAAAATTATTTAGCATTGTCATATGAATAACTAATACTTTTTTCAGTTTTAATTTGCTTGACCTACATTTTCTTTTCATTCAATTTTTCTAAAAAGATATTTTTTTTTTCTTTTTTAACAACTCTTTGATTTCAACTTTTTATATGAGACCAAAAGATTAAAATATAATATTGTATGTTTGACATACCTTCAATTTAAGACCACAAGATTCAAATCTTTCTTTCTTTTTTCAAATTTCGTATCATATCAAAACATTATCGAACAAATTGAAATGGAGGCAAAACTTAGCGAACCGTAGTATTAAATATCAATATTATTATTGCATATATTAACATGATTAAAGATAAAATTGCCCTTGAAAATATACAAAATTAAAAAATATGAAGAATATATTTTTTTTTCAAATTTTTATTTTCACAATACATGTTATTTTTAATATATTAAACTAAATTTAAATAAAATATGATATCGACATAGCTAAGGTTTTGGTTGATTGCCACCAATTCAATCTCTTAAGATATCATCTATATTACTTAAACCTTCAATATTGTTATTATATTGATATTAATTTTTTTTACATACATATTCTATATATACCCGTCAATATTTTTGAAAGTCTAAAACAACATAAAGGTACATTGCACCATGAATTCAAAATGGGGGTTGGCAGGACTCAGACGGGTCAATATGGGCTGCTGGAGGGGTTAGATTTTCAAACCATGAAGTCACATAAATGTTCGTTTACTATTCAAAGCATATTAGCAATTTTTTATTTTGTATATTCTTAATAATTCCATCATAATTTTTTTTGATATTTAATTTAAACATGTAACCAATTATAGTTTTATCCTAATTTGATATGCTAAAAATGCAGTAAATATATGGTTTGTTACAAATGCTGCAAATACAAATATATGGTTTGATATGCTAAAAATGCAGTAAATTTATATGAAAATTTCACTTCTTTAGAGTTGATTTGATTAATTTTTAGAATTAAAATAAATTATAAATTTAAAAGTTTATCTGAAAATTATACTACTAAATATGATGAGAAGATAATATTCTAAGATAATGACCACAAAATATTATTCAGTTTATTTGTCTTAATGTTTAACTTGGTTTCATATGACATATATACTCTTCAACTTTGTATTTGTCCTATTTGATAGTTTACACGACATTCAACGTATATTATGCCACATAGATTGTATATATATCTATTTGTTCAATTTCATGTACATTCAAAATTGAAGCGAATATATAAAAGCTGAAATCAAATTCAAATATATATTTATGAATAGAAAAATCTTTTTTTATCCAGAAAATTTGATCAAAATGGTAAAATTACATATTTCACATTATGTTATTTTATCTTTTTGAACATTTTTTACCCTTTTAACTTTAAATACATTTTAATTAAAAAATAGAAAAAAATAATTTATTTTAAAATTAAAAAAAATATTATAATTTTTTTAAATTTATAGCTAAATTTTCTACTCATTTAAAATTAAGATTTATATATTTAATTTAGGATAACAGGGATAGTGGTAGGTAGGTAATGATGTTACCAAACAATAGGAAGAAAACTCAGCCAACAACTTTCTACAACTACTAATAATAAGCTTACCAAACTCCATAACCCCTCATTATTCAAAATCTTAATTTGATTTTGTAAGTAAAATCCCAATTTAATTGTTAAGTTTTGCGTATATTTTATTCTTTTCAGACTTCACTTGTGTAATTATACTAAGCATTTGTATTTAAGATTATGTTGATTGAAATTGTGTTTTCCTTGTAAAAGGTTCTTGGTTTGGGAATTTTATTAATCATGGCTCAAGAAACATTAAATCTTGAACAAGAGGTTAGTTCAAATTTCAATTAAAAGGGTATAAAGTTAAGTTCTTGATTCTTGTTATTGCTTTGATTGTTCATTTCAGGTTGTTTTGGTTGAAGAACTTGGAAATGCTAGAGTTGTTACCTTAAATAACCCAAAACAGTTGAATGTCATTTCACCCAAAGTGGTATGTTGAAGAATTTGAATTCTTGAGATTATCTATTTCTTGTTATATCGGATTTAAGTTATATGCATCGATAGTGTAAAGATTTTGTGTGGACCTAGTGAAGAAATTATAGGGTTTAGTAACTTTAGCTTAGGTTATGTAGTTGTGGTAAAATGTTGATTCTAATTATACCATTGAAGTTCAAATTTTGGATTTGTCTATGCAAGCTACCAATTACTCACTTCGTTTTTTCAATTTGTTTGTCTGACTTTCACTTTACGCGGAGTTTAAGAAAGCTACTATTTACTCCTTTTATTTCAATTTGTTTGTGTGGCTTTAGCTTAGTACGGAGTTTAAGAAAGCTACCAAGTACTTACTTCGTTTCAATTTGTTTGTCTGGCTTTAACTTGATACAGACTTTAAGAAAGCTACCAATTACTTCCTTCGTTTCAATTTGTTTGTCTGGCTTTCATTTGATACGGAGTTTTAAGAAATTAAGAAGACTTTTGAATGTTATGGTCTTAAACTAAAGATAAGAAGAATTTACTAAAATGTCTTTTAATCTTGTGGTTTTTAAACATGTCAGTAGAAAGCTGAAACTAAAAGAGTTGTCAAAAAAGGAAAGAGACATTCTTATTGAAACAGAAGACAACTGTCAACCAAATTGAAACGGACGGAGTAATGCATATCATAGAGATTTGCTTTTAAGTTTTAAGTATCTTGTTAGTGACCTGAATATGTACATATAGTTCAGACCATTAATGTATATAATAAAACTTCTTTATTTCCTTCAAGTAGGTAGTGCTTCTTGCAGCGAATCTCGAGAAGTGGGAGAAAGATGAGAATGCAAAACTTGTTATCATCAAGGTTAGTAATCTGTTTCTGCTCTCCAAAATTTTAAAATTTTATTGTTTCTTATATTATTGTAATTTCTAGCTAGTGCTAACATATGATTGAGATGCGAATTTTGAAAATGTTGTTCAGCCTTGTTTTCGTTTTTCATAAAATGAACAGGGAGCTGGGCGGGCTTTTTCTGCTGGCGGGGATTTGAAGATGTTCTATAATGGCAGGAATTCAAGTAATATTTTGTAACAGTAAAAAGTTCTGTTGTTTACTTTAGATCTATGTTGCTTGGACTCTTAAAAAATGTCACCAGGTGCGTGTCGGATCACTACTTTTGGAGGATCTGACTCTGTGCTGCAGCATTTTTGGAGAGTTCGAGCGTCATAGCTATAGACTGTTGAATTACCATTTGTTGACTGGCATTTGTAACTTGTACTTCACAGAGGATTCCTGCCTTGAGGTTGTTTATCGAATGTATTGGCTTTGCAATCACATTCATACATATAAAAAGACCACGGTGCAGTACTCATACCACTCTTCTGCAATCCTTATATTGAAATAGAATCGAGCACGTGTTGATTCTGAAAACTTGTCTCTGACTTCCGTTTTATACGCTGTACAGGTTGCTCTTGTTCATGGAATCTCAATGGGCGGAGGTGCATCCTTAATGGCTCCAATGAAGTTCTCTGTTGTGACTGAAAAGACGGTTCGTACAAATATATCTACTACTGCATATTGTTTTTCAAGTAGTGTATTAACTATATTGCATCTTACTCTTCCTTTATAGGTTTTCTCCACTCCTGAAGCAAGTATAGGCTTCCACACGGACTGCGGTTTCTCATACATGCTTTCTCGACTTCCTGGTAGACTCGGTAAGCATTAAAATAGCATCGGGACAAGGTAGTTTGTCTTTATGCTATTTGTGTTAATCGAAGAACCAAATGAGAATTTGTGATGCATTTACTGTTTATGTAGGGGAATACTTGGGTTTAACTGGAGCGAGGCTGAACGGTAAAGAATTGGTAGCTGTTGGACTTGCAACACATTTTGTACCTCTGGAGGTGAGTCTAATGGACAACAATATCTTATTCCAAACACAAATCATAAAAACAAGATTTTATCTCATGGATGACAGAACACTTAATCTTCGTTAATTCATTTTCCATGTAATGGACCAGACATACGTTTTAATTGGAATATCATATCATGTAATAGACCGTGGATAAGCTTCAACTGGAATATCCAGAAGATATAAGAGTAGAAAACCACCTTAATAGTACATTGGATGGCCAATATATCAGTAACTCTATCTCATTGGATAGTTCCTCTTGTATGTATAAACTAAACACTTTTCGACCTATAAGTGGTTAGTACTCGAGTACGTTATGCCATGAACTGGATCTCCATGCATTACATCTTTGTAGTGTTTTCTTTTCAACATTCCTGTGCATCGAAGTTTATTGTTTGTGTTGGATTCTTTTTCATGCCATACTATATGCAATACGATATGCCTGAAGGTAGAGATATATCAAAAAGTTCATTGCATAGTCAATTTGATATCCTGCAAATCCAGAATGAACTATAATAACTTCTCCTATATGAGTTATTCTCTAATGAACCACTTTATCAACAAACGTTGTTTGATTTGTCTCTCGTCAAGTTCCCTAGTTCATAATAGGACTTTTATGCCAGACAGACAGAAAATCAACATAGTCCCTGGCCCTGCAGATGGATGAAGCACAAAAAAATAAAAACATAAAGTACATAAAAGTTTAATGGTTTTTGATTTTGTGAATGACTTGAGATTGTATTTTCTTTTCTTTAACAAATTATAGAGTTGACTCTATTTGCTATTTTGAAATGTCAGAAACTGCCAGAGCTAGAGAAGCACTTACTAAGCTTAAACACTGGCGACGAGGCTGCTGTCGGATCTGCAATCAAGGAGTTCTCTACAGACGTTCAGATCGATGAAGAAAGTATCTTGAAAAAGTAATATTTGTCATAATTACTGTAATCTATACTCTTTCATCAAGAAAATCAAGAGTAACATATGTTTGCTCATGCAGGCAGTCAATAATTGATGAGTGCTTCTCCAAGGATTCTGTTGCAGAGATTATCAGTTCATTTGTAAGACAATTCTTCACAGCATTGTAAAAATGATGATTTATAATAGATATAACATAAATAGTTCGATGGTTTCTTTCGTTTCAGGAAACTGAGGCAGGCAAAGAAGGAAATGGTTGGATTGTTCCAGTGCTTAAAGGCCTAAAAAGGTCATCCCCAACAGGCCTAAAAATTACACTAAGATCGGTTAGTTCCTCCTTTTTGTTTCATACAAAATCAGTCAAAACTTTCCTTTTCAGATATCATGATGGTTGATATAATCTTTATTTTCTAAATTATTATAGTCTATGATAGAGTAGACCATCGAAATGGTCACATTCCCTTCGTATTCGATATAGCAGCTCTCAATTTATCTAGTGCTGGAACAGTCTATCTTTTTCAAACTTATGCAAAATAGCACCTAGCTGTGAATTAGGACAAAAGCATTGTTGTTTCGTTTGAATTCTAGTGGAGCAGACTATGCTCATTCGACTTTTCCTGTTACTAGTAGGTTCATAGTGATACTGGTTTTTGTACGGACAACATCCGTGCTCCTAATAAGTTGTAGAAGGTAATTGCTTTGAAGTTTATGATAAACTTATCAATCAGTGTGTAAAAGAGAAAGATACGCTTGACTTGTTATGCGTACACGAAATTCTGTGATGCATATTTAGTAGCAAGGAAACATTGCTATTCCTTTTGATCAAAAAGATTGAGTTGCATAAAATTATGTTATTTCTCTTATGCTGTATACTCTGCATTGTTTTATTTATATTCAAATATTTTCAGATTCGGGAAGGGAGGAAGCAAACCTTATCTGAATGTCTGAAGAAAGAATTCAGAATTACAATAAATACACTGAGAGCTAGAATATCTGGTGATGTCTATGAGGTAATCACTGAAATGCTGTTCAGCTTTCGATATAATTGATCTTCTCGAATCTAACTTGCAATCCTGTCTCATATTACGAAGGGTATCAGAGCTCTTACCATTGACAAGGACAATTCTCCAAAAGTATGTCTCTCTCACTCACACACACACACACACTCACGCGTTTTTGTGGACCATTCGTCTTTCTGATTATGTCACATTTGGGAAATTAAAGCATTTTTTGATGATTTATAAAATAGATTTAAATGTGATTACACTAACTTTGCTCTCTCTTTGCGTCCTCTCCGCCTTGGAATGTTGTTATCTAACCTGCAATCATCCTCAGTGGGACCCTTTGACTCTTGAAAACGTTGAGGACGAGCAAGTCAACCTTGTATTTGAGCCATTTGAAGAAGATTTCGAGCTTAAGGTTTCAGAAAATGAACAAGACAGGTATGAACTGGTGCAATTTTCATTTCCATACTGTATATACGATTGACATTGTATCCGAGAAAAGAAGAACTCAGTGATTAACTTCATCGTTGAACATAATCCGATCAACAGGTGGGATGGAAAGTATGAAGATTCTGCATATTGCCATCAGTGAAAAATCAAAGTACACGATCAGTTTAACAGCGTTGGCCGTTGGTCATACAGTCCTTGTTAATTCAGCAAACTCTTGCTGGTGCTGCACATTTCTTCCATCAACATTATCTACTGTGTTATAAGCTTACAACAATAATCAATAAACACGATTCTCGGATGAAACTGTTGTGTTCTCTCTTGTTTACATTTTAACAATGGTTTTGGTTTATTTATTTTTCTCTTTCCTTTACAAGAGAGAGAAAAGGATATGTATTCTGTTCTATTTTTTAAAAAATATTATTAAGTTCTTCATATTCAAGCTGTGAAAACTGTATCTGGATATATATAGTGTATACTTTTGGGTGTGTAATTTCAGTTAAATATAGTCAGAACATTCAGAAAATAGTATGTGTAATATGCCATGAAAAACACTCATCTACTTGACTGATTAAACTTAGATACACCTGCAGTGTGCCACATGACAGCACAAGCGGTTTCAAAATCTTATAGCAGCAAGGCTCTTAATAAAAAAGTCGAAAAAAATATTGAAAACACCCCTAAACTGTTAAGTTTGACAAGAATTTTGGAGTGTATTTTACTCGTGCCGCAAGATTGAGGGTGTAGTTAAGTTAAGTTTAATCATTTTAAAGGGTATTTTTAAGGTTGTTATAGTTTGAAGATGAAACTAACGATTCGCGTTAAGTTTAGTGGTGTTTTCATTAAAACACATACAAATTAATATTGCTTTTGCTTGAGAATCTTACCAAACAACTCTTGAGGCAAAGAAAAAGGATGCTTCTCAACTCCACTAATGGTTTGAGTATAAAGGTTTGCCTTGGACTATTTGTCTAACTTGTTTAAAATGGCTAGTTTGATTAGAAAGGTTAACTAAATAGGATATTAAAGTTTTAAAAGGGTATTTTAGTAATTTCCTTTTTTTATCTAGTAAATACATAGAGACCTATATAACAAGTCGTATAATGATTAAGCTAAAAAATAATTGGAACTAAATAGCTGTTTATTCAACCGATTAAACTAAAAATAGCTGGCGGGCGTATAATATATGTATAATTCATATATAATATGTGTATAATATATGTATAGTGGTTAGAAAAAGTAAACCGTATATTTGCCTTAATTTCACAAAAATAAAAAATAAAATGAATGAAATTATTATTTTACATAACAATATTGTAGAAAACCATGAAATTATCTACTTCTTTGGGATCAAATACACAAACCTCACAAACAAAGCAATTTCAAAGCAAAATGACAATTCTATCTTTAGAATAAGTGATTCCTCTTAAAAGAAGTTGCTTCAACTCATGTGTTTACATGATTCCAAGAATTTTAGTAAAGCCCTTTTTTTGTGTGTGTGTTATATATATAAGTTTTTATTAATAGTATAACACAAATTCTCATCTCCTTAAAGACAAAAACTACCTTTTTGAGGTTCTTTGTTTGTTTTTTTTACTTTACTTTTTTTTTTAAATTTTGTGCTTTATATTTTTATCTTATTTGACTTTTAGTTTTATTTATTTTTATCTATCTTAGGTGAAAAATGGTTCCACGTCTGTTGCATGGGACTCTACATGCTACAATTTATGAAATTGATAAGATAAGGACTGGTTGTGCTGATTGTTGTGGACCGGTAAGTTTTTCTGCTCGAACTATGTATACATATGAAAAAAGAATTTTAACTTAGTTAATGATAAAAAAGAATATCGAAAGTATCATGTTTTTGTGAGTTTTCCCTTTGAATTATTAGGTGATTGCTTTTCCTACTTGAATTATTACTAGTTATGTATACGTTAATTGTCGGTTGTTTTCTTTTCTTACCTGAAATATCACCATTGTTCAGGTAGGAAAAAAGAACTAATGAATAATTGAAGTGTGTTTTTTTAAAAAATAATTAATGATACTTTAGGTACGTAGTATAAGTGAACACCTGATAAGACTTGCATTGTCGGATAGAAAAAACTCACCAAAACATGATAGTTCAAATATACATTTTACCATTAATTATCTCTTTTTAAATTTTATTCATATAATTACAATTACTCTGATCTCATCGATTTTAAATATCAAATCCGCATCTACAATTTAACAATAAGCAATGAAAGAGGTTTTTTTTTTTTTGACAAAATTGATTCATGTACTCGTTTGGTCATAACTGCACATGATTAAGAGGCATATTTTTGTAGTAAAACTATGAAACCATAGTTTAAACTTTAATGTTAATGAACTCATTCAAAATAATATTTTGTATACATAGAAGGGTTGTGTGCTTTAGAAATTTATTACTATATAGTATAGTAATTGAAGATGTAAAAATCACAAAAATCTAGCCATGTGACACAAAATCTTGTTGCCTTATTTTCCCATGGAAAAGAAGAAACATATAGCTAATAGAAATAACCGAACAAATTTACTGTTTACTTTTTCTTTTTAATTGATATACATATATTATACCTTATTATACACATATTAATTATGGATTATACTATATTATACATGTGTCAGCTATTTTTAGTTCAATCAGTTATAGAAATTACTAAAATCTAAACCCAATGAGTGTGATGCCTAACAAGTGTTGATTAAGGTTGATGACATTATTATTAGAAATTCTCAATATAATGGTGATAATACATATTTATGTGCTTTATTAATATTTGATCCATTTTAGCCTCCAACATTTTTCTAATCTCCATATCTTTTCTTATATAGACATCTCCTCAGAAATTAACCAAAAGAGTTTTGAACAATGTCAAGAAATTGTTCTTCTGCGCGCCGAAGGTATCAACTTCAATATAACTATATTTGATACTCTCTCTGTCTCAATTTATGTGATTCCTTTATAGTCGTCCGTCTTAAAAAGAATGTCTCTTCTCTATAATTGGAAACACTTTAAACTTCAAAATTACCAATGTACCCTTAATGAAATGATTTATAGCCCAAGAAGTACAACTCTTCGTTTCTGTCTTAAACTTTGTGTCAAATCAAACTGTGTCGCGTAAATTGGGACAGAGAAAGTTCTATCCGTTATCTTATGTGTTACAAATTTTTGCAGATTTCTGCTACAAAACTTTATGCAACCATAGATTTAGATAAGGCTAGAGTTGGAAGAACTAGAATCGCGGAAAATGAGCCTTCGAACCCTCATTGGAATGACACATTTCGATTATACTGTGCTCATGAGGTTTCTAACATCATATTTACAGTAAAAGATGAGAATCCTGTTAGTGCAACACTAATTGGAAGAGCTTATCTACCTGTTGAGGAAGTCTTGAATCGATATATAGTCGATAGATGGGTACCTATAGTAGATGAAGAGAGACATCCGATAAGTGGTCATTCAAAAATCCATGTAAGGTTGCAGTTCTATAGCGTAAAGCAAGACAGTAACTGGTCTAGAGGCATTACCTCCCTTGCATTTGGAGGACTCCCGTATACGTTTTTCAAGGAGAGACAGGGGTGTCAAGTTACACTTTACCCCGATGCAGACATTTCAGACGATGATATCACAAATTATCTCAAGTCACAAGGACTTTTCGAACCACAGAGATGTTGGGAAGACATTTTTGATGCAATCAGCAATGCAAAGCATATGATTTATATAGCCGGATGGTCTGTGTATACGAAAATTACCTTGATACGAAATCCAAGAAGGCCAAAGGTAGGCGGAGAACTTACTCTCGGGGAGCTCCTGAAAAAGAAAGCAAGTGAAGGAGTTAATGTTCTATTGCTAGTTTGGGATGATATAACTTCAGATGAGGTACTAAAAAGAGATGGACTGATGTCAACTCATGATCAAGAAACCGCGGATTATTTTAAGAACACGGATGTTCACTGTTGTTTATGTCCGCGTAATGCTGATAGTGGAAAGACAGTGATTCAGGGGTTTCAAGTTGGTACAATGTTTACTCATCATCAAAAGACGATCGTGGTAGACACTGAAATTCCAGGAGGGATGTCACATAAAAGGATGATAGTAAGTTTTCTTGGTGGTATTGATCTTTGTGATGGTCGATATGATACTCGAGATCACTCATTATTCAGGACGTTGGATACAGTACATAAGCAAGATTTCTATCAGCCTGCCTTTCCAGGCTCTTCCATCGCGAAAGGTGGTCCAAGAGAGCCTTGGCATGACATTCATTGTAGGCTAGAAGGGCCCGTTGCGTGGGATGTGTTGTATAATTTTGAACAAAGGTGGAGGAAGCAGATTGGAAATAGATTTATCTACTCAATAAATGAGCTTGATAAGTTTATTATTCGTCCAACGGAAGTTACAGCATCAAGGGACAGAGAAACCTGGAATGTTCAGATATTTCGGTCTATTGATGGTGGTGCTGTTACCGACTTCCCTGTAAAACCTGACGAAGCTTCTGAGGTAGGCCTTGTTACTGGAAAAAACAACGTCATTGATCAAAGTATCCACGATGCATACATTAGTGCCATTCGTCGAGCTAAGAATTTCATTTACATTGAAAACCAATACTTTATTGGAAGTTGCTATGGTTGGAAGCCTACAACTGATATCAAGCTCGAGGATATCGGAGCTTTGCATCTTATCCCAAAGGAGATCTCACTCAAGATTGTGAGCAAGATTCAAGCAGGGGAGAGATTTACGGTCTACGTTGTTCTTCCAATGTGGCCTGAAGGTATACCGGAAAGTGATTCTGTTCAGGCAATTCTAGATTGGCAAAAAAGGACAATGGAAATGATGTACACAGACATATGCAATGCCCTAAAGGCCAAGGGAAATACTAATGCTGATCCTAGAGAGTACTTGACATTCTTCTGCCTTGGAAACCGTGAAGTCGAAAAGCCTGGAGAATACAAACCTCCTCAGAAACCAGTTCCTGATACTAATTATGCAAGAGCTCAAGAATTCAGGCGCTTTATGATCTACGTTCATTCAAAAATGATGATCGGTGAGTAAACGATTTCAATATTTTTGGTCTTAGTTCCCTTCCTTTTTAATCCGTTTCTGAATATCTCTTTCCTTTTTTGACAACTCTTTAGTTCCAACTTTCCACGACATGTTTAAGTGCTACATTCTACACATCTTTAGCTTAAGACCACAAGATTCCAAAAGTCTTTTTTACTTTCTTAAACTTCGTGTCAAGTCAGAAACCAGACAAACAAATTGAAACGGAGGGAATACCAATTTTAGCTTTTCTGATCAAACTAATGTTTGCTTCTTTTGTTCTTTTCCTGAAGTTGATGATGAATACATTATAATTGGATCTGCTAACATCAATCAAAGGTCAATGGATGGTGCAAGAGATTCTGAGATTGCTATGGGTGGCTACCAACCATATCATCTTGCATCTAATCAACCACCTAGAGGGAAAATCTACGGTTTTCGAATGTCCTTATGGTGTGAACATCTAAACTATGCAGATGACTCTTTCGCGGATCCCTCGAGTCTAGAATGTGTTAGGAAAGTAAATGGCATGGCTGATGAGAGCTGGAAACTTTATTCAAATGATACATTTGATATAGATCTTCCAGGCCACCTTCTTCGCTACCCTATCGATATTAATTCGAACACAGGACAGATTACAACACTTCCTGGATTCAAGTTCTTCCCAGACACAAAAGCTGCTATTCTTGGCAACAAATCTCAGTTTCTCCCACCTATTCTCACTACATGATGTACATTTCTATAGCATAGTACAAACAAAGAACATGTAATATTATTTGTAAATGTGACACTTTGGAATTTCATCCTTTCGAGTAACAACACTTGAAAGACGAAAACGATGCGGTAATTAAGCCTTAAGAGAGACATTTACAATGATTGCCGCTAAAATCACATATTTAGATACATTAAGCTAATGCCGTTAAAGATCAGACTATTTATATATATTTGCACATGATATGTTTACATAAATCAGAAAAGATTACATAAATGATAATCAAAATCATATAGAGACACTAATTGTTGTTGATGACACTCTACAATAGTTATAATAATTATCAGACTCCAATAATAACCATGATTCTGTTCTCTTATATTCTTCACAAAAATCCAATTCTTGGCTTACTTGATCTTGAGATGGTGATGAAATAATTGAACCATTATTATTACCAGTGAGTTGTTGAACAAGATTCTTGAAATTACAAGACTCAGTAATATATACTTTTGGTTTCAACAATTTTATCAATTTGTTGAAGTCATATTTCTTCTTCTTCTTCTTTTGATATTGAGAATTATTCATTATGACTTTCTTTCCCATATATGTATGTTGCCTAGAACAAGAAAAAAATTTGTATTTTTGGTTTATTTACTTAGAAATTTACAAAGTTTTCACTTGTTTTTCGTTGCTTCTAACGAAGGGATCATAAGAGGTATATCATATATTATTATAAGCATGAAGCTCAAAACATAAAAGTTGAATTACCATTTTATCCCTACATTTATTGAAAAGGCTATAAAATATTTAATTAAATTCATCTAATATAATTAATTAAACATTTTTATCTTTAAATAAAGAAAATACTTCTTTAATAATTTGTGTAAAAAAAGATGTAAATATATGTTTAAATAAATGCTAAGTATCATATTGACTACCATACAATAAATGTTTTAACAGTTTCAAAATTGGTTTTCATATTCTTTTATGTGTATTAGTACATATGTTGAATACTTATAGTCTTTAACTTTAAAGAATAACTACAAATTTGAATTTTAATAGTTTTGGAAATCTAACCATTTTTAAAGAATAAAATATAAAGTGTCCTTTCACTTCTTTAATAAAGAGATTTAATGATATTTTAATGATCTTTTTCTAACTTGACTTTTGAGTTTTTATATATCTTGACTATAAATACCACTGTGTGCTTCACTAATTTTCCGATCTGTAAATTATGTCATGATATATATTGTCTTAGTTTTGATGATAGCTACTTCTCTTCATTTATTGTATCTTAATATTTATTTGATAATTTTATTGTAGATTAACTAAGATCTGCTAAGATTTCTCTATTATGTGTTCACGTGGAATTTTTATTTTGTGTTATTATATTAGAAATGAAAATATTATACATTTGTTGATGTTCATAATAATATACTTGTTACTTTCACCTTTCATCTATGAAATGGGTTAATGACATATTCATGACAATCCTTTGAGTCCCTCAATTATATCCTATCGAAGAGATTTTGAATAATTGGAAGAGAATAAAGAAAGTTGTCATCTCTTTTTCTTTCACATTGTTACTATTTTTTTCTTTCACATTGTTAATTTTAGCTTCATTTTATAATATTTTTGTTGATTCTTTAGAGGTGTTCTTTTATTTACCATTAAAAAATTTCTATTTTCTTTCCTATTTGATAAATTAATAACTACAAATAAATATTGTTGTACACAATAAGACTTTGAGTTTTATAATTTAAGTCTTTGCATAGTTGATAATTATTCTTGCTTTGATAACCACATAAGTTGTATAGCTTTTAAAGTACTTTTTCTTGATTTACTATTTTATTTTACAAACTTTATAGTAAAAATAGAATTATTAGTTCTATTAAAAGTGTGAAGCAACAAAGTTAAGGTTAGATTACTAGAATTATCCTATAAATTTGTATAGAGTATAACACTCTTTGAAATTATAAAATTTGAAGAAATTGAAGGGTTACTTAATAATTAAATACACTTAATTTAATATATTGACCATATTCATCTACTAAAAGTCTCTAGCTACAGGTGAAATATGTAAGATGTTTGAGACTTTGATTCTTATCCTTCATTTTCTTTCATTTAATTCATTTTAATTCTAATATGAAGTTTAAGTTCAAATTGTCCAATTTAATTAATTACTTTTCTCTTAGTTAAGTTAAACCGTCTTTACAAGAAAAACGTATATATATCTTCCATTACAAAATAAAGACTTTTTTTATTTTCTTGAAAAGAAAATTTGAAAGTTTTCTTATAAATGTGAGTTTTCTTATATAGTGGTATGCCTTCTATTTTGCCTAATATTTTCTTATATATGTGAAAGTTTTCTATATGTTTTTCTTAATTAATTATTTTAATTTGTAATTATTTTTTTGTTGATCTATTTTTATTCTATCAGCAAATTACTAAATAAAAAATGTACGCACCATTTAACATATAATTATTTTTATTTCACAATATTTGTGGTTTCTTCATCTTTAATATCAAAGAGGTCATACAAACACATCGTTACAACAACTTCATGCAATTTAGCTTGGGGAACACGTGCAACGCACGTGTCTGAAACTAGTATATATATATACATGAGAAGGGAAAGAGATCATTAGTTGAAAAATAAAAATTGATGTTAACAAAAGATGCTGAAAATGATGTTTATTATACACTAAGATGTGAAAATTAGAGTTTTTTTAGCCATATTTTTGTACATTTCACTTGTGTTTGAGTTTGAAATCATGTACTTTAAGGATTATATGTGGATTTTCCATGTTTAGGATTTGATTATGGTTCAAATTTCTGATTTTGCCACTATCTTTGAATCTGAGGTATTATATACTTGAATTCTTTAGTTCAAATTCTTGACTCTTGTTAATTACTATCTTTGAATTTAAAAAATATTGACATACGTTCTTTGTTTTTTATTTAGAATGCGTAAATAATTTTTAACTTGATCCACAACCTCGACCTCATGATTCTCAACCCCATATTGTGTCTATCTCTCTCCATCCATATGTGTCAAACACATTTTTTTTTTGAACTTATTAAGAATATGCTAAGAATTGTAATTACATGGATTGATGGTATCATATGCAATTAAATGTAGAGTTTAGCCAATTTTGTTGGTTTTGACAAGGTACAATTAGGAAATAGAATAATAAATCAAATAACAAAGGTTGTCTTATTATGCTGGTACTTGCATCCAAATTTAAGAGAAGATTAAATAAAGAGAAGGTAAAAACACCTTCAAATTTGACGCAAACTATTACTTTCGTCTCCAAAACTATTCATAGTACTAAAAACACCTCTACACTTGGGACAGGTGAGCTTCTAATCGAAAATATTCATTCTGTTAGTTCTACGCAGCCTTCACGCTCCTAACTGGAGGTGTTCACAACCTTCCCCAAATGGCAGCTTAGGGTCGCGGGGTTGTCTTAATATAAGTTCAGAGTAATAGGATGCTCGTAAAGTTAAAATGTGCCTAGTGATTTTCCAGAACAAGTTTAGGGGGAAATACTGACAACACTAAGCTTTTTCCCTGTAGGCTTGAGGTCAGGTAAATGCTTCATTCCCACCCTTTTCTGCAGCAGCAGTTCTTCACTCCATCACTAATTAGCCTGCAATTATCCCCAGAAAAGATTCGAAACAAGATGAGGGAGTTAGTAGCCATACCAAATACACTATTCACTGAGATTAGTATGAGCGGGAAAAATGACAAGTATAACTATTCAAGATCGAAAGAATACTAAATTCGTTGCACCAGAAAAATATTTGTTTATGATTTAAGATGTAAAACACCCACAAAGACTTAGCACGGAAAAGATTATGGTATGTAAGTGATGGAAAACTGCCAGAAGTAGGAAAGTATGATTTTGCAAAAGATTAAAAAGAACACTGACATGATGTTTTAGTAGTCTTCATCTTCGGAATAAGAGTCATCGTTGTATTGGTCATATATCTGATATTCTCCAAGACTTTGATCATCTTGCACTTCATCCATCCCGGCTGTATTTGATGGAAAATTGCCAAAAAGCTCTTGCAAGTAATCTCTTGAAACATTATCGTGGTTTGTATCTGTGTAGCATATAGGAAACTGAAATTGCCAACAAAATCCTAGGCACACAATGCCAAATGATGATAAACCAGAAGTTGATCACTAGAAGACCCTAAAAATGAAAAGGCAAAAGGAGTATGACTCTAAACTATAAAATCAGTTCTCTTGCAGGTTTACGGATCATTCAACTAATCCCATCCATCAGCATGTACAAATAAGAGAAAAATGATATAATAAATATGGTCTTATTCCAAGGATACGTGGATCATCATGTAGAGAGACATTCCCTTCCTGGACAGCCTAAGAAGACGATGCATCAGGTGACTTCACAATGAGGAATGCTTATTACAAATAACTTGTGAATGCATCCCATATATAAATATAAACTTACAAGGTCAAGAGATTCATATGCATCCATCTCCTCTTCAACATTATCATCATCGAACTCATCTTCATAATCTTCTAAATCATCAGGGTCATCAACATCATGGTTTTCTGCTTGTTCATCGACTTCATTGTTCTCCGCATCTGACATTTCAAGGAACTTATTAAGAGATAATACTTGAGTGGAGGCACTGATATTACTACAATGACAAACTACTTAAAAGATAAAATATATCAATATTAAGATTAAAATAAATTTCAGAAGTTTGAAAGCACTCCAGAGAGCAAATCAGCTGTAGGAATAATTTTAGCTTTAATATTTAAGATTTAGAAATTTCCAAAAATACGAAAGTTAATTACATTAACAATTAAGTTTCCTGATAGATAATTATGTCAATAATTAAAATTGATAAAATAGACTACAAATAACACTGACTGCTTTAAACCTTTATTGGTTTTTTCTTGCTCTTCCGGTCTTGCAACTTTCACATACGTATGAGTCCTCTTTGACTTCTCAAAGCGGGTGGACATAGAATTTAGTAAAGACTCAGCACGCGGATGAGGGCATACTGACATAAATCTCACATCAATACGACGTCTCAAGCAATCAATAGTATGAAAGGAGAACCATCCTGTTACATTCTGCAAATAAAATAATCAGAGGAAAAGTATCACTGGAGATTTCTTCAGTATTTGTCAGAATACACAAAGATGGAACCATTCAAGCAAATCGGAGTACAACACATACACACACATACAACCCCCAGGAAGCAAACAATCAATTATCTCATGCACATAAGAAGGAACAAGGCACCAGGCAGAGCATGTTAGATATAATTAACGAAGTTCATTATTCATAGTACTACATCCAATTTGAGAACCAAACGACATAAAGAAAAAAAAAAGGGTTAAAGAATAAGGAAATATCAAGAGGTAACATGAACTTTAGCATAGCTAAAAAAGGAAGTAAAACGATCAATCTCTGGTGGACAAAAATCTCTTCTACGCCAGATTGACTTCTAATCCTCAAGATTTTCAAGTCAATTGATCTAATTATCTTTCAGAATAAGAGGTCTTTCGAAAAGATATATGACTTTTGACAATATATGCATGAGTGCAGCACACAAAAATATATTAATATCTCAAAGATAGTTTCACACATTTTCATTTCTCGACTCACTCTATCAGTAGTTTACACAGTGAATCACATAAGTCTTTTTTAACTTTGGCAAGGAAAGGCAATCAGGAAATTTGCTACGTGGGCATCATAAACTCCAATCATACTGAACAACTAAATGCTAATGTTGTTTCTGATTTGCGGAAAGCAGGGGCATCATGAGCACCACAAGCCATCCATGCATCAACATATAACTTACATTTCATAAACCTGAGAAAATATATAGGATTCTCATTGAGAATCAATTTTTTACTAAATATAACATACATTGCAAGTTTCTTCCTTTGAAGGTTTACTGATTTCTTGTTGAATGTAGTCATCCTTGAGTTCACAAAGCTGCAATGCTAGCTGACATTTACACGGAAAAACACGGAAGGCACATATGTCATCCCATCTATGTTGCAATCTGTAGAAAAAAGAAAATACGGCATTAAAAAAAGTCTTACTATTTAGCTATCATTATCCACTAAGACCAAATTAAATCAGATTTATGTAAGATCATATTGGCTAGTTGAGTTGGACACCAGACTTAATTTAATTGCTTCCCAGTTAAACAACATGAATAGAAAAGCAAAACATATGAGAACATGCAGCTGCAGAAAGAAGTTAGCAACTGCATTTATTCATTCTATCTCTTGGATTCTATCAATACACATTAAAGAGGTTTTAAACTTGTAGCTCCAAGGATGTGGCCTAGTAGACAATGGTGTGGGTTGAGAACCATGAAGTTTCAAATTCAAATCCCAGTGGACTTAGTGTTTTCTTCCCATCTGTCCAAGCCTGAGCAGACAGAGTTACCTAGTACTTGTGTGTTGGTGAGTGAGTAGGAACCCTGTGAAATTAGTCGAAGAACACGCAAGTTGGCCCACACACCATGGTTATCAAATTAAAGAGTAGTGTTAAGTTGTGAAATTAATAATCATTTTCATTTGAATGTAATTCAGACACTCTCTTAAACAATATGCAGCCATAACTGCATAATCAAAGCAGAGGCTGTTTTACAGAACAATCTCTCATAAGGCTCTCTCCTCGTAGGGATCCATAGATCACGAGCGATTTGAAATGATTGCAATCTAAAGACACCGTAAGGCCAGAGACATGATTTTTTTTCATGTTAGCTTTAGCTGAATAAGCTAAAGAATTGTTTTAAATTTTATCAATTTATTGAACTTAATAGCTCGCCAATATTTATTCCAGTTTAATCAGAAGAACACAACTCAAAAAACATGTAATCCCGTTGGCATCTAAAACCAGACATATAGGACATATCTTGAGGTACTTCTGAAAAATCAAAAAGAGTGCACTTTGCACAACAAAAGCAAGATTCTTTCTATTTTAGGTAATGTAAGCTTAAAGATGGATAAGATTCAATTTGAGATAAAGATAAAAGCATTCTTACCTACATGAGTACAGAGAGCTCAGAGAGTTTAAATTATAAAGAAACATATATATGAGTTGTGAATGGATTCCCTACCCAGATGACGAACGGCTCTCACAGTAGCTTCGTAATTCATGGTGCACTCGGAAATCAATATTCTGGTATCTGTTAAGAAAAATGCAAGAAGTGGGCTATTGGCATGATGAAGAGTTAAAAAGAAACCACAACTGTAAATAACATGTGAGAATTGATTCTGAGTACCTTAAGGCTTAAGAAATACTAGATCAAGAAAAATGCATATACTTATAAATGGATCACATAACTCTGTTGTTGAAAATAAAGATATTGATATGGAAAAAGAATAAGTAGGCCCTTGGCAAGAAGTGGTTAGTATTTAGCGAAAGGAAGAGAACTGTTTCATCAAAGAGCATATAATAAAATGAGGTCGAGAAAGTTGATATTTGTTATGGACCCACATATTAAAGGAGAAGACAGCTATTAAAGGGTAGAAACCTATTCTCCCTCTTATTTTACACACAAAAGCAACTGAAAACAAAAAGTATCACTTTACTTTCTTCCCCATTTTCATATCCTTTTTCTTCCTTTCCTTAGTTTCCTAACAAGAGTAAGAGTTTACCAAAAAATAAAAACAGGTTTACAAAGTGGAAGAGAGTTAGAGATATAAAGTTCTCTCTTTATCCCACCTGTGAGGAAAAGGAATCAGCTTTAGTTCAGAAGAAAAGAAGACAAAAGGGGAGGGCCAAAGATAGAGGGGAACACCGGAGAAAGTGGCATTCCATCTATAGGATAGATCACACTTCCAAATCTGGTCAGTTTCAAGATGTATGTTTGAATTTTTTCACCTTAAGTCCTAAACTGTATGCTGTCATAGGATTTCTGTCCCCCCCACCCCCACCCCCCTCCAACCTCTCACAACTGCAAATATACAGTTTTTCCAGGGTCTCTACAGATATAAGATATACAAACGAACTATGAACAAGCTAGTAAAAGATACATTTCGGATGACATATATGACACAACCTCTAAAAAATCAGGAAATGAGGGGAAAAAAACTCAGAAAGCATTATCAGTGAATAGTGAATATATATCAATTAGTGAGATTCACAAGGAAAACACTTTTTGACAAGTAAAGAATTAAAAAAAAAAGGATTATCGATTCATTCTTACATGCGGGATTCGGGATCCTTACGAGGATCATAACCTTTTTTTATCCAGAATCTACGGAAAGGCCCATTCAAAAAGTAATATGCTACTCCACAAAGAAGTCTGCATAATTATGGAGATAGACCAAAACTTCATAGTAGCAATATTCACTTCCAAGAAATAATTAAATAATTCAATCCGTATAAAAGAAGTGAAGACTATAAGAATTGTAAATGCTACCTTTTTAGCATGTTATCTCGAAATTTCAGACCCCTATCATGTAAGCGCTCAGCTAATGACTCTTTGGCCCAAATTTTACGCTCTTCAAACAATTCAGATACTGCCTTCTGCCATCTCCAACGATCTGAGCCCTGAGGAATGTACTTTTCCCAGTCCACTGGCTTTGGAATCTGTATGAATGTTAAGCAGAAAAACAAGTAGCTGCAGTACAATCTTGCTGCAGAATGACTTATTGTTTTATATGTATATTTTGTTGAATAATGATGTCTATTATCCACTTTTTCAAGATAATATAATCTTCAGATTTCTCCTCAGGGATGACGAGAAATATAATAACTGGCTGGCAGGCTGCTGAGTCAGTAATAAAAGAGCTGTGATTCCCAGACATCATTTATTGATGAATCTCACCATGATTTTACCAAGTTGTCAATGTTTTCCACCCTTTCACTTCAAGATACGTATTTCAAAATACATGAAGAGAGCCAAAGAGAGAACCACTTTTATTCTTGGTGCAAGATAATGAGTGATACATGTGTGTTGATTTAAATACCAGAGTCTAACTATAAACAAATTGAAAGGAGTAGGTTTAAATACCAGAGTCTAACTACAAACAAAGAACACAGAGATGCATTGCAGAATCTAAGGATATCTTTGATAGCAAAATCAATTGCAAGACTCGGCTCCATCTCCCTCTACATTGAAAAAGAAAATAAAAAGTCATCAGTAAGATACTAGTGTGATAAGTATTTGAAGTATGTATATAGATTATGTCAAGCATGCAGCACTATAAACGCTAAGTAAATTAAAGATTACTTAAGGCAGAACAAAATAATTCATAATGGTCTTATCACATATGAAGGATGTTTTTAAAGAGGATCAAGACTCTGCAGCTAACACGTGCTCATCCCTCTTGCGAACTTCATAAATCTACTTACGTTTTTTAAAGGCGTCCTACCTATATTGGTATTACTTCAATATCTTACGATTGTTTCCATTTATACAATTGGAAGCTTTCTGGCCAAGGTATGCAAACATTATGGGGAAAATGATATTTCTTCCATTTATCAAATTTAACTTATATACAGTTCAAGTATATTTTCATGACTTGTTTCCAGTTAATCTTAATTTTTTTGGTTACATGAGCTAACCTGACCTACATATGAAGTGCATGAGTAAATACTTGTAGCACAGATGAGGTAAATCTTGGTATATCAGAAGAATGCAAAAGAAAAGGAGTTCTGCCGAATTGACAATTGCAGGAAAATATCTTTCTGGAGTAATAATTGGTAAGGATATGGTCCTCTAAAAGACTCATATCCCATCAAAGCATCTGTGGTTCCTTTCTACAATACTTATATCCAGATTTCTTCAGTTTGACGCAGATGCTTTGATGGGATTTCAACTCCAACTCACTCTCTGAAGTTTAGACGTCAAGTTCTTTGGTTCATTTGGTAATATACTACTAAAAGAAAAAATGATGTTCCTATAGACTCAAGACACGGGATAAGAGAGTCAATCAAAGGCAATCCAATGTCCAGAATTACTCTAAAATGAAACTATGAAGACATATTTTCCTTGTTAAGAAATGTACTACTGCCAAGGCAACACGACATGGGATCTGTAGTGTTCTTGTTAGATTGATTGAAAAGATTAAAAAATGCAGAAAACATTTGACTGAAAATGACGAATTTAAAATAAGAGAGAATTCTTCCATGCAGGCAAAAGAAATTACCTCCCAATTGTGTCGTCCCTCTTGTTTTCTTTTCGAGCCCACAGTTGTACAAGATTTTAATCTGAAATTACAAAATGTTTGAAATTTTTCAATAGCAATACCTCTCATAAAGAGAATGATTAACCAAGACAAAGGAAGTGGTCTGCATCAAATAACCAATAATGGTGAGACAACTAAGATCGTCCCCAGCAAATACATACCCATACGAAGTCCATAAAATATCTGAGACAACGGCAATTGCGGAGGAAGAGAAGAAAAGCAGCAATTTTTCCACTAACAGAAACTCAGACAGACAGAGACAGACAAAAAGGAGAGAGATATAGACAGAGACGATAAGAAGTAGTGGCTTGCTAAAACCATGGTGCAACAAGAAAGTGTGTACATGTATACAATATCTAAAAGTTAAAAGTGCAAAAGAAGATATTAACAAGCCAGAGCATCTTACACAATATTATCAGGCATATCTTTTGAGGCAAACAGAGAGGGTAGTAATATCATCATATCCTCCTGATCAACATCCATAAGACCTCCCTTCTCTACAAGCAGTAAACTCAAGAAATTAGGTATCAGAACGGAGATTTTCCCACATTTTGAGATTGCAGGAATAGTGAGAGAATGGCTAACCAAATTTAGGTTCCACCTCTGCCCACTGTCTCTTTTTCCTTCTTGCATCATCAGCATGAACAGCGAGAACATGCTGATAGTCTACCATTCCTTTGAAAGCAGCACCATTGTGCATGCAAAAGAAAAAAAGAAACAAGAACTTAGAAAGTTACAACTCAAAGTAGAGCAGAAAGACAAACTGGAGAAGATGAAGTAGTCTGCATCGAAATTTAGTTCTCACCATTAAAATGATAAGCTTCAGAAACATGAGAAACAATATTAGCTGAGAGATGCTCCTGCAAATTAGTATCTGTCTGCATTTCAATTTCTTTTGAAGCACCAGCAGATAAACATCTAGGCTCATTTAACTTCGGTGCAGCATTTTCTTGTTCACAATTAACAAGACTCCTTGAAGATTGTATCACTATTCCACAGCTACTGTCAGCAGAGTCAGCAGATCGGACATCCCTTACTTTACACTTGGATATTTTCAACAAGAAGTTATTGCTATGCTTAAGCTCCCCGAAAGTAGGGTGTGAATATGGATCTTCTGGCCGGAAATGGAGCTCCAACTTATTGGACTGTGAAGTTCGAGCCTGAATTACAAGGAGTGGGCGCAAAGATCAAATTCTATAGACATTAAATTTACCATATGTCTATAAAGCCAAAAATATAGAAAATTGACCATCTCACTAAGGACCTCAGCAGACTGAAGTATATTTTAGATATTGAGGTAGCTCTTAGCCCAGATCCGGTATTTTTAGTTCTCAACACAAGTATGTCTTAGACACTTGAGGAGACAGGAATGATGGGATGTAGACCCATTGACACTCCTGTGTATCCAAATACTAAACTCTTGCCAAGAAAGGCTGAGCCACTTAGTGATCTTGGAAGGTATAGACGGTCATTTAAAAAGTTGAATTATCTCATGGTGCCTAGACACGACATCTCTTTTTCTTGACAGTGTTGTAAGTCAGTTTATGACTTCCCCTATGATAAGTCATTAGGATGTATTTGTTCGTATTCTGCAATATATGAAGTCAGCTCCAGGTAAAGAACTAGTCATCGAGAATCAAGGCCATGAGTATATTATTGGATATACAAATGTGAAGGATCACACTCTGGACGTTCTACATCTAGATATTGTGCTTTAATAGGAGGTAATTTGGTGTCTTAGAAAAAGGAAAAAACAAAGTGTGGTTGCTTGATATAGTATAGAAGTTGAATATCGAGCAATGACTGTAGCAACTTCTGAGCTTGTGTTGATCAAACAATTGCTGAGTAAACTAAAATTTAGAGAACCCAATCAGATGGAACTTATGTGTGATAATTAAGCGGCCCTTCATATCACATCAAATTAGTATTTCATGAGAGGACTAAGTACATTGAGATTGATTGTCACTTTGTCGTAGAAAAGATACTCTCGGGAGGTACTGTTAAAAAATTGTGAAGTCGAGTAATAGACTTGCATATATCTTCACCAAATCCCTCATTGATCATCATATTAATTACATCTATAACAAACTCCGTAAATATGACTTGTATACACCAGCAAGAGGAGTTGTATTAGAATAGGAATAGGAACAAGCATAGTATATACAATCCTACTTGGAAAAGGATTGTAATATAATATCTATATAGTCTTAGTGTAATAATATAGATTCACAATTCAATAATATTTTTCTCCTTTGTTTCTTACAACAGCTGTCATCACCACTTTGTGTACAAATATTATTCCATAAATATTCACTACTTCTGGTTCCTCAACAAATTGCAATCTAGGATACAACAAGGCTAGATAAATATATATGCTATACGAGGAATGGAGAAAGGTTAATAATGCAAGATTAGATAGAGAAGCCTTATGTTGACTGTTCTCATGTCCTAAATTTTAAGTGATCGGGTAAACGTACGAAGGGATCAAACTGCTTCATCAAACTTCAAGATGATCCATGAGGTGCTTCTTCTGAAGTAAATTTCCACAGCCCATGATTTACATTCTTAAAGCAATAAATGTACGACCACTTGCATCTATTTTCATCTTCATTTTATCAGATAACAAAAATGGTAGCTGCACAATAGATGAATGAATCCATTATGACATGCACTATTCATTTGGGATTGCTCATTAAAATTTTGTTTTCAAATGAATCCATTATGACATACACTATTGGTACAATCAGTTGAGTATTTTTCATTGAAGCACGATTATTTTTTGGGCCTTTAATTCAGCTGAGTATTTGTACTCGGACATTTTTTGGGCTAAAACAGTTAGGAATGTTTTCAAGTTTTCACCACAATCAGCTGAAAAGGGGCATTCTTGCACACTCGGCTAAGTGCTTATTGCTCCAGAACTTTGAATGAGCTTAATAGTAGTTATTAGACAAGTGAACATTCCACTCCAAAACTAACTAGATGAACTTGCTTTTCGACTGTTTTTACAAAGTAAAGAGAATCAAGAGATCAATACTCATAAATAACACAGAATGTGACTAGGAACTGAACTTTCAAATGCCAATGTGGGTAATTTGCACAAGTTATACAAAGTAGTTACAGTACGAATCAACAAAATGTAGACATGGTAATACCTTGACAATACCTTGAATGCCACCAAGTGTCTCAACAGCACGTTCTACTGAAGAAGGGTAAGCAGGGTAATGAACAGCAAAGACCTCGTTAGTCGGTAATATTCCTGACACTGAACCGTCTTTTATAATCCCCATTCCCTGTCACATAACCAACAAAAACTCAAATAGAAAAATTGTGAAGATAGTAACTTCGACATTTATGTAAAAAGCATAGTAAGAAAGTTATTTGTCTTTCCAAAACTTAGCTCAGTCATGACAGTTTTAGTGAAATCAATAGGAATTCACCGAAGAAACCATACAAAGCGACGAGAACCACAACCCCAAGAACAACTAGCTCCGCATTTTGCCAAGTTTCAAAAAGGTAAAAACATGGACTACAAAGATATTACCTTTTGACAAGTTTATAACAAAAGATATCCTTATATTCATCCAAACCTCAAATAAATCATTAAAGCATCACTTTAACAGAACTGAGAAGATTGAGGCAAACGGGGTAACCAAAAATAATTGGGTTTTCTTCCTTAATTACACTATATATAAAGATTAAAACTCTATTAACACAAAAGGCTCATAAATACCCTTCTTCTTCCACAATTGAGTCTAAACACATCCTTAAGGTTTGTTTTTGCTCTCAAACATACAGATATATTCAGTGCTAACAAAAAATCAATTATTTTCATACCTAGCTGATTAAAGGTTGTCTATATAAATAAAAATTATTGAATTTCAACAGAAGTATAATTAAGAAAGCTTTACGCAAAATTTAATGGAGGATTTTGAGAAACGAAATCAATAAAAAGAAGAGGAAGAAGAAACTTACTGAAAATCCTTGTAACAGAGAGAAAAAAACGCATGAATTTGGATTTAAAAAAGGATACAGTAATATACTAGAACAAGAAGAAGAAGTTAGAACCCAGAAAGTCAGAAGAAAACGGGTCGGGTCCTTTCCGTAAATTTAGAGAATCAATTAAATTTTAATATTTATAATTTTTAAATATTATAAATTGTCGATGGATTATCCAATTGCATCAAGCAAGAGTAGATTCACGTGGGTTTGAGCGATTCACTCGAATTTTTTCAATAAAATATTTGCTATATATATATATATATGTTTTAAAAACTCCTTTAACGACAGAGAAAAATTGATAATCTAGTGGCAGGTCTCCTTTGAAATTAACCTATACAAGGAGGTTTCAACTCCCTCTATTAGTGTTTTATTTTTAGTTTCAGTTTAGTTTGTTTATTTTATAAAATATTATAAATTGTCGATGAATTATTCCATTGCATCAAGCAAAAGTGGATTCACGTGGGTTTAAGCGATTCACTCGAATTTTTTCAATAAAATATTTGCACAATATATATAAGATAAAAAGAATTTGTATTTGTATAGATATTCATATATGTTTTGAAACCCCCTTTAATGACAAAGAAAAAATTGATGGTCTAGTGCCAGATCTTCTTTAAAATTAACTTACACAACGAGGTTTCAACTCCCTCTATTAGTGTTTTATTTTTAGTTTCAGTTTAGTTTGTTTATTTTATAAAATATTATTAAAGTGATTTTAAACTCAACAAAAATTTAAGGATCCGCTACTAAGGGGCAAGCCCACAGAGGGTCAAATGGGTTCATATGAACTCACTTCGTTGAAAAATAATACTGCATATGTGTATGTATTTGATTAGTTTTTTAAATTTTATATGTATATATTAACTTTGACTCCACTAACACAAGTGTGATCCTTAACCCAGTGGCAAAGATGGCTTAATCCGAGTTCGAATTTCTATTTTCACATTTTAGTTTTATTTTTTATATCTTGAATCCACTTTATGAAAATTTTGGGTTCACCACTGCCGCCACTAAAGCTATATACTACTACTTCCTTAAACTTTTATTTTGTTGGCTCATTTACACGTTTATATTTTTATTTTTTGAACCTGCTAAACGAAATTTTTTTACCCATTTTTTATGTATCTAATAAATCAATTTCAAAAATTAATCAAATTTTTATATATATTTTAAAAATATTATACTTTTACTCACAATATTTTTCAAAATATTAACTTAATCATAATAAATTGAGGGTATACTATTTTGAATAAACTAGTTGTCGTCTTTGACTGAACCAGGGGTCCAATTGAGCATGAGTAATCTACAAGGTTCAGCTCCAAGCTCCAACCCAAACCCGATTCAGAATCCGAATCCGAATCCGTATCCGAAACCAATTATGGACCCAAAATCTGTATCCTTTGATGACGTTTCCAAGTTGTTCAGTTTGCCTCTCTCTGATGCTGCTGAATCCCTAGGTATTCTCCTTCTCTCTACCTCTCATTCTGCACTTGTGATACCTAAAATGGCGGATTCTGGAAAAAAAGTGAAGAAATTCTTCAACATATACGTGTATTTAAGGTTTCGACCTTGTAAACTTGAAGTTTTTGGATAGTTATTGAATATTTGAACTTGGAATTGTTAACAAAAAAGCAAAATATACTGACAATTATGAGCATGGAGCTTATACACTCGAAACCTGCATTACAAATAGTACAGATCTTGAACTGCTTGTTGGTGTTGTTTAGCTGTTTGTTCTTCACACTCCTGTCTCACTGTAGTATGTTTTTCATTCATAAATGACAGTTTTTTTTATAATATACTTCGTGACTTGACTATTTAACTTTTTTTCTTGAAAGATAAGGGAAGTATAGTTGATCATACTACTTTTCAGCTGTTATGTTGATCATTTCTTGTTTTGAACTGTTATCAATTCAGTTGTGTGCAATGTTAACCAATTTCTCGCGTACGTATTATTACAAGTAAACCGGAACTTTTTGAGCTAATTGGCATTTATCTTGTAGGTGTTTGTGCAAGTGTTCTCAAGAAAATATGCTATGAGAATGGTCTGGTGCGGTGGCCATATCGAAAGGTAGGCTGTACAAGTATGAATTATTGTACTCTTTCCAGAAGTACACTAAAACTTTTACCATTTTGAAGCATCTTTGTGCCCTAAATTTTTCTATTGCTGAATATGTAACAGAAAAGATAATCACTTAAGTTCACACTAGGTTGCTAAACTTTTCACATGTTCTTTCACATGTTTAGAACTCGTCGAACTATTTAGAAGAGGGGGGGGGAGCTTTCCCATTAAACCTCTAAAAAGGATTGCAAGTTATATCTTGGTTTAGTAAGACATGAGTAGTTAAGGAAAACAGATTAGAAAAAGAATGAAAATGAAGAAATGAGGGCCAAGAGGGAGAAGAAAAATTTAAAAGTTTCATGTTTCTCCTCCTCTTTTTTTGCTTTGACTTGCCTCGCCTCTTTTTAAAGATTAATTGGAATAAAGAGGTAAGTTACAAGTGCTTGATAAGCTCGCAGGAGTAGATGTCACTAAAAATAAGTTGATAGTAAGTTGCGAAAAAGTTTAAAATATTATGGGCTTTGAGCAATTTATTCAAGAAGAAAACTACTGTTTTCCTGATAAGCTGTAATTTCCCTTTGCTTAGATCATTTTGAAGATAATTTTCTCATTCTTTTGACTGAGGATGATAGTATCTATTCCAAATGGAAACACGTGGCGTCATGCTTAGGATGTGAGGTTTCCAAATATGGGAAGTTCGACAAAAAATGGATTTTTGTTGGAAATCCGAATACATGAAACTTGAGAAGTCCACTAATTTATGTGACTATCAGTGACAGCTGTTAATTATTTAATTTAAAATAATCCAGTACTAGTAAGAAAATAAAGCCGTGAAATGTATATTTGACATGCCTATCTCTTACTGCTAGTCTGCTACTAACAAAAAGAATGTCCTATTCTGATGCTACCAGAATATTTTGGTAAGGAATTTTTTTTGGTGGATGTGTGGCTAGAATGGATGAATGGAGAAAAGAAACAAAAATATGACAGTTAACTGAAGCTTAGGGAAGGAACATGATTTTTATCTCCATTTATGTTGAGTATACTGTCTGAAAGTTTTGAAGATAAGAGTTTCCAACAAGATAGAGAAAATGCTAAGACCAGCACTTTTATTCTGTGATGAAGAATTACCTAGTTGATTCCAGACAGTAGAATGTTTTTGTTACCCTTTTGAAACTTTTTGAGGTGATATTTTCCTGGTTGGATCAAATATTATTTGATCTATTTATAGAACACTATTTGTCTATTCTTGGTTTAAGTATACTGTTTGCTTTACACAAGTAAGCTTGTGTATTGCACGTTCAATTTTAAGCACTCACATCACCTGAAGTCTGTCTGAAGGAGTCAATAGCTTGAACTATTGCCTTTTCTCAGGTTGTTTCTACACTTCGAATGCAGTCAATTATGTGATATGATTCACATGTTTTCATTGCCCAATACACATTATTGCGGTAATGAGATCCAAAGAAGTGCTTGAGCGTTTCTTGTTTATGTATCATTTATTTGAGATTTTCAGGTCAGCTCTGGAAAGAGTATTGAAGATATAAAGAAGGAGGCATTAAGGGAAAAACAAGAGCGATCCCTGGAATTTCCTAAAGCTCCTGGAGAAAAGAATGGTTCTTTAGCCAGTTCTGCAATCTCATCATTTTCGTAAGTTATTTAATATGTGATAATTTGTTTAGTTGAGTTCGACTTATTATGTCTAATCATATCAATAAAATTTTTCATAAAAAAATGTCTATCTGACTCTGACTAATTAAATACTTCAATTAGTTGTGTTCTTGAACTTGATGTTGGAAATGCTTCTTCGGAGCATGACTTTTTATGTTTCACTTGATGTTTGAGTAAGGTCCTTACTGATCGATTAAGAACACTGAGAATTTAACCTGTTTACTTGATGTGGTCAGTACTCATGCATAACTCCGGCCTAGTTTCTGTCATCTTCGCTAAGGACTGTTATAGGAGACAAAAATCCATACATTTGAAACTCTCGAGATGTCCTCTTTTTCACTACTTAAATATCTGCAGCTACTCATTATACCATTCATGTGTTGTAACTTTAAGTATGGCACTCATTGTTAAACTACTAGTATTCTAGGAACCTGTCAACTTTAAACCATATTAGTACTGGACCATCTGCATTGGGGTTCTCAGGTTGAGAAATGGTGTGCTCCTCCGCCAAACTATTTCTTTAGAAGACAATTAGGTGGGATTAGAAACTCAATTCAGAATGAAAACATGTAAGAGACTCTTAATGGAGCTTTGTGGAAATAAATTATAGTAATTTGAGATACAATATTTTGTCATTCTTAAAACTCCTTTTTACCCTGCATTAACTAGTCTAGTTCTCTGATTGGTACACATTGCAGTAGACAGTTGCCGGAATACATGCAGCTTTACCATGGGACATGGGTGCATGTTAGGATTATGTAAATTAGTATAGCTGGCTTATGTATTTGACTCTCCTGCTCAATTGACAACAGAGCAGGAAGGGAGGGGGCATGTGGTACCGGTATCTGGAGGTGAATGTACCACCATATTAACAATTGTGTTTCTGGTATGCCGATTAGATACTTTGTAAGGGAGTTGTTACTTCTCGAAATTTGCCACACTGGGTCACATTTTCATTTTGTACAGTGTTTGTTCTTAAATGCTTGGCATATTAGCAAATAGGGTATTTCATATTATTCATTATCTCATGACATGTGGTGTTGCTTATACATTGATCACAATTCAACTGCATAAAACCTAATGATGATTTTACCCCTGGATTGGATATGGCTGGTTACACTGGAACTGAAATCTAATCATGTACCAGCCAGATGTAATTTTATACTTATATTTATTACATCATTTAATTTTAATTTGCTTATTTAATGTCTTAACCCTTGTACATATTTTGTCTTATTTCATGTTTTTATTTTAATTTTATAATCAGGTGTAGTTTATACTTTTATCATTTTTATAAAATATTATTTTTCTTTACGAACGACTTAGATAGGCCAAGAACATTATTGTCCCCAATTTGATTCCAGCTTTAATCCTGCCACGAAGTGAGGAACTAAATACTTGATCATGTTTTCTTGAATATCAAAGCCCTTCATACTTTAGATGGTTTAGCTTATATAATAACACGCACTGTTGTAATACCTTACTAGATGATGCCTGGTATTTCCTGAGCTGACCGTGAACTTCGGATTATCTATTGCATTAGCTTCAAACTAGTGTACTACAACAACAACACACCCGGTATAGTTCCATAAGTGGGTTCTGGGGAGGATAGTATGTACGCAAACCTTTCCTCTATCTTGGCAGGTAGAGAAGCTGTTTCTGGTAGACCAAACGAATGTGCTACAACAGAATATAAGTCATTAGTGCAGGGGCTTGCCTTACTCAGGATAATGGTCAGAATAAGGATTTTGCAGCAAGTTATAGATGTTACTTATGTGAAGAAGAGTTGGAGACTGTGAAACAACTTCTTATGCATTAGCTAGACAATGTTGGGAATTTTTCTTCAGTATTTGCGGGATCTCTTGTATCATGTCTCAGGGTGTGAATAAATTATTGGAGAGTTGGCAGCACCAGAAAACACATAAAATTTTGAAGCAAATCTGGAGAACTGTACCCTTTTTCATATTTAAGACTATCTGGTTTGAAAGATATAAAGCTTGTTTTGATGGACAAAAAAGACCATATTTCTAGAGTTAAAAACAAGTGTTACATAATTTGTTTTGTTGGTGTAAAAGTAGTTTCATTGATAATATAGATCAATATATGGAGTTTTTGAAGATACTAGGGAGATGTTGTAATTGACTGTATGGATATTCCGAGCAGTCTTTTGTAACTTTTGGTTTTGGTACCTTCTTGGTACTCAAGTCATTAAACCTTTACCTTAACGAAAGAAACATAGAAATCATTAATGTCTATTGAGATGCTTCCCATCAAATATGTAGGGGCTCCCCCTTGCCAAACAAGAGTATAAGTTCCACAATGGAAATGCCAAGAGCAGGGGTCTTCTCACAGCAGCAAGGAACCAGGAATTTTCAATCTGGAAGTTCACCGCATTTCCGTATCTCTAACTTGACAAAAGGAACTTCAGTTTATGATGAATTCAAATATGGTTTTCCATCCGATGGCTTGTCTACTGCAACGTATAGGTGGTGGGGAAACAAGAGTCCTGATGGTAACCAGGATAGCAAATTGAATGATGACAATGCCAAAAACAGCACGGAGCAAGCAGAAAATGTAGCAGAGAAAACTGAATGCCAGACAAGTGTGGATTCCACAGGAACGACTTTACTGACTGATGTGAGGAAACGAGCTGCCAAAGAGGGGAAAGAAACACTGAGGCTTGGAGTTCATAGACGACGAAGTGCAAAGATGCTTGATTCAACAAAAAGGAAGATTCTTCATCAGGTATTCAAATCGTATTTTCATGTCCATGGAGATATGAGTAGCATGGAATCATGACAGAGGACCAATATTCGTCTTCTCTCGATATGATGGAATGAACAATGATCATTGCAAGACTCACACGAAGAGGACATGTTACATCTAGGTTCCAGTGCTGTGTGTGAAATTTACCAAGCAATTATATAAGTTATGTTTTCTACGGCTATGACTGAGATTAGATTCTTGAACTTCCATAGGCAAAATTAGTCACCAATATATGGAGTTTTAGCTTGATCTTGATTATTTCTAGCTTAGAAGACAAAATTAGTCACACTCTATTGTAATTTATTGTTATTTTCTTGCAATAGTGATTCGTCTAACTTGGGTCGTGAATTTAGGTTTAAGTGATCACGATTGTTAGAGAGAGATTCAAAATTTAAATTTTATGAGTTTTGAGGTTCATGTATTAAATCCATATTTTCATAATTATGGGTTCATAATCCTTTCTAATTGTCTAGTTTCGTGTTTTCAACATTTGAAGTCGAAATTTCTGATTAAAAAGGAGGTGATACCAATCACATTTCGTTATGGTTGTTTTCTATAGAGTTGATAGATATTCAATCAAGTTACAACACAATTTTTATGCATACATAATATAGTCCATTATTATAGTTGGGTGTTTGAATAAACTCTTATATTTAATGGCCAAAAAGAAAATACATCTAATTATAAGATGATGAATATATTTGAAATTGTAGATTCATATTATTTTAGTATTTTTCACAAAAATGATTTTATAGTATAAATATAAATATATCTTAGATTATTTATATATATAATCCCATAGATATTAGTTATTACTTTTTTTTCTTACCCTTCTTACAAAAATTATAAATAAGAAGTATTTCTTACTAATTTACTCTAACTTTTTCAAATAAATACCTTATTTTTGACAATTAACAGTTAATACTAAAGATGTCTTAAAGTAATAAATTCATAGAAACTTTAATAATTCAGTGATTATTTGAACTTTCATCGAATTGATGAAGGTTCAGTTTTCCCCATTATATTTTTTCTTTCATTTTCTCTATGTTTAATGAAGTATTTCCTGTTTGGATGACTAATCAATTATTTTGATTTAAAAGTGAGTTCTTAAAAATATATATATTTTTTCCCCAAATACTATTTTGAAAAATGCTTTAAAATTATCCAAAACAAACCAATCCATCCGTGATGCAAAATTACCTAACTAGTAGTATAAAGTATACAAATAATAAGGCACATAGGTGTCACGATCCAAATCGGGTCGCGACTGGCACCAACACTTACCCTCCTATGTGAGCGAACCAACCAATCTAAACCTTAACTTTTCAATGTAATATCAACATAGAGTAATGCGGAAGACTTAAACTCATTAATAAAAACCAATTCAATAACTATTATTTCCCAAAATCTGGAAGTCATCATCACAAGAACATCTACTTCAAGTTACTAAATCAAAGAGTTTCTAAGAAGCTAAAAATACATAAAAGCTAGTCCATGCCGGAAACTTCAAGGCATCAAGACATGAAGAGAAGGATCCAGTCCAAGCTAGAAGCATTAGCTCACCCTGATATCCGGAGTAATGAAGACTTGGCTAGAGTTACTGTTGAGTCGAAGATGACGGCACGTTTGCTGCACTCCACAAATAACAAGAAGAAAACATAAAAGTAGGGGTCAGTACAAAACACGGGTACTGAGTAGATATCATCGGCCAACTCAAAATAGAAATCAATATATACCAAGTAATATCATAAAATCAACTATGATACTCAACATGTAGCAACAACAAGTACTATATCATTAACAATTACCGTCAAGTTCACACATGAGGACTCAAGCCTCAATACCGTACTCATTTGGGAATTATGTTCATTAGATTGAGTATATTAACATCTTTCAAGATTCATTATCTTTATTTCTCTTGTGTCGGTACGTGACACTCCGCTCCCTCATATTCATTAATCCTCTTGTGTCAGTACGTGACACTCCGATCCCCTACCACTATGTGTCGGAACGTGACACTCCGATCCCCTAAATCTACGTGTCGGTTCGTGACACCCGATCCCCTAAATCTACGTGTCGGTTCGTGACACCCGATCCCCTAAATCTCATTCTATCGATTCATCAAGCCTTCTTTCTTACCAAGGCATCATCAATCTCATTATTTAGTTCATCACGCCTTCTTTTATGCCAAGGCCTCATCATTAACAAAGAGATTAGGGTGTTGCAAGATTTGGGATTCAATAACTTCATCATGCTTATATAATCACAATTATATAATTACATTCATGCAAGCATACAATTAAGCACATAGCAGGGTTTACAATATCATCAATACATATCATTCGCTATTAAGAGTTTACTACGAATATCGTAAGAGAAACCATAACCTACCTCCACCGAAGACTAGTGATCAAGCAAGAATTTCCCAAGCTTTGTTTCTCTTCATTTCTCCTCTTTCTCGTTCGACTTTCTCTCTCTTTCTCTTGTTCTTTCTATTTTCTTTATTCAAAACCCTCTTTCATTTACCCTAATTAGCATATAATTAAGAATAAAAGATGACAATAATAACCCACTAATTAACTTAAGGTTACCTCTTTTAACCCCCAAGTAATTAGACTTATTAACATTAACCCACTAACTATATAATTAAAGCAGGAATAGTCAAAAACGTCCCTTAAAACAATTGAGGAATTCCGACTCAGGCTGGGATTTACGCAGCCTGTGACGGCCCGTCGTGCCTGCGACGGTCCGTCCTGCTGCTCCGTCACAGAGTTCAGAGACTCAATTTCTCTGAAGAGTCTGTGACGGTCCGTCACACCTGTGACGGTCCGTCCTGCCATTCCGTTACGAAATTCAGAGAGTCGATTTTCAGTACCCAATTTCAGATTTTCCAAGTGTTTTGAAACGAGACCCTGCGACGGTCCGTCGTGGGGTCCGTCGCCTCAGCCTGTTTTTCCAGAAATAAAATCTGCTGCTCAAAACGACTAAACAGGTCGTTACAATAGGAATAAACTAGATAAATATTTGAGTTCGGAGTCTAAAGGGTACAAAATATTAACAAAAATTCCAAAACGGTATATAAAATTTTATATTAACCAAAATGGCAAAATCGCTGGAACAACAACAATTTACTCCACCGAAAAAAGCAAAATCGCTGTCACTGCAACGATTTTGCAAAATGTAATTTTTTTCTTTTTAAAAAATTGAAATCGCTACCTAGGCAGCGATTTTCAATTTTTTATTAAAAAAAATTTTAAATCGCTGCCTAGTAAGCGATTTCCATATTTTATTTATTTATTTTTTTTATAAAATCGCTGCCCAGCAGCCATTTTCATATTTTAAAACTATTATTTGCTTTAAAAAATTATTAATCTTAAAGGTAAAATAAATTTTTTAAATTTATGATTATGATAAATAGATAAAATATTTGAAACTTTATAAAATAAATTCATAAATAAGAATATAAAAACGAAAAGTCAGTATTCAAATACTAATGATTAAAGGCCCTTGTATTCCAATATTCACGTTTGTATCCGGCTATTATATTTCAATATTCAAGCATTATGTCTGATTTTTATTTGTTTAGTTTAAAATTTGGAAACTTATATAAATATATTATAATAAAAAAATATTTATTATTTATAAAAATATTTTTTTTTCACTTGATCACTTTTAATTCATTTATAATACAAGTTTAATTCATATTACAAAGAACAATTTTTTATTCAAATATAATACAAATTTTAATGATAAATAATTCATTTATCACACATTTTAATACACTTATAATTCAATGTGTCAAATTTTTACCAAACAAACATAATATACTTTAAAAACAATTATAATTCATATGTATTGCATACATAATTTACTTTTAATACATATTGCAGATTTAACATAATATTGTTATAAATAGTAATAAATAAAAAATATTGCTAAAATCAGTAATTATTTATTAAAATATACCAATTCATCTAATTTTTCCTTAAAATTTTTTGTGATATGTTTTATAATTTTGTACTTATTTTATTTTTATTATTACTTATTTTCATTTTATTTATAAATAGCAATTACACTTGTAAGTCGTAACTTAATATTCTAACAAGCTCAACTATTTTAATTTCACCTTGTTATTAAACCAATAATAAAATAAATTTATGGGAATGAAATCTCTAAAAATACATTAAAACACAAGTTTCTATAGAATATGAACATAGCATAGAAAATACAAGATTCCTTTGAAATTTTACATAATATTTTCGATCGAGATATCAAGCGTTGTTGAGAGAAAAGTCATTTCAAAAGACTTCTATGACTGTTTGATTGCAATTTTTATTTAAAATTTAAATATCTTTCGTAAAATTACTAGCTACGTCAGTTTAATGTCTTGGGAGAAGTCTATATCAATTATATTCTTAGCTGCTGCTACTAGTGCTTTCCCAACCTAACAATAACCTGCTCTCTTTTGACTTTCACAATTCTTTCATTGCCATTTTCACTCAAAAAAATAATAAAATAAATTCAACAATGTCATGCTCAAATCATTAATTGTATGTACTCTATAGTCAATATAATTATAATATTAATATATTGTACGGCTGACTGACAGATAGACGTGAGATATTTTTTATTTTTTATTTCCTAAAATGATAATCATATTTCTATAAATTTTTAAATTTTTATTTGAAATAAAATAATTTATAATCACGTAATGGTCTACAGATTCTTTCGTATCACAAATTTTATTAATTAAATTTATATCGAGAAAGTAATTTGTAGTAGTAGATAAATTATTTCAGGCTATTCAACCTATCAATGATAGTTAAGCTATAATTAGTTTAGTTTAATTATGTGTGATTTGATTACATAAATAGTTAAGCTATAGGTAATTATCATAAGTTTGATGGAACTTAATAATCTTTTTATTAAGAACTTTTAGCAAATAAATATAATAAAAAATTAGTTTAATACTTCAAGTCGATATCTTAAAATTTAAATTCATAAAGGTCAAATTTCGAATAGTAAAAAAGATGACCCAAACATTACGTGTTTCATACGTTTGAGAATGATTCCAATAATAATTAATGCATTATTTGTTGGTACCATAAGAAAATGAAAATAAATAAATTGAGAAGACAAATTAAATTCATAAAGATTTATGGTGAATTAATTAAGTATAGTCGTCACTAAAATGTTATTTTTCGTGACAACAATTACAATTGCCATTAAAACTATCGCATTTTATGTCACCATGATATTTAAGTGAGTAATCGTTACGATATAAAAAACTTTATTTTTTTCTTTAGAGGAGAAATCGTACAAAATCATGATAGACTAAAGGGAAAAGGGTCTGATATACCCCTCAACTTTGTCATTTAGAGCTGATATACCCCTCGTTATTGAAGTGACTCATATATGCCCTTACCGTTATACAAACGGCTCACATATACCCTTGCCGTTACAAAATGGCTCGCATATACCCTTCATTTAACGGAAGTTAAAAAAATAGTTTTAAATTTATATTTATTACTTCTAATTTTTTCAAAAAAAATATTTAGGGGTATATATGATTCTTCTATTAAAGTTTAAGGTATATTTTAATTTTTTCATACATAAATTATTTTTTGACTTCTTTTATTATAATCATTTGAGTTTCTTATTCTTATTTTGTTTTTTTTTCTTTCATTCCTTAGTTTAAAGAAAAAAATTAAACTATTTTTTTTGTGTATATTGTAATTTAATTTTGTATTTGAAGAAAAAATTTGATCATCTACAATAAGTTTTACAAGAATATCAGTGAAACATAAATAAATTTGATTATCAAAATAATAATTATAAATTAGTCATTGAAACAAAAAAAGTCAAAAAAAATATGTCTGACGAGGATTAAATTTACTCATATGGGATTATATTTTTTAGAAAAAAAATAATAAAAATTTAGATTAAAATTATATTTTTTTCATTTCTGTTAGAGGAAAAGGGTATATGTGAGCCATTTGTTTACAAGTAGGGGTATATATGAGCGACTTTCATAACAAGGGGTATATCAGCTCTAAATGACAAAGTTGATGGGTATATCAGACCCTTTTCCCTAGACTAAAAGTAGTCGCCACTATAATGTTACTTTTGGTAGCGACCATGAGGATCGCCACTAAAACTATCACCTATTATCGCAAACACTTGTGAAACAATCACCATGAAATTCAAATTAAATTCAACCATGTCTGTATATATAAAAATAGTCAATGCTACAAGAAACTTGTACAAAAATTCTTGATGGATAAGAATAGTCGATTCGTCACGAAAACCTTGTAGTGAACTAAGATGGCTCTTGTTTTTGGACCCATGAAGCATCACCATTATTTGTGCCTCCACCAAATAGGGTATATTCTGAACCTTGATGTTGTTGTTGTTGATAATAATAATTGTTATTATTATTATTATAATTATAGGTCGAAGAAGTAATGAGGAGATTTTGGTTGTTTGGTGGAATATTTAGCATTTGGGAAAATAGTTGTGGAGGAAAATTAGGCATAAAATGTGATGAAGATAAAAAAGATGCATTTCCCCTAAGAGTTGCTGGACAATGATGATTGTGTTGGCCTTCATATGTTGTTATCACAATTGATGAATCTTCATATGACCTTTCAACACGTTTCTTCACATTGCACTTTTGAGTTGTGCATTTATAATAGTTCCTACAAATTAAAGTCCATTATCAAATGTTTATATCAAATTAATTTGATACAGGACATGTGTTCATACGTAGATTACAGTTTTAGTACTTAACTGATCATTAACTAGTATTCTCACTTCATTGGTTCAGTCAACTATAGTGAGTTTACATGAACTGATGTAAACGTTCGATAAGTAGACATCATATTTTTTTTTTTATCAAATTGATTCGAGTAAATAATTATGTGAAACGTATGGGGGAGAGGGGGGGGGGGTTGGAATCAATTGGCACAAACTTAATATTGTATTTATTCAGATACAAAGTTTATTAAATATTTAATTTTTTCTGTAAACTCTACTAAGTACTAATCAAACGAGCTATAAGTTCAATATAAGTTTCACAACACATAAAACTTAAATTTGAATTAGCCCATGTTTATGAATTTTCTTAAGAAACTATTTATTAAGGTAATTATTTTAAATTATCCTAGTATTAATACTTTTAAAATTTTAATTTTGACTAAGGTTTGATATATTGTATTCTTAATTATTTCTAGATTAATTTAATTTAATTGAATGAAATTTGACAAAAATTAATATTTTACCTAGGAAAAGGGCTGTTCTTCACTGCCTTTTGTCCATATTTTCTCCATCGATAACCATCTTCAAGATTATCAATCTCACTCTTTGTCATGAAGGCAAATCTTGGTTCTTTTATCTTTTTTTCTCCTTTCTTTTTTGCTATGCACCTGAAATACTATAATCATCAACGATATCGATATTATATACACTAATATAAGCACAATTTTCTATCTTCACAAGGCAGAAATCCAAGATTTCGTATATACCGCAGATCATATTTATTAATTAAATTATATTGAGTATGTGGTTGTTGTAAGGAAAAACAATTATGATTTTGTTGAGTACCATACCCAAATACTAAAACTATATAACAAATTAAAGAGGAACATATGACATATATGGTCAAACTATTATTTTCTAAATATGTGAAAGAATCTTTGGATAATAATAAAAAGTCTAGTCAATGATAATCAACCTAGAAACTATGATTAGCATATAATATTAATCCAATTATAATGTATATAACCTAATCTTAAGATAATACAGAATCGTTTATGAAAATAAATCCTTGTTATGATCAGATGCAAATTTGAAATTTAAATTTTATAAATTTTAGATCGAAATCCAACCACAATTCTTTGATCTATCGAGATCAAAATCTATTTTAATTATTAATTTAGTGGATTTTTTTAACACAACTATTTTGGTCCACCTCTATACTAATGATTATGTGTGAGCAAATGAATTAAAAATGACTCACTCTTTCTTAGACTTGTCTTCTCCTTCTTCTTGGCTCCCTTTTACTTGAACATGTTTCTTGATTTTGGAAGAATCTTCTTGCTCTCCAACCTCATTAGAAGTAGAAGATATCGAAGAATTTGGCGTTGGTGGAACTTCAACGCTCGTTTGATTATCTCCTAGAGGTGAATCTAAGACAGGTTCTTCTGCAGTAGTAGAGACGTTATATTTTTCAGTAGAGTCTTGATTATCGATATGTGGACAAACAACTTCAGATGATGATGAACAAGACATACCAAAAGCATTTGATAGTGTGTTGTAGTCCATAGAGCCATGTAAACACTCAGTGAGAGTCATATAAGAAGAAGGAACAAATTGTTGATTTTGAATATTTGGAGTTATTGGTTGGTTATTATAATTTGAAGGATTTTCAACCAAAAAAGGGAATGTATTATTGATCCCTCCACCAATTCCCATGTAATCATGATAAAAAGGATTATCAGACATATTGGAGAAAAATATTATTTCGAATTCTTAAATTACATTAACACTATAGTTTTGTGCAATAAAAAAATAGATATGATAGATGAGAAATGTTTTGGAGAGAGAAAAAAAAAAGAGTATGTAGCTTGATAGGTAATAGCAAATGGATGGTCCTTGGCGAAGAAAATATGAATTTGAGGGCACTCGTTATGAAGTTTTTATGTGTATGAATTTGGTTAAAATTTTTAAATTTATTTATTTTGAAAATCATTTTTTAACGAAGTATATTTAATTTTTTTAAAAATAATATATTTTGAGTTTGACTATTAGATTTGAAAAACACATTTGTCATATGCAGCATTATTAGAACATTAATTTATGCTTGGTCAAGATTTCAATAGAGAGGGAAAAAAAAACTTTTTTAACTTGTGAAAATTAAATTCTATAGCTACTTAAAATACATAGAGGGGAACCTAATTATCTAAAATAAGCACTTTTAAATTTCTTTTATAAAAGTACTTTCGATTTCTCAAATTTGATCAACCTAGCTATAAAAATGATTTTGGTTTAGCTACATAAGTACATCATCTTCCATATAATATGGTTAAAATTAAACACTTCAAAAATTACCTTTCATAGAAGTCATGTGAAAAGATTTTAAATTATATTGTAAGTAAATTTCCAAATAACAAACAATATTTAAATTGAATAATGTTCCTTTCATTAGGTAGATTTGAATATATAGGATTTTGATGTCTTTGTCATTACCTAGCAAATTGGTATATATAATAATACTAGATATTTTTTCCAAGTGTGTAAATGTATTTTTTTTAGAGTGAACTTAATATGAATTACACTTTTCATGGACAATAAAATGAAACAAAATTAAAATTAAAGTTAAATATTTTGTGAATAGTCAAATAGCTTATTTGACCAAAAACTTTGAAAGCCAAAGTATATCTATAATGATTTTAATCGTTAAGATTGTGAACTTAATTTTTTTTTTCTCTTAACTCTTTATTTTGTTTAGAAGGTTTAATTGAAAAATTCGTTCATATCTATTTAATTACATTTAAAATTTCAATTTTCACCATAAAATTTAATTTTAAAAAAATTGTTTTCTACTTTAAGCCAATTATAGTATTAAAAAACGCACATTTTAAATTTATTTTAATTGCATCATTATTGTAATTCCCAAATTTTAAGTTTGTGTGCAACACATTATTAGTTGATATTCATTTAATTTTTTTTTTGTTCTAATATTACTCAACACATGCAAATATTTAACTAAATTCTTCCCTAATTATCTTATTCTTTGACGTATTATTTAATTAATATGTTGACTCGTCATAGTCATACACTTAAATAGTTATCTATGAGATTAGGAAAATTTGCGACGTTAATCACGGAAATTACGTAATTAGTTATTTAAAATATTGCCACAATTTTTATATCTAAATATTCCTCGAGGATGTATTTAAACTACTAAAAATAAGAATTAGTTAGAAACAAGTTTTGTAGCTAAACAATAATATCCATTATTAATTCTAATTAGAGACAAATTAGTGATGATTATCACAAAATTTTGTCAGCAACGAATAAATTAGCGACGAAGTTCATAACTAACTACTAAGAAAGATATTTAATCTACAAATTCAGAGCATTATATCCACTATATAATTAAATTCGAATACGGAACACGTGAGAATATCTCTCCATCAAATTAAGAGTCACTTACAGGTTTTATTAAAAAAAAGTTCATTTACAATTCTCATAGGTTGAGTTGTGTGACTTATTTTATAGTCCCATTATTCTATCCTAAACTTTATTTCATTCTAAGCAATTTTTGAAAAAACTCATAATAATTCCGTCCATTCAGCTTAATCAACACTTTTGACACTTGTAATAATTCACGTTGATATATGTTATTGATTTTCTGTAAAAGTATACAAAGAAGCAAGAAACAATTTTATGTACACCAAAATTGCTAAAGTCATTAACGACATTTATATATCAGGAACTCAGAGTTTATACAACTTCCTACTAGATGCAAACTCATGATGAACTTCACCATTAATTTCAACGGAACTTAATCCATAGCTTCTTTCTCTATGTTTAGTATCAAACCTCGTTATAACAATTATTCACTATAAATATCATACATATAGTAAATTTTAAATATGAATATCTAAAAAAAATGTATTTAAATGGTGTAGATCAATAACTTCACGAGGAAAAACCACTAGTGTTTGTCTTTTTCTCATTCATAATCTTTGTATTTATTTGGTTTAATTGATTTATAATACATTTCTACACGTCAAATTATATCAGTGAGGGAGCCGCATAATTTAGAGGGGTCAACTGAGGTAAAAACATTTTGTATGAGGTAAAAATTGTTATCTCATATATTTAGATTAATAAATCAGAAAAAATAAAAGATGAAAAGAAAAATACAAAGAACTATTCGAGAGTACACAGATGTCACTCTATGTTCTTAAGAAATTTAATCCCCTTAGGTATTTGAGGTTGCAAATTAATTCCTCCGAATATAAAATCGGATGAACCATTAAAGAAGTTGTGGTACCTCAAACTTCGATAATTCAACAAACAAAATAAATGTAAGCAAAGAATTCGATGCAGAAAAATGAGAGAAAACCTCTCTATTTATAGCCAATAAGGGTAAAGGTCGCAACTCTTTGGAAATAAGATAACTTTTCAGAAAGATCACAACCCTTTAGAAAAGGCACAATCTTTCAAACGCTCACAATCATTTAGAACATACACAACTTTTCATTAATATCACAACCTTTCGGCAGAGTCGCAACCCTTCAGGAGAGTCGCAACCCTTCATTTCCTGTTTTTTTTTTCTCACACCTTTAGAACCCAACAAAGATATCCTATATTGACACTCCACGTGTTTCACGTGCCTTAATCGAAATTCTGATTCCGTCATTAATAACATTGTATATAGCATCAACTCATTATAACAATTATGAATTTCAGATAAATACTATCACTATAACGAGGTTTGACTATATCCCACGAAAACAATCTCTACCGTTCGTGAGATAACATTAAATCAATTGTTATCCTAACTCGTAATTATTATTTTTCGGTAAAATGAGAGTTTAAATTCAAATTATTTCTAAAAAAATAATTGAACCGATATTTCTGAAAAATATAAAAGAGTGCAACGGTACGAAAAAAATTAAAAATGCCGCCATTGTTCCAATAGACACATCGTTTCTTCATTTCACTATAAATACAAAAAAAAAAATTAATTTCTTTTTTCATTCTTTATTCCTCGATCCAAGAAATTCAAAGGTTAATAATTTCTCCCTCCAAAAAATTATTCGAAAAATCTACGATTTTCTAGATGATAAAATCGTAATCATTAAAAAAAACTCTGTTAATTTGTAATAATGCAATTAGTATTGTGAATTGTGATAATTTTACAGATGAGTATTAATTAACAACTTGCATTGTAGTAATTTTATAATTTTTACAGTTTCTTAGTGTAATCATATGGTTATTTGATTATATATTTGAAAATTTATCAAATAATGTTATTTTCAGGTAAAAAATGACGGATCAGAAGGTGGAGACTAATGTGGATGAGAAGAGAGAGATTGATTTGAACAAGGAGTTTGATCCGATTGAGAAAATTGTTTTGTTGGAGCGCGAAAATGATTTGTTGTTGAAGAAAGTTGAAATGTTAGAAGCGACTCGAAAAGTTGAAATTGAAGAGAAGGAAACAGAAATTAGGGCACTAAAGCAACAACTTGAGGAACAAGAGAAAAGGTGGAAAAATAGGCAGGATTTTTTTGCATGGCGAAGTATGAGTTGGCGAAAAGGTAGAACTAAAGAGTTGCTTGATAGAATATCGGAATTGGAGAACAAATTGAAGTGTATGGAGGACGCGATTGCCATGAAGGAGCAAGTTGGTGAATCTTCCGCTGTGAAAGAAGAGAACTGATGTAGTGCTCGTGTGTTTTAAATTATGTTATTATTACTATGCATTTTTTATTGAACTAAATTTATTGAATTGATATGTAATTGCGTTTTTTATTGAGCTTAAATCATTATTGATTTGTGTTTATGCAATGTGTGTAGTGTTACTTTTTGTTGTATTTTATGAAAGTTGAAGTCTTATACTTATCGAAAAAATATTAAATTAATTACTTATGAAATTAGACTATGATCGATCATAGTTTGTTCAAAGGGATGTTTAGATATCTCATAATGAAAAATTGGCAAAAAATTCATGGACCAATTACTACATGTATAGACAAATTTCTACTTCTCTATGCATGTCTCGCTACAAAAAATATAACTTTTAGCGAAATTAAATATTGACACTAATAAAAAGTGCTAAAGTTTTTATCGACATTAGTTAATTGCCATTAGAACCAATATCGCTCAAGGCTTTAGGAACATATACGAAGAGTGATAATTGTCGCTAAAAATACATATTTAGCAGTAATTAAGAGTTAATTGCCGCTAGTAATCATTTTTGTTGTAGTGTTGTTTTCTGTATTAGAAATTATGTGGTACTTTTCGAAGTTTAAAAGTTGATTTTTTTAAAACTTAAACTACATGAATTTGGACATATAATTTGTAACACATTAGGCATTGCATTTTGACTATTATTGTCGTTTAGCAAATACTGAGAAAACAACATTTTATAATCTCTTAATGAAAATAGCATAGACGATGTTTTTATCATGTCACAAATCAATAAGTTTTTTCTCGAATAAAAATGACATATAGGAGTTAATAACACGTTATGTGCATATTTTTTACTATTGTTTTCGTTTATCAATAATTTTTTTTTATCTCCAAATGAATATGGCATAGATAAGCCTTTTTATCATGGCATGGATGCGTCTTTTTCCAAATAAAATGGGCATGGATGAGCCTTTTGTCATTGCATGGATTATTCTTTTTTTTTTAAAACGGAAATGACATAGATACGTCAACTTTAAATGAGTAACATAAATAGGTGTCTTGTCAAAGTTCAGTCGTATATTTAAGTATTTTTCCTATAAAAATATGTCATATAAAATAATTAAGTTTCTTGTTCAAGTCTTTACAACTAAAAACTTGTCTTCGTACTTCAAATTAAAGGGCAAAACTATTATACGTCATATAATTCAAAAACAAAAATTGGATGATTTTTATATTTGAGCAAAAAACATAACGAATGATCGAACTAACCCATTTTAAATAATTCCGCGATATATTTGAATTTTGAATAATGTACCCTTTTGTTACAGTTGAAAAGTCGCTTGGTTTCTCCAACAGACACATCGATTCTTCAATTAAAATTTTACATTTTGTCACGACCCAAATCGGATCGCGACTGGCACCCACACTTACCCTCCTATGTGAGCGAACCAACCAATCTAAACCTTAACATTTCAATATAATATCAACAGAAAGTAATGCGGAAGACTTAACTCATTAATAAAACCAATTCAATAACTTCTAAAATCCAACATCTATTATTCCCCAAAATCTGGAAGTCATCACCACAAGAACATCTATGATCAAATTACTAAACTAAGAGTATTCTAAGAAGCTAAAATAAGTAAAAGCTAGTCCATGCCGGAAGTTCAAGGCATCAGGACATGAAGAGGAAGATCCAGTCCAAGCTAGAAGCATTAGCTCACCCTGATATCCAGAGTAATGAAGACTGGCTAGAGTTGCGATTGAGTTGAAGACGATGGCACATTTGCTGCACTCCACAAATAACAAAGAAGAAAACATAAAAGTAGGGGGTCAGTACAAACACAAGTACTGAGTAGATATCATCGGCCAACTCAAAATAAAAAACAGTATATATCAGATAACATCATAAAATCAACTAATATCCTTAGCATGCAACATTTACAATTACCATAACCCTTGGTCACAACACCAAGCACATCAATGAGGACTCACGCCTCCTCATCATACTCATTTGGGAATTAGATTCATTAGATTGAGTATATTAACATCTTTCAAGATTTCATTATCTTTATTCCTCTCGTGTCGGTACGTGACACTCCGCTCCTCATATTCTATCCTGGTGTCGGAACGTGACACTCTGATCCTCATTCTATCCTGGTGTCGGAACGTGATACCCGATCCATATTCTATCCTGGTACCGGAACGTGGCACCCCATCCATATACTATCCTGGTGTCGGAACGTGACACTCCGATCCTCATATACTATCCTGGTACCGGAACGTGGCACCCGATCCATATACTATCCTAATGTCGGAACGTGACACTCCGATCCTCATATACTATCCTGGTACCGGAACGTGGCACCCGATCCCCTAATCTCACTACTTTCGTTCATCAAGCCTTCTTTTATACCAAGACATCATCATTAACAAAGTAGATTAGGGTTTCTTTTCAAGATTTAGGATTCAATAGCTTCATCATGCTTATTATATCACAATTACATAATCACATTCATGCAAGCATACAATTAAGCATATAGAAGGGTTTACAATACTACCAATACATATCATTCGCTATTAAGAGTTTACTACGAATAGCATAAAAACCATAACCTACCTCCACTGAAGAATTTGATCAAGCAAGCAATTTCCCAAAGCTTTGTCCTCTTCTTTCTCTTGATCGTACGTTTCTCCCTCTCTTTCTGTTCTTTTCTTTTTCTTATTCAAACTCTCTTTCTTTTACCCTAATTAGCATATAATTAAGTATAAAAGATGGCAATAATAACCCACCAATTAACTCAAGGTTACCTCTTTTAACCCTCAAGTAGTTAGACTTATTAACATTAACCCACTAACTTTATAATTAAAGCAGGAATAGTCAAAAACGTCCCTTAAAACATTAAAGAAATCCGACCCCGCCTGGGATTAAGCAGCCTGTGACGGCCCATCGCGCCTGCGATGGTCCGTCCTGCTGCTCCGTCACAGAGTTCAGAGACTCTATTTCTCTGAAAAGTCTGTGACGGTCCGTCCTACCATTCCGTTACGAAGTTCAGAGAGTCGATTTTAGTGCCCATTTTTCAGAATTCTAAGTATTTTGGAACGAGACCCCCTCGACGGTCCGTCGTGCCAATGACGGTCTATCGTGGGGTCCATCGTTTCTGCCAGTTTTTCCAGAATCAAAGTCTGCTGCTCAAAACGACTAAACAGGTTGTTACAATAGATACCAATTTACCCATCGTTCGTCCCCGAACGATCACAAGAAGAAAAACAAGGGCGAAAAGAAGTACCTGAATCTGTAAACAGGTGTGGGTATCTTTCTTGCATATCAGCCTCTTTCTCCCAAGTGGCTTCTTCAACGGGTCGATTCTTCCATTGAACTTTGATGGATGCAATCTCCCTTGACCTCAGCTTGCGAACTTCTCTATCCAAAATGGCAACAGGCTCCTCCTCATAAGACAAATTTTCATCAAGCAGAACTGAATCCCAACGGATAATGTAGTTTCCATCCCCATGGTATCTTTTCAACATAGACACATGAAACAACGGATGTACTCCGGACAGCCCTGGAGGCAAGGCTAACTCATAAGCCACCTCCCCTATGCGCTTCAGAACCTCGAAGGGACCCATATACCTCGGACTAAGCTTACCTCGCTTACCAAACCGCATCACCCCTTTCATGGGTGAAACCTTCAGCAAGACTTGCTCACCCTCCATAAACTCCAAGTCTCTAACCTTGCGATCTGCATATTCCTTTTGCGTACTTTGCGCTGCTAAAAGCTTTTCTTGAATAGATTTTACTTTCTCCAATGAATCCCTCAAAAGGTCAGTACCCCAAGGTCTAACCTCAAATGCATCAAACCACCCAATAGGAGACCTACATCTTCTCCCATATAGTGCCTCAAATGGGGCCATATCAATGCTTGAGTGATAGCTATTGTTGTAGGAGAACTCTGCTAAGGGTAAAAAGCTATCCCAATGACCACCAAATTCTATCACACATGCACGAAGCATATCCTCCAACACTTGAATTGTTCGCTCAGACTGACCATCGGTCTGAGGATGGAACGCAGTACTAAGGTCCAACCTAGTACCCAATTCCGCATGCAATGTTTTCCAAAACTTAGAAGTAAACTGCGCACCTCTATCTGATATGATGGAGAGTGGAACCCCATGCAACCGAACAATTTCTGAGATATAGATTTTGGCTAACTTCTCTGCATTGTAAGTCACCTTGACCGGAACGAAATGAGCAGACTTAGTTAACCTATCAACAATCACCCAAATAGAGTCATACTTACCCATTGTCTTTGGAAGACCAACCACGAAATCCATTGCAATCCTTTCCCACTTCCATTCAGGAATGGGCATTCTCTGAAGTGTTCCTCCGGGCCTCTGGTGTTCATACTTTACTTGCTGACAGTTTGGACATTTGGAAATAAAATCAACAATATCACGCTTCATTCTACTCCACCAAAAGTGTTGCTTTAGGTCACGATACATCTTGTTTGCACCAGGATGTATAGAATACCTTGAACTATGAGCCTCTATCAGAATAGTGTTGATCAAATCATCGACGCGGGGTACACATACCCTTCCCTTGATTCTCAAAACACCTTCCTCATTGATTTGTGCTTCCTTAGCCTCTCCTCGCAATACCTTATCTTGGATTCTGCTTAGTTTCTCATCATCAAACTGTTTTCCCTTAATCTTGTCAAGGAAAGAAGATCTTGCTTCCATACAAGCCAACAATCCTCCCTTCTCATTTACTTCTAACCTCATCAAGTCGTTAGCCAGAGTCTGAACCTCTCTAGCCAATGGACGTCTAGAAACTTGCAAGTGAGCTAGACTTCCCATGCTCCCTGCCTTTCTACTTAAGGCGTCTGCCACAACATTAGCCTTTCCCGGATGATACAAGATAGTGATATCGTAGTCCTTCAGTAGTTCCATCCATCTCCTCTGTCTCAAGTTCAAATCCTTCTGAGTAAAAACATATTGTAGGCTACGATGATCCGTGTATACTTCGCACTTAACCCCATATAGATAGTGTCTCCATTGCTTTAAGGCAAACACTACCGCAGCCAATTCCAAATCATGGGTCGGGTAATTACGTTCGTGCACCTTTAATTGCCTCGAAGCATAAGCAATTACATTCTTCTCTTGCATTAGTACTGCACCCAAACCCGAATAGGATGCATCACAATAGACGATGAAATTCTTACCTTCCACTGGCAAGGTAAGGATTGGTGCGGTAGTCAACAAAGTCTTGAGCTTCTGAAAGCTTTCTTCACACTCGTCCGACCATACAAAAGGAACATTCTGTTTAGTCAAGTTCGTCAATTGGGAAGCAATGGAAGAGAATCCCTTGACAAATCGGCGGTAATAGCTAGCTAAACCAACAAAACTCCTTATTTCTGACACATTAGTAGGTCTTACCCAATTCTTCACTGTCTCAATCTTAGAAGGATCCACCATCACGCCCCTCCTTAGACACCACGTGCCCCGAGAAGGACATTGAATCTAGCCAAAACTCACACTTGGAGAATTTGGCATAGAGCTTCTTCTCCCTTAACATTTCCAGTACCATCCTCAAATGCTCCTCATGTTCTTTCTTGCTCTTTGAGTATATCAGTATATCATCAATAAATACGATCACAAAGAGATCCAAATATGGCTTAAAATTTCCGTTCATCAAGCTCATGAAAGCAGCAGGGGCATTCGTAATACCAAAAGACATCACTACAAATTCGTAATGCACATACCTGGTCCGAAAAGCAGTCTTTGGCACATCCGTTGCTCGTATTTTCAATTGATAATAACCGGATCTCAAGTCAATCTTAGAGAAGACACAAGCACCTTGTAACTGATCGAACAAGTCATCAATGTGAGGAATGGGATATTTGTTCTTAATAGTTACCTTGTTCAACTGCCGGTAGTCTATGCACATCCGAAAACTCCCATCCTTCTTCTTCACAAATAACACCGGAGCACCGCAAGGAGATGCAGTTGGTCTAATGAAGCATTTGCTCAACAACTCTTGTAGTTGGGCCTTTAACTCTCTTAACTCCGCGGGAGCCATTCTATAAGGGGGTATAGAAATGGGGCGAGTGCCCTGTTCAAGATCAATGCAGAAGTCAATATCCCTATCTGGTGGCATACCAGGAAGATCTGCAGGGAACACATCCAAAAACTCACGGACTATCGAAACCGACTCAATCGAAGGTACTTGAGTAGTGTCATCCCTGAGATGTGCCAAGAAAGCTAAACAACCCTTACTAACCATTTTCTTAGCACGAAGAAAGGAGACGGTACGAACTGGATTGGAAGTGTAGTCGCCCTCCCACACTAACGGATCTGTCCCAGGCTTGGCTAACGTCACTGTTTTAGCATTACAATCAAGATCGCAAAATTCGGAGAAAGCCAAGTCATACCCAGAATTACATCAAAATCAACCATGTCTAAGATAACCAAGTCTACATAAGTATTGTTCCCCACAAAAGTCATAGGACAAGACCTATACACCTTCTCAACTATCACAGACTCACCCACCGGAGTAGAAACACGAATAGGCATGTCAAGCAATTCACAATTTAATTTAAGACCAGTAGCAAATGAGGAAGATACATATGAAAATGTGGATCCAGGGTCAAATAATACAAAAGCCATGCAATCACAAACCAAAAGATTACCTATGATGACAGCATCGGATGTCTCCGCCTCAGATCGCCCAGGGAAAGCGTAACAATGGGCCCCATTACTTGTCTGTCCGTTGCCCCTACCATGTTGTGCTGTAGTGGCTCTAGTTTGCCCATCACCCCGGCCGTTTTGATGACCACCATTACCTCGGCCACCACGTTCTCCAGAATAGTGGCCTCTTCCATGACCACCTCTACATCTAACCATTGGAGGTCTGTAACTCTGTTTTGGACAATACCTCTTAATGTGTCCAGTCTCACCACATCCATAACATTCTCTGGATTTAAGCATAGGTCTCTCAGAGAAGTGTTGACCGGTCTGAGGTGGACCCTTAACTACAGTCTGTAGTGAAGACTGAATTGGTCGGACTGAGTAACCTCCTGAACCCTGTCCTCTAGAGTAAGAACCATTAAACTCACCTCCCTTTTGAAACCTTTTTGATGTCGATGCCATGGTGAAGTCATCGGGCTTCACTCCTTCCACCTCTATCACGAAGTCCACCACTTCTTGAAAGGATTTCGCTGTAGCCGCTATCTGTAAGGCTGAAATTTGCAACACTAATCTCAACCCCTTCACAAAACGGCGAATCCGCTCTTGTGGACTGAAACAAAGCTGAGTGGCATATCTGGAAAGTGCACGAAACTTAGCCTCATATGCAGTAACCGACATCCTACCTTGCTCTAGGCTCAAGAATTCATATCTTTTCCTATCCCTCAAAGTCCGGGGGATATACTTCTCCATAAACAAGCTAGAGAATGATGCCCAAGTCATAGGTGGTGCCTCTGTTGGTTGACACTCAACATGTTACCGCCACCACATTTTGGCGTTCCCTTGAAACTGATAAGTCACTAACTCAACACCAAACCGTTTTACTATACCCATCTTGTGTAGTAGCTCATGACAGTCAACCAGAAAATCGTAAGCATTCTCAGATTCAGCACCCTTGAAGACTGGAGGTTTCAATTTCAAGAACTTACTGAAAAGTTCATGCTGATCATTTGTCATTATAGGCCCTGTAGTCAGACGAGGAAATGTGCCTATTTCCAATGAGGCATCCATGCGGGGAGCCACAGTAGCCGCATGTTGTACCTCCGGAGCCTGAGGTGCTGGTGCAGAAAACACTGGAGGTGTATGGCCTTGATCAGATAGCCCGCTAAGATAAGCAAGAACCTGATTGATCATCTCTGGGGTAGGTTGGGGTGGCAATTCCTCATTCTGCACCTGTTCATTCTCCCCATCCTCCCCTTCTCTTACTACTTCCTCAGTCGGTGGAGGAGTCACCGCCCTAGTACCAGATGGGCCAGGCGTTCGTCCTCTTCCTCTAGAGGACGTCCTCCCGCGACCTCTACCGCGGCCTCTTGCCACTGCTCCTCTTTGAGCTACAGTCTCAGTGGCTGGCTCAGATGCATCTTGTCTTGCTGATGTTGATGTTGGCGCGGTTGTTGCTCTAGTTCTAACCATCTGCGAAATAGAGTGAAGATGGTCAGATACCAATTTGTATCACCTAGATACCAATTGGACCCAAGTAATAGCACGAAAGAAGAAAAGAATGAAATTTTCCTAAAGTCTTATAGCCTCTCAAAGAAAAGTAAAGGCGTCCCCCTACCGTTCCTCAAGACTCTACTAGACTCGTTCTTGTGTGATGAGACCAACGAACCTAATGCTCTGATACCAAGTTTGTCACGACCCAAATCGGATCGCGACTGGCACCCACACTTACCCTCCTATGTGAGCGAACCAACCAATCTAAACCTTAACATTTCAATATAATATCAACAGAAAGTAATGCGGAAGACTTAACTCATTAATAAAAATCAATTCAATAACTTCTAAAATCCAACATCTATTATTCCCCAAAATCTGGAAGTCATCACCACAAGAACATCTATGATCAAATTACTAAACTAAGAGTATTCTAAGAAGCTAAAATAAGTAAAAGCTAGTCCATGCCGGAAGTTCAAGGCATCAGGACATGAAGAGGAAGATCCAGTCCAAGCTAGAAGTATTAGCTCACCCTGATATCCAGAGTAATAAAGACTGGCTAGAGTTGCGATTGAGTTGAAGACGATGGCACGTTTGCTGCACTCCACAAATAACAAAGAAGAAAACATAAAAGTAGGGGGTCAGTACAAACACAAGTACTGAGTAGATATCATTGGCCAACTCAAAATAAAAAACAGTATATATCAGATAACATCATAAAATCAACTAATATCCTTAGCATGCAACATTTACAATTACCATAACCCTTGGTCACAACACCAAGCACATCAATGAGGACTCACGCCTCCTCATCATACTCATTTGGGAATTAGATTCATTAGATTGAGTATATTAACATCTTTCAAGATTTCATTATCTTTATTCCTCTCGTGTCGGTACGTGACACTCCGCTCCTCATATTCTATCCTGGTGTCGGAACGTGACACTCCGATCCTCATTCTATCCTGGTGTCGGAACGTGACATCCGATCCATATTCTATCCTGGTACCGGAACGTGGCACCCGATCCATATACTATCCTGGTGTCGGAACGTGACACTCCGATCCTCATATACTATCCTGGTACCAGAACGTGGCACCCGATCCATATACTATCCTGGTGTCGGAACGTGACACTCCGATCCTCATATACTATCCTGGCCCCGGAACGTGGCACCCGATCCATATACTATCCTAGTGTCGGAACGTGACACTCCGATCCTCATATACTATCCTGGTACCAGAACGTGGCACCCGATCCCCTAATCTCACTACTTTCGTTCATCAAGCCTTCTTTTATACCAAGACATCATCATTAACAAAGTAGATTAGGGTTTCTTTTCAAGATTTAGGATTCAATAGCTTCATCATGCTTATTATATCACAATTACATAATCACATTCATGCAAGCATACAATTAAGCATATAGAAGGGTTTACAATACTACCAATACATATCATTCGCTATTAAGAGTTTACTACGAATAGCATAAAAACCATAACCTACCTCCACTGAAGAATTTGATCAAGCAAGCAATTTCCCAAAGCTTTGTCCTCTTCTTTCTCTTGATCGTACGTTTCTCCCTCTCTTTCTGTTCTTTTCTTTTTCTTATTCAAACCCTCTTTCTTTTACCCTAATTAGCATATAATTAAGTATAAAAGATGGCAATAATAACCCACCAATTAACTCAAGGTTACCTCTTTTAACCCTCAAGTAGTTAGACTTATTAACATTAACCCACTAACTTTATAATTAAAGCAGGAATAGTCAAAAACGTCCCTTAAAACATTAAAGAAATCCGACCCCGCCTGGGATTAAGCAGCCTGTGACGGCCCGTCGTGCCTGCGACGGTCCGTCCTGCTGCTCCGTCACAGAGTTCAGAGACTCAATTTCTCTGAAAAGTCTGTGACGGTCCGTCACACCTGTGACGGTCCGTCCTGCCATTTCGTTACGAAGTTCAGAGAGTCGATTTCAGTGCCCATTTTTTTCAGAATTCTAAGTATTTTGGAACGAGACCCCCTCGACGGTCCATCGTGCCCATGACGGTCTGTCGTGGGGTCCATCGTTTCTGCCAGTTTTTCCAGAATCAAAGTCTGCTGCTCAAAACGACTAAACAGGTCGTTACACATTTCATCACTATATATATATATATATATATATATATATATAAAATTATTTTCTTACTTTTTTCATTTTAAATTTTTAAGCTAGATGAGATTGATCAATTGAACCAAAAGATAGTCTCATTAGAGTGCGAAATACATTTGTTATTGAGGAAAATTGAGAAGTTTGAGAATATGACTTGCACGTTTGACATTTATTATTATATAAAATTTATATAGGCCTAACTTATGTATAGAAACACGTGTAATATCAACTTAATTGACTTGGAAAAATAATAAAATATACATGTCATCATATGCTTACAAAATGAAAAATGTTGAACAAAGCAATATATAAATCTGAATAAGACAGAATAACCAATAAACTAAAATTTTCATAAGAAAGTCTAGTGGACTAACATTTATGTCCAATTTATAAAGGAAGAAACTATGTATATCTTGATAGAATCATTAGCAACCCAAGAATAATGAATAATCAAGCATAATAATAATTTAATAGATGGTTAAGAGAGCCGAAATATGAGAAATATCAATGGAATCCTGACTAGTCACATTGAAAATGAATTTAGAAGAAGAGGAGGATGGGGAGAATATCAATGGATCTAATCTAGCATGATTCACTGAATTGACTATCTATAAAATTATGAAAGCTTGCTATTAGAAGTTGAAACGAACTTTAAAATATTAAATTGGTATGAAAAAATGATAAGTCATTCTAGAGTATTGAAATAAGTTGCAGTACCAATTAAATTAATTCATCTGTATGTATACTCAAATACATATTAATTATATTATTGTAAACTTAATATGATATTCTTAATTAATGATAGAATTTTTAATAAATTAGATATTTTATAATATTTTAATCTAATATAGGGGAAAAATAATAATTTAACTTTTTCCTAAATTTCTTTTCCACTTTTAATAATATATATGATGATATTATTATTATTATTATTATTATTATTATTATTATTATTATTATTATTATTATTATTATTATTATTATTAGTATGTTTTTAATAGAAAATTGTCTTTTCAAAATCCTAGGTGTTTTACTATTTCATTAAAAAAAAAAAGTAAATTTCTAGCATCCCATAATATTATATTTAATATATAAACTAACTTTTCAAAATTTTCACATTTTACTATTTCATTAAAAAAAGGGATAATGCATAAGTACCCTCTTAACATATGTTCGAAATCTCAGAGACACACTTATACTATACTAAGGTCCTATTACCTCCCTGAACTTATTTTATTAATAATTTACTACCCCTTTTCGGCCTACGTGACACTATCTAGTAGGCTTAATGATGATTGACTTTTTTTTCAAGCTAGTGCCATGTAGGCCAAAAAGGGGTAGAAAATTACTTATAAAATAAGTCTAGGGGGTAATAGGACCTTATATAGTATAAGTGTGTCTCTGGTATTTCAGGCATAGGTTGAGGGGGTCTTGTGCATTTTCCCTTAAAAAAGTAGACTTTTAGCATCCCATAGTATTTATATTTAATATATAATAACTAACAATATATAATTCTTTAAAAAAAAGTTTTGATATAGGGGTAAATGGTATTTCAACTTTACACTTTGGAGCTTCCCACTTTTATATATATATATTTGAATTTATGTGATGTAGTTTGATTCGTCATAGAGTTCGAAGAAATGAAAACTATTAAGTAATGCCAGGACGAAATTATTTTGTCATGTAGAGTGCTACTTGACAAAATTTTTAAATAAAAGAAGTGTAGACAATAGTATATAAAGTGGCGGAGTCATGATTTTTTAAATTAGGGGGTTCAAAGTCTGAAATAACAATACAAATTAGTTGAAGGGGATTCAACGTTTACTATATAAGACTATTCTAACCGTATATAACTAATATATTTTTCTGTCGAACAAAGTTTGAAGATCCTCCACGACACCATTAGATACTGATGGTGAAATACAATTACATGTAATATAACCAGTTTTGTATCCTTAGATGCTACTTGACAATACAATTAGATTTGGTGATTTTAATTATATTATTTTCTATTTTTATGTTTTATAATAGTATTTCGTATCTATGCTATGGATTATTCTTATTATTGTTTGCTTTCTCAAGTTATTAAAATGGGTACACTCAGATAATGTTACACTCTGTATAAGATAATGTCACACCTTGAGGCTACCCCCTAGACGTAATACGGACCTATAATTACGAGCGACCCCAAGTTAATTTTGAATTTGACATTTATCAAGCACACCGAGAATAACTAAGTAAAACATGTACTATGAGAAAGTTAAAACAATGGATATTGGAAAGTAGGGAAAACCTAACTAGTTTGAATATAAAATAAAATAAAAGTTTAATGTTGAGTGACCCAACATTTAACTTTTCGAGCTAAATCTAGGACTATGTCTGAAAAACCTCTAACTGAGTTGAGTTACAGGAACATGCTCAAACTAACTCTAACAAAACTGAAAATAAAGACTGAAATGTAAAACATGTCTATTGTCTTCGAAGAATGATGACTCACGACCGAAGCTGTTGAAGTCACACTGAGGATCGAACTAAGCGTGATCCGAATGTTGAGTACCTGAACCTACATCATGAAACAATGTGGCACAAAGTATGCATTAGTACATGAAATGTGTTAAGCATGCAGGATATATATATGCTAAGTTGAACAAAGTATATAAGTGAACAATGCATAAATGAGCAATGATATAATCTAAACAAGGATATAGATATTGAAGTAAAACTGAAAAACTAAACTGAATGCAATGACCAAGTACTAATCATGAAGATAATATGCTGAACTGATTACTGAAGTAAATGCTGAAAATTCGGTCAAATGCACTAAAAGTTTGACTGTAAGAGCTATGATTAATTGACATAAATCACTTGAACTAAACGTGAAGTTCGATGTATATGCTCTATCGCGAGGATTCAATATACCTTGCAAGAGGTATAAATGCACGATTGTGGCACATTCACTAAAATTGATGCACCATAGAATGGACTGATAAATCTACGTCGTCACGCAGTTCTATGTTTAGTAGGGTACATTGACCCCTAGTCTAACTCGGTGCTTAGTCTACTGCCAACTGAATATTCAAAAAGCTAAAGTGCACTAAATACTGAATAGCTCAAATTATGGACATGATAACTGAGAATGCAACATTTATATACGAAGAACATGACATTCGAAATTTGAAGCATGGATTTCTGTCTGATTGGCCTAAGTAAGTATAATTTATGAACTAGGATAAATTTACACAAGCTAGGGTCTGAGTTCTATGCGAGGAATTATACTAGATTATCAAGTGAAAAATTATTTAAATTAAAGGAACCATAATCAGAATAAATCTTGAAAATCTAGAAGCCTAGGTTTGAACAGTTTATGAGAATCTAAAGAACTAACGGAATTCTAGACAACTAATAGGTGAAAGGAATTAACTGAATTCTAGAAACACTTTTGATTGTTCTTGAGAGAGTTGGTCGCCTCTTTTTACACTAAGCTGGGTGATTTTAGGAGGTTGAGGGTTTTGGGGTGATTCTAACTAGATTATTATGATTAGATTGAGTAAAACGACGTAGTTTAGGCATCAAATGACGTAGCTTAAGTGCCCAATGTATAGGGGAAAAGACCAAACGATCCTGACTTAAAACCAATGAAGTTTCATTCAAAGTGGGGTTGGCGGGCAGTCATTTGAACCACTGCCCGTTAATTGGGTCATGCTTTGTGGCCCTCCCAACAAGGCTTTACTGATACGAGCGTAACTTTTTAATCTAAACATGGATTTTAGCAAACTCAACGGCATGGAAAGAGGACTAAATTATCTTTAATTTAGTAGGTCATGAGTCACCTGATTTATTTTGTGATAAAAGATATGACCGTTTGAAGTCGACTCAACACTTGAAGGCTGACATATTCCCCCCACGGTTCACTTCATGGACCGTGTGAAGCACCATGGGCCATAGAGACAACTGTGGTTCCTCACATGAACTAGGATGATTATGGGGTGACTTCCATGGTCCACTTAACAACCCTTGTGGGGTTCCACAGACCATCTAGTGTTATGTGGTTCCTCACAGTGGAATTGGTGGCTCCTGGTAACTTTGACAGGCAACTTAACGGCTCGTGTGAAGTTACACGACCCATGAAGGGGTCCATGGTCCTCCACATTTTGCTAAGTTTGAACTACGATTGTGGTGGCAGGTCGCAGTCCTGTACAAGGCCCGTGGACCCCTCCATGTTTCTCTCATTTTTTTCCTATACTGTCCTAATTAAACTGATGAGGTGTTTCAGATAAAGATAATAATAATAATAATAATAATAATAATAATAGGATCATAAAAAGATATTTTAAATTGGATTAATCGTATCTTCTCATAAACTAATGATGGTAAGCAGTTACGCTAAATCCAAATACTTCATCTATTTTTTTTTACCATACTCTATAGTTTCAAATTAGTGTAAGATTGTGGGAATCTAAAGATAATTTCTTTAGTTGAAATCTACCTATAAAAGGAGGTTGATAGACTTCTCCAAAATACCCCAATTTGCAAAGCTAGTATTTTTTACCTTCTTTTCTTTTCCTCTTGTGAAAATGATCCCCCTTCCCCCCTCCCCGGCTGTAAACATTGGAAATTTTCAATCGCCAAACATCCCCACTATGCAACATTGCTATGATGAACTAATGAGTCTGCAACAATCACAATTTAACTATCAACCAACTAACGATTTTTCATTTTTGGAAAATCATGGGCTTATGAGACTTTTTGGTGGACAGAATACAATTAATAATAATGTTGTTGGTTATCAAGATCCTTTCATGCTTAATCCGAATGTTATAAATTTCAATATAGCTCATCAAGTTCAACAAGAACTTGGCCAGCAACTTAACAATGTTGGGTCGGCTTCGCGAATAAAACCACCTCGCGTCCTTTGGACTGACGAGTTGCATCGAAAGTTTCTTGATGTTATTAATGCATATGGCGGACCTTGGGGTTAGCATAAATTTTACTCTTCACATTATTTATTTATTTATTTATGCTCAAATTTTTTGATTTATTTATAAAACATAAATCACGTGTATTCGTCTGTCTTTTTTTAATTAAAATTTATACCACAAAAAATCTATTAATGAGAAAACCTACTCTGTAATTTTTTATTTTATTCTTAAAGTTCAAGTTCAAATTCTTAATAATAAATAAAATTTTTTTATTTATATCTCACCGCAACGCCTGATGATTGCATGTCTCTAGTAACTAACATGTAGATCTATTTTTCTTTCACTCTTTTTTATTTTAAAAAAATATTTGGATGAAATTAAAGGCAAGTAATCACATAATTTTTTTTAATTCAACAAAAACAATTTTTTTGTTTATTTCATGATCTTATTTTTTAAATTAATATATCAAACTTGATCTAAATCATCTATTGAATTGTTCTAAATTAGTGGTATACATATATTCTTTTTACAATTTTTAATTTGTTTGCAGTTGTTAAGCCAAGACATATTTGGAAGGAAATGGCACATTTGGGAGTATCTCACTGTCAAATTAAGAATCGCTTACAGGTTTTTTATATAATTTCTTTTATTTACAATCATCGATGAAGATAAATTAATGTTTTGTACATTTAATAATATAATCTATTTAAATTTGTACATTCATTATATTTCAATCTGTCTATTTGATATCCCTAATAATAATTCAATATGATATATACTTAAAGTATGTTATTGATTTTCTGCAGAGGTATAGAGCTAAGCTCAATCCAAATGAGGCTGGAGGAAGAAAATGTATAAGAATATAGTTTGATTTATGTATTTTATTTTAGTTTTGGTTTGTTTAATCATCACTTTTATATTTAGTAATTCGTTAAATTCAATTTTCACATATATATTATATTTAGAATGAAAAAATTTTAAAAAATAATTTACTTTTTTTCTATATTTTTGTGAAAATAGGTAAGGCATCATCTAATAAGGAACTCATCCAAGATGTTCAAGTAAGTTGGCCAAATTTTTAAAAATAATTACTTTTTTATACGTTTATGAGTTAATTTTGTCACTTGATAGAATCTTCATGATCATATCAATTAATGTAGGAGCAGTTGAACAATGTTGATGGAGGGAAGGCTGATGACAATGTGTACGTCCCTCAGCTTCCAACCGAGGCGGAAAGGATGGAAGCTCATATTTCTCCAGACGACGCTTTTATAGAAGAACTTCTGAATTGGATGTAAAATAAGATATTTATTTGCGGTAGTACTATAGTTTATAGCACAATGTGTGTTTGTTTGGTTTTGCAATTCGAGAGGACCTTTTGATAAGGAAGTCTATGAAAGTTCTAATTTTATTTCCTTAGATTTGTTTCTTTGGATCTTTAATATTTTTATGAAATTTTAATATTGTTGGGTAATATCTTAATAGTTAAATCTTATTTTAAAGTGTTATTATGATTCTATTAAGACTTAGGTTTCATTTGTTTGCACTTAATGGATTTATGAATCTTAATCATTTAGATTCAACCCATTAAGTACGTTTGCTTTTTGGGTCCAAATCTGAATCATTTAGATTTTGCCCATTAAGTTATTTGTTTTATTTTTAAAAAAAGTCTCTTAATGGATCTAAAGAGGTATGAATGAATCAGGAGATTTGGCTTCATTTGTTTTCATTAAGACTAAGAGGTCTGAATCTGAATACAAATTTGAATATTAAGATTTGTATTAAGATCTAGGTATTTTGATTTGAATGCACATCTGAATATTAAGATGTAGTCTCTAAATCTGAACACTAAATAATTAATTTAGTTTGTTTTCAACATTTGAATGTGCATGTGAAACTAACATCAAATTGATAAAATATCATAAAAATTTCATTTCAACAAAATATATCACTTTTGATTAAAAGAAAATTTTAAAACTTTTAATAATCATGATTCGGAAGTACTTTTTTTTTCATTCAAAAACCTTGATAAACGTCAATGCACCAACAGTGTTCTTGATACAGTCAACACAAGAAAATTATTAATATAAAATTTTTTTGAAAGGATTTATAAAACTTAGCAGTTCAAGAGAAAAAAAATGGTGTTTGATTGAGAAAAGAGAGAAAGAAAGTTTTTAGTTATGAGATAAAAAAGCACGCTTAAAGCAAAGAAGCGATGATTTATTATTTGCTAACAAACAACATTAATTATTTAGTGTTCAGATTTACAGAAGACCACATCTTAATATTCAGATGTGTATTCAGATTCAGACCTCTTATCTTAATGAAAACGAATGAGGCCTAAGTTTCATCAAAGTGTTTGTCTTTGGTGCAGAACAATTTATGTTTGGTTAATACAGTGTATGTTATATCTTATTATTTTGATAAATATAAAATTTGTATAAATTATATTGTTTTCGTTGTCATATAATATTATACATCAATATATTTTTTAGAAAATCAAGATAATATAAAAGACAAATTTAATTTTTTTTAAAAATAGGAAAAAAAGAAGAAGAAGATAATTACACGATCACATCCAATTATCGTTACACAAAAGAAAAATTCATTATGTAATTGACAGGAATTTTTACTTCTCGATGCGTGTATTAACTTTCTTTATTCGAATTTCTGTGATATTTTTTAAAGTTTAAAAGTTAAAACAATTTAACATTATCCATGTGAATTCAGACTTATAATCTTAACGTTAAGGACAATTGAGGTTCAATAGATGAAAAAATGACAAATTTAGATTATTTCTAACCCATAATGTGAATTTTGACTATTTTTTCATTTTATCAAAAATTAAGAAAAAAAACCATTTCATGATCTCCAAACGGAAATAGCGACGAGCCTTTAGTCATGGCATTTTATATTATTGTTGACACCCAATTTCGATCCTCCCCGGTATAAATTAGTTTTCGAGCTTCTTAAATTTCCAAACAATTTAAAATAATTAGTTTTATAAATTTTGCAAAAAATAATAATAATATATGAACTTTACGTTATTTTGAATACTTTGGTCTTTTTTCTTATAATTTTAGATAGCCTATATATTTTGCATGATTATGTATGTAGTTGGTATATTTTACGATTTTTTCTCAAAATATTTTAAATTTTAGTAAGTATTCTATTTAACTAATTTAGCTTAAATTATAGTTATATTTTGAATTAAAATAATTAATTACTAAAATAAAGAAGTTCGTGATTAATTAATACAAATTCATTTTTTATTTAAGATTTAGCCAATTTTATTATCCTAACTTAATATGGCTATTTATTAAATTAACCTCTCTTAAAATTCCAATTCAATTTTGGGCCTTTTTGCAAATGCCCTCTAATTCCCTTTCCAACCTTTTTTTTTTAATTTTATTTCCCAGGCCCAAGTTTTTATTCAGCAGCCCACTTTAACCCATTTTCCCTTTAATTCATTTAAGGACCAGATTTGGGCATACTTCTTTTTCCAATTCCCCTTTTATTTTCCAGCCGCCCCCCTCCTATGTACATTGGAGGACAGGCCCAGGTGGAGAAATCTTCTTTCTCCATCGTCCTCGGCTTGCAAATTCGATGGCTGCGATCGCTTGTTCTGTTGAAGGTTCGTACTCGTTTAGCTGGCGTCCTCATCCTTTGGGTGAAGAGAGGATTTCGAATTCAAAAGGGGACATGGAATCACGAATTTGCCCCAAACCTTCTTTCGTTTTCACCCCGCTCTCCACCTTTGAGCAGTAGCTATATATATTGCCATTTCCTCACTGTTTGGGGGTTGGAAAAATTTGTTTGGAGGAAAGGTTTTCTGTTTTCTTAAAAGATTCTTGAAGAGAATACTCAAGCTTTTCTTAGTTTTTTTTTAAAAAAAAAATACATTTCAAAGACTGAAAGTTTAGTTCCGGTAGTGTTATAGCATTTCCGGCTTATTGTTCGAGCTTTGTTCGTGATTCCTACCCTGTTGGAGCTTTCTTGGTTGTTGTTTTGTATCGACGTCTGCGTGGTGAGGATTGTCATTCCCCTGCTCGCCTGATTCGGTTCGCTGCTCGAAAAAGGTAACCTCCTTTTGACATTAACTTATTTAGCGGATATCTCATTTAATTTTTATAATATGAAGCTTCTGTTAACTGTGGTTCACTGTTGACGGCCAGATATGGGCAGTTTGTTCTAAATTGAATGTGATTTAGTTTTATGAATTCAAAGTTATGTTCATGTGTATATTGTTGTTTCCTTTCGTGAATAATGGTCGAATCCTGAAGCTGTTTAACGAGGAGATAGAATGGTGTTGTATCTATTGTCTATTAGATGCGACAACTCATTCTTCTCTACTCTTACTTTCCGTGTTTGTCCTGTCCTTCAGCGTATTCTGTTTGGATTATCTTCCATCTTCATGTTGCTTAAAATCTCTTCGATTAAGAGTCTGCTCTTCCTTCGATTTGAATTTCAGCTTGTGTGCTCTTGTTGTTCTTCATTTTTGTTTAGTTGGTATTTGCTAAGGAGGTTGGAATAGTGTTTGTTCGTCGTTAGTTCGCCATTGTTAATTTGAATTTCAGCGTGTGTGCTCTTGTTGTTTTGCTTTTCTTTTATGAGATTTTGTAAGCTCCTTGCTTAGCTCATACGAGTTTTTCTTTTGAAATCGTTGTTCCAGCTTAATTCAAATCCTCAAATGGGTGTAATTTTTTTTTATTCTCTGTTTTTGCTCAAGATTCGTTTGGTTATTTTATCACTTCATGTGCTAATTCATTTCGCTTTATTGCATGTAAAATTACTCTCGAGTCTTCATGGACCTCACTCCAATTCCTTGCACCTTCTTGTTGAGCCGTAAAGGCTCAAAACATATTTCTTCGAGTCGTAGACCCCCCTCAAGACTGGCGTACAGGTTGAAAAAAAACGAGCTGCTGGAAATTACAGTTTGCAGAAACTTGACTGCAGTTTTTTTTTTTTAAGCTGTGCACTTGCTTTATATACGGTGTATACACTGATATACAGATCGAAAATGCACAGGGAATTCGAACTCAAAATCTGGGTTGATGTCGGTGAAAATACACTGCTTAAAAGTATTTTTGAACTTTCGAAAGTTGAAAAAGAGGCTGATATACAGACTGTATACACTGATATACAGAGACGGTATACCTTAGATATGTGTAAAAAATGTGAATTGAAGGTTAAAGTACAGGGACGCCGATTTTAATTAAAAGACAGGATTAGGCAATGAATTCGTGCGTAGGGTACATCCCGTATACAGTGGTGTACATTTTTGGGCAGCGATATATATTTGTTAAACAGGTTAAAAAATGATACAGGTACAAATACGCAGAAACTACATGGGAAATATAGGGGAAATAGCGGAAAATGTGTATTCAAACAAATGAAGGGCTCAAAAAGTCCAAAAATGGATTAAATATACATCGTATACAGTAGTATACATCTTGTGTATATTCCTTATTTCTTTTTTTTTTTCCAGGAAAATTGGGCCAGAGCCCTTTTCAGCAAAGTTTTTAATAGGCCCAAAGGCCATTGTTTTGCAGGATGTTTAAATTGCTAAAGAGGGCCCAATTATTAGAATTTAGGACAGGTAAGCTAAAGCCCAATTGAATGAGTTTGGGCAATCAAGCCCAAGTTCAAATAATTTTCATCTTTCTTTATTGTTTGTTTGAGTTAATTAATTTTTGGTAGAATCTTTATAATCTTATAAAGGGTAGCCATATTTCATTATTTTAAATTTTACTATTTTATTTACTTATTTTGTTTTATTTACTTTTATCACCATATAGTTTTTCTTAAATTAATTCCCTCTAAATATTTCCCTTGAGAAGTAAAAAATGAAATAAAAAATATCAAAAGGAATTTTCTCTTTAATTAGTTAAAAATTTTATTTTAAAAGTCATCTAGTCAAATCACCGGTCAACCGCGAGTTAGCGGGCATCCCGAGGGCCTAATACCTTCTCGGGATATACATTGAACTTCGAACCTTTTCAATCGATTTTTAAGCTATTTTTAAATCTTTTGAAAAATTTTCTTGATTTTATCAAAAATTAAGTGGCGACTCCGTAATTTGGAAGGTTGATTTTTCTTAAATAATAAGGTTAATTGATTTTTCGAAACCTAGTCATCTTCACCATTTTAAAACAAAATAATAGTATTTTTTAAAATAAAACAATTATCATCGATATGGAAGAAAATTATAAATTAAGGGATATTCTTATTACTAGAAACAAATGTTATACTGCCGCGAATCAATGAGAATTTGTGTTATAAAATCTGATTATCTCAATTTTTTCTCATCGAGAAAATGTATCATGTCAAGAATGAATGAGAAATTTGTGTTATAAAATATGATTATCTCAGTTATTTCTCACCGAAAAATGTATGGTTTGAAACTGTTGGATTTTAAAATATCTGAATAAAAAATGAAAAGTTACGACTTTCATGAAGAATTGCGACTTTAATTCTCGCTAATATAGCGAAACCTTCCTAATTTTCTTTATGAAAGCATTATAATATCATCTAACATCTATAATAACTTATAATACTTAATTATGTTATATTATTTTCACATAAAATTTTCAATTTGCTGTAAGGATTCTTAGACATTTATTGTAACATACAAATATGATTTTTATATTTGTTATATGTTAAAGTTGTTCATTTATTTAAAAGGTTCATAAATAGCGAAATAAGTAATAAAAGAATTACATTAACTAAATTTTCATTTTCACTAAATAGAAACATTTGCAAACGTAACTTTTCACTATATGACTCAGTACACACATATATAGGTTTGTTTTAATTAATATGACGAAGTTTGATTTATTATAGAGTTGAAGAAATGAAAATTTTTAGGATGAATTATTTTTTCATGTGGAGTGCTACTTGACATTATTTTTAAATAAAAGAAGTGTAGACGGTAGTACACCATAAAGTGATGGAGTCAGCATTTTAAATAAGGAGATTCACAGTCTGAAAATAGCCATGTGAAGTAGCTGAAGGAGATTCAACATTTACTATGTATATTTAAAAGAATATTCTAATCGTGTATAATTAATATATTTTTTCGTCGAATAAAGTTTGAATGAACCCCTAACTATAAGGTAAATCCGCCACGACACTATTAGATACTGATGGTGAAATACAATTGCATGTAATATAACCAGTTTATGTAACCTTAAATGCTCCTTGAAATACAATTAGATTTGGGGTTATTTAAATTAATTATATTATGTTCTATTTTTATATTTTATAATAGTGTTTCGTATCTATGAAATGGATTATTTTTATTATTGTTTGCTTTCTCAAGTTATTAAAATGGGTACGCCCAGGGTAATTGTCTCAGTCCAGGTCAATTATTTTTGTATTGTAACATTATGTATAGATAATGTCATGCCACGAGGCTATCTTCTAGACGTAACACGGGACTTAGGATCACGAGTGATCTCAAGTTAACCTTGTATTTGACATATATCAAACATACTGAGAATAACTAATTAAGTAAAACATGCACTATGCGGAAGTTAAAATAGTGGAAATTTAAAAGTGGGGAAAGACTCAACTAGTCTGAATCTACTACCATGTCCGGAAAATCTCTAATTGAGTTGAGTTACTAAGACATGCCCCTAACTATCTCTAACAAAATTTGAAATCTAAAAATAAAGACTGTGTTAACACCTTCAATGGTGACTTTGCTGCACAAGTACTTAGCTGCTTAACTCCTTCAATGGAGGTTTATGTGCAGAGAAGAAAGTAATGTGCAGAGAAGAAGAGAAAACTAACAAAATATAGTGAAATGTAATCTTCTGTATTAAGTTCTCTTTCTGATCATTACACACACATATATACATCACTTGTACATGATTCTAACTAATTCTACAATCAGTTATAACTAACTTATATTCCTAACTAACTTTTAAGCTGCAGCAACTAATTACTCAACTAACAACTAATTACTCAACTAATTGATAACTAACTATTATCTTCAATACTCCCCCTCAAGCTGTATGGTGCAAACAAATTGTATACACCTAACTTGGATAATAGAAAATCATGTTGAGTCCTCCCTAAACTCTTTGTTAATATGTCAGCTAGCTGCATTCTTGAAGGCACATGATCTGTCTGAATAAGTCCTTCTTGTATTTTTTCTCGAACAAAGTGGCAATCAATCTCTATATGTTTAGTTCTTTCGTGATAGATAGGATTAGCAGCAATTTGGAGTGCTGCTTTGCTATCACAAAACAATCTAACTGGTAGTTCTAACTCTATCTTCATCTCTTTGTATAAGCCTATTAACCACACAACTTCTGATACATCATTAGCCATGCTTCTATATTCTGCTTCAGCAAAACTTCTTGATACAGTATTCTGTTTCTTTGACTTCCATGAGATTAATGAATCTCCAACTTTCACTACAAAACCACTAACAGATCTTCTTGTCATAGGACATGTAGCCCAATCAGGATCACAATAAACTGAAAGTTGTTTACAAACCTTTGATGTTAGCATAATTCCCAGACCTGGTGCATTTTTTAAGTATCTTATTACTCTTAATGCACCCTCCATATGTGACTTCTTAGGTTTATGCATGAATTGGCTGAGATTCTGCACTGCATAACTAATGTCTGGCCTTGTCATAGTGAGGTATAATGGCTTACCAACCAGTTTCTGATAGCCCGTTGGATCACTAAGAATTACATCTTCATGTGTATCCTGAGCTTCACAACTCATGTCAAAATCTTGACTAGTGAACCTTTGATAACTTCCAAAGGTGTGCTAACTGGTTTGGTGCCTGCAAGGCCAAAATCTGAGATAAGATCCAAGGCAAATTTCCTTTGACTCACCATAATACCATCTTTATTCCTTGCTATTTCAAGACCAAGGAAGTATCTCATCTCCCCCAATTCCTTGATCTTGAAATGAGTCTTCAACATATGTTTAGTGGCTTGAATCAATTGAGAAGAAGAACCAGTTATCAACAGATCATCCACATAAACTAAGATAAGAACCAAATCAGAACCAGAACACTTGGTAAACAAGGAATAATCATGGTGACTCTAAATGAAGCCAGAACCAATAAGTGCTTCACTAAGCTTCAAATTCCATTGTCGAGAAGCCTTCTTCAAACCATATAGTGATTTTTTTAGTTTACAGACTGTAGACTCCCCCTGTTGTAGCAGACCAGGTAGAGGAACCATGTACACTTCCTCAACTAAGTCACTCTGTAAGAAAGCATTAAAGACATCCATTTGATGTAGAGACCAGCCATGCATAGCAGCGAAAGAAAGTACAACCCTTACTGTTACCATTTTGACAACAGGAGAAAATGTCTCTTGATAATCCAAACCTTCTTGCTGTGTGTACCCTTTAGCTACAAGTGGAGCTTTATACCTCTCTACCTCACCTTGAGCATTAAACATGACCTTGTAAGCCCACTTACATCCAATAGCCTTCTTCCCAAGAGGCAATGTTACTAAATCCCAAGTATGATTATCATGTAATGCCTTTAATTCTAGTGCCATAGCTTGAAGCCAATTTGAATTCTGTACAGCCTCATCATAAGAAGTAGGTTCTTTTATAGCAGAAAAATTGCACAGTGATTGAAAATAAGGTGAAAAAATGGAGGCATAAGACATGTATGAGGATAAAGGATGAGCAGTAGAACAAGTAGAAGAATGTACAGGATTGCGTGTAGCAGTATGGACAAAACCATGGAGCCATCCAGGAGGTTTAGAAGATCTAGTGGACCTTCTAAGATCAATATTAGTAGAGGTGTAAATTGGTTGTGAGATGGGAGTAGATGATGAAGAATCTGGATCAAGTGTTGTAGAGGCTGAATCTGGAGAAATAACAGATGCTTCATGCAAAGGGATAGTAGGAGGATCATCATAAACAAACATATCAGATTTCTCAAAAGAAGAAAAGTCACAAAACTCATTCTGAATATATTAAAAGGGACATTAATCTTCTCTAAATATAACATCTATACTTATGAAAAAAGTTTTGGTAGACAAGTTATATAATTTGTATCCCTTTTGTGTGGTAGAATAACCCATAAACACAAACTTGATAGAACTTGTGTCAAATTTATCACCATTAGTGTGGTGATTAACAGCAAAGCATAAGCATCCTATAACTCTAAGATGATGTAAAGAAGGTTCTGTACCAAAAAACACAGCAAAAGGAGATCTTCTTGATAATGCAGTAGATGGTCTTCTGTTGATCGAATAAGCATTTTGCACATATAGACTCCAAAATTTGATAGGCAAATTAGCTTGGAATCTAATGGCCCTAGCAACCTTCAGAATCTGTCTGTGTCTCCTCTCCACTACCCCATTCTGTTGGGGTGTATAAACACAAGAACTTTGATGAACAATACCTGTTGTTCTAAACAATTCACTACAATGTGAATTTAAAAATTCTGTACCATTATCACTTTGAAATATCTTGATATAACCACCAAACTGCCTTGTATTAGCTGAAGAAAGTCTTTCAATACAATGAATACATCACTTTTAATTTTAAGGAGAAAGATCCACACGATTCTACTACAATCATCTACCAAAGTAAGAAAAATACCTATTTCCATCATAAATAGGATACTTATATGGACCCCAAACATCAGCGTGAATCAAATCAAACACATTATTGAATCTAGTGGAACTTTGAGGAAAAGGAAACCTAGTTTGCTTAGCTAAAGGGCATACTGAACAAGGTGTCAACTGTGAAGAATTAGAGATATGTGGTATATGCATTTGTTGAAGAACCTTGTGAGGAACATGTCCTAATCGTCTATGCCACAAATCAACAGTATCCATTGTGCTCAAAGCAGCTGAAGGAGAAATAGAAGAAGCAACAGTAGGAGAAACACTGTGTGACCAGTAGTATAAACCATTTTCCATGCTACCAGTCCCCTTCACCTTCCCAGTGTGAAGGTCCTGCAATATGCTATGGTCAGGATAAAATACCATACAACAATGCAATTCTCTAGTCAGTTCAGAAACTGATAATAAGTTGTATTTGAAATCTGGAATGTATAGAACATGAGATATATCTCCTTGTGTCAATCTAGACTTCCCACTAAAAACAATAGGTATTTTTTGACCATTAGGCAAATGAACCTTATTGAACTCAGTTGTAGGCAGAAGTTGAGTCTCATGAAGCAAATCTGGAGTAGAAGACATATGATTTGTTGCACCTGTGTCAACTATCCATCTATGACTAGATGAATTATATATTACTGAGTAGTTAACAATACCTGCAGTATTAGTTGTAGGAGAATTGTTTGAGTTAGAATGATTTAGTTGATTGCCTATGAAAGCCATGTTAATACCAGCTCCTCCATTATTATAAGGTCCAGTAGATCCACATCCATGTGCACACATATCAGCAGTAATATTGGATCTTGAACAATTATGAGATCCATGTAATCCAACATAACCATGAGCATGTGTTCCAACTCCTGTTTGACTATTTCCTCCAATAGACTTGTGAACTTCTCCTGCAGAATTATGATTGTGAGAAAATGATAAATTTCCATAAGAAGGCCCTGCATTACGACTATCATACTCTGGTTTAAACACAAGTGGTACATTGTGTTGCACATTAGATCCATCTTTCTTCTTTCCTTTATACCAAGATGGATAACCTATAAGCTGAAAACAATCATTTTTCACATGGCCTTTTGTGTGACAATGATCACAGAAAGCATTTAGAGACTTGTTTTGAATCTTTGGTGTATGCCTAGCAGTCCAAAGAGTTGTAATATCATTTCCTTCAGCTATAGCTTTCATTCCCATAGAACTATGATTTACATCAGACCTCTGACTCTCTTCTTCAACAATCATGGCATATGCCTGATTAAGAGTTTGTTCAGAAGTTTTCATGAGAATTTGCCTCCTAGCCTGCGAGTGTGATTCATTTAAGCCTGCAAGAAATTGAATCAGTCGTTGTTGATGCAAATGCTCCACATAAATCTTTGACTTTGGACATCCACAACTTGGAAATATCACCATTGCATCATACTCTGCCCATAGTTCCTTCAACTTTGTAAAATAAACTGAAACAGTATCGATCCCCTGTGCAATTGTAGCAATCTCTCGATGTAGCTGATAAATCCTTACACGATTAACCTTATCAAATCGTTCCTTTAGATCTTCCCAAACTAGTGATGCATCAGACGCATACACAATGCCACTCAAGAGATTGGAAGATACAACATTCATAAGCCATGAGAGAACAATTGCATTGCAGGTATCCCATTGATCATGATACTTAGTTTCAAAACTTGCCTTCGTATAGGTTCCCATCACAAAACCTAGCTTCCTCTTTGCTTGTAAAGCAATTCGCATAAATCTTTTCCATAAACCATAATTTTCTGATCCTGTCAACTTAACAGGACAAATAACAGACCCTGTAGTATCCGATGGACGCAAATAGAGAAGGTGTGTGTAAGGAATGACAAGATCAACCACCATTGTTGTTGATTCACTACCTCGCTCTGATACCATGTTAACACCTTCAATGGTGACTTTGCTGCACAAGTACTTAGCTGCTTAACTCCTTCAATGGAGGTTTATGTGCAGAGAAGAAAGTAATGTGCAGAGAAGAAGAGAAAACTAACAAAATATAGTGAAATGTAATCTTCTGTATTAAGTTCTCTTTCTGATCATTACACACATATATATACATCACTTGTACATGATTCTAACTAATTCTACAACCAGTTATAACTAACTTATATGCCTAACTAACTTTTAAGCTACAACAACTAATTACTCAACTATCAACTAATTACTCAACTAATTGTTAACTAACTATTATCTTCAATAGACTAAAATGTAAAACATGTCTATTATCCTCGAAGTATGATGACGCACCACTGAAGCTAATGAAGTCACTCTGAGGAACAAACTAAGGGTTATCTGGATATCGAGTACCTCAACCTACATCATGAAACGATGTAGCGCAAACTGCAAAGTATGCATCAGTACATGGAATGTTTCGAGCATTATATATATATATATATATATATATATATATATATATATATATATATATATATATATATATATATGCTAAGCTAACAAAGTATATAAGCTGAACAATGATATAATTTGAACAAGTATATTGATACTGAAGTATAACTAAAAAACTAAACTGAATGCAATGACCAAGTACTAATCAAGCAGATAACACATTGAGCTGATAACTGAAGTAAATGCTGAAAAATTTGGTCAAATTCCCTAAGAGACTAACAATAGGAGCTATGATTAATTGACATAAATCACGCGAGTTAAACGTGAAGTTCGACGTATATTCCCATCGAGAGGACCCATATTACCTTGTGATGGGTACAGAGGTATGACTGTGGCATGATCACTAAAATTGATGTCTAATAGAGGGAACTTATAAACCTATGTTGGCACGTAGTTCTAAAACTACGAGGGTAAGTTGAACCCTAGTCAAACTCGGTGCTAAGTATACTCTCAACTGAATATTCATAAATCTAAAATGCACTAAATACTGAATAGCTCAAATTATCGACATGCTAACTCAGAATGCAACATTTATATAGTGAGAACATTACATTCGAAATCTGAAGCATGATTATGTTTGACTGGCCTATCAAGTATAACTCATGAACTAGGATAATTTTACACAAGGTAGGGTTCTGAGTTCTATGCAAGGAATTATACTAGATTATCAAGAGACAAAATATTTAGATAAAAGGAACCATAATCACAATAAATATTGAAAATCTAGAAGCCCTAGGTTTGAACAGTTTATAAGAATCTGAAGAACTAACTGAATTCTAGATAACTAATCGGTGAAAGGAATTAACTGAATTCTAGAAACGCTTCTGATTGTTCTTAAGAAAGTTGGTCGCCTCTTTCTCCTCTTTTTACTCTAAGCTTGGTGATTTTAGGAGGATGAGGGTTTGGGGGTGATTCTAACTAGATTATTAGGCTTAGGTTGAGTCAAATGACGTAATTTAGACATCAAATGACGTAGCTTAAGTTCCCAATACATAGGGGAAAACCAAACAGCCCTGACTTAAACCGACGAAGTGTCATTCACGAATGGACTGACGGGCTGTCATTTGAATCACTGCCCGTCAATTGGGTCGTGGTTTATGGCCCTCCCAACAAGTCTCTATTGAAAGGAGCGTAACTTTTTTATTTTGGACTTGGATTTTTGCAAACTCGAAGGCAGGGAAAGAGGACTGAATTATCTTTAATTTGATAGGTAATGAATCACCTAATTCACTTTTTGATAAAAGATATGACCGTTTGAAGTTGACTCAACACTTGAAGGCTGACATGTTCCCCTGCAGTTCACTTTATGGATCGTGTGAAACACCATGTGCCATATAGACAGACGTGATTCCTCACATGAACAAGGATGGTTATAGGGTTACTTCCACGGTCAACATACAGGCCCTTGTGGGGTTTCATGGACCATCTAGCGGTCCATGGTTCCTCACAGTGGCCTTGGGTTGCTCCTGGTCACTTTGACTGGCAACCTGGCAACTCGTGTGAAGTTCCACGACTCGTGAAGGGGTTTGTAGTCCTCCATATTTTTTCAAGTATGAACCACGATTGCGGTGGCAGGTCGCGGTCCTGTACATGGCCCGTGGACCCCTCAATGGTTCTCTCATATTTCCTTCTGCACTGTCCCAATTAGATTTATAAGGTATTTCAGATAAAGATTAGAATAATAATTAATAAAAAAATAGGTGCATAAAAATACTTTAAATTAGATTAATCGTATCTTCTCATAAACTAATGATGATAAGCAGTTACGCTAAATCCAAAAACTTTATATTTATTTATTAATTTTCTTACCATATATACTATAACTACTTCTTAGTAGAAGATTGTGGGAATCTAAATATCATTTCTTTAGTTAAGATTTATCTATAAAAGGGTGTTAATAGGCTTCTTCAAAATACCCCACATTCACAAAGCTACAATATTCTTAACCTTATTTTCTTTGCCTCTTTAAAATGTTCCCCCTTTCCCCCTCCCCGGTTGTCGAGATTGGAAATTTTCAATCGCCAATCATCCCCACTATGCAACTTCACTACGATGAACTAATGAGTCTGCAACAATCACAATTTTACTATCAACCAGTTAACGATTTTTCATTTTTGGAAAATCATGGGCCCATGAGACTTTTTGGTGAACAGAATATAATTAATAATAATGTTGTTAGTTATCAAGACCCTTTTATGCTTAATCCGAATGTTTTAAATTTCAATGTAGCTCATCAAGTTCAACAAGAACTTGGCCAGCAGCCTAACAATGTTGGGTCGACTTCGCGAGTTAAACCACCTCGCATGCTTTGGACTGAAGACTTGCATCGAAAGTTTGTGGCTGTTGTTGATGCTTATGGCGGACCTTGGGGTTAGCATAAATTTTACCCTTTCTATGTCACATTATTTATCTATTTATGCTCAATTTTTTTTTTGTAAATATAAATCGTGTGTATTTATCTGTTCTTTTTTTAATAAAATTTGCATCACATAAAATCTATTAAGAGAAAAACCTACCTGTAATTTTTTATTTTATTCTTAAAGTTCAAATTCAAATTTCTAATAATAAATAAAGGAATTTTATTCATATCTCACCGCAACAACTGATGATTGCATGTCTCTGAATTAGGGTAGTTGATCTTAGAAATGCATATACTCTTTTTACACATTTTAATTTGTTTGCAGTTGTTAAGCCAAGGCATATTTTGAAGGAAATGACACATTTGGGAATATCTCACTGTCAAATTAAGAATCGCTTACAGGTTTTGTATGATTCTTTTTTATTTAAAATCATCTGTTATGACGAATTAATATTTGTACATTTAATAATATAATCTATTTTAATTTCTACATCGTTATATTTCAATCTATCTATTTTATATTCGTAATAATAATAATTTAAATGATATATGCTTAAAATATGTCATTGATTTTCTGCAGAGTTATAGAGCTAAGCTCAATCCAAATGATGCTGGGGGAAGAAAATGTATAAGTATATATGTTATATGTTTTATTTATGTATTTTATTTTAATTTTAGTTTGTTTAATTATTACTTTTATATTTAGTAATTGATTAATTTCACATCCACATATATATTATATTTAAGATGAATTTTTTAAAAAGGTTTTTTTTTTATATTATATATTTGTATGAAAAATAGGTAAGGCATCATCTAAGAAGGAACTCATCCAAGATGTTCAAGTAAGTTTGCCAAATTTTTTGAAAAAAAATTACTTTTTTATATTTTTATGAGTTAATTTTTTCACTTGATAGTCCCTTGATGATCGTATCATTAAATGTAGGAGCAGTTGAAAAATGTTGATGGAGGGAAGGCTGATGACGATGTGTGCATCCCTCAGCTTCCAACCGAGGCAGAGAAGACGAAAGCTCAAATTTCTCCGGAAGACGCTTTTATAGAAGAACTTCTGAATTGGATGGTTGTAAAGCAAGATATTTAATTTGCGATAGTACTATATACTAAAGCACAATGTGCGTTTCTTTGGTTTTGCAATTCGAGAGGACCTTTTGATAAGGAAGTTTATGAAAGTTTGGATTTTATTTCCTTAGATTTGTTTCTTTGGATCTTTAATATTTTTATGGAATTTTAATATTTTTAATTGTTGGTTAGTATCTTTAAAAAAAAACATAACGAATCATCAAACTAACCCTTTTAAATAATTCTCTGATATATTTGAATTTTGAATAATGTACCCTTTTGTGACAGTTGAAAAGCCGTGAGGTTTCTCCAACAGATATATCGATTCTTCATTTAAAAGTTACATTTTACACTTTATATATATATATATATATATATATATATATATATATATATATATATATATATATATAAACCAAATATAATTATTTTCTTACTTTTTTTTCATTTGAAAATTTTAAAATATGGCGGATGAGATTGATCAATGTTCAAAAGATAGTCACATTGGAGCGTGAAATACATTTGTTATTGAGGAAAAAAATTATAAATGAAGGGATTATATCGTTTCAACATGTAATTAAGTTGGGTTTTTTGTATGATAAATTTTTGGATTTTACAATTTTATGTAAAATTTTTGTGTGTGTGTAACTGCGCACTTAATCATTGATCAGTGGATTTGTAGTATTGTTTTATTGTACCAATTAATCGAATTTCATATCATTCTAAAGCACACAAGTATAATTTTTTTTCGCGAGGATTAATTTTTTGAATGATCGTTTTGAGTTATGAAAATTACTCACTAAAGTTTATTTTAGGTTTTTAGCAAAGACATTCAAACATATATATGGTTGATCTGAAATGAATGTTAATGGTGGATTATTTGCAAGAGAAAATATATGGTGTCATAGAAGTGGAAAGTATATCAGAAAATGTAATGAAATAAAGCAATTTGTTGGGTTTTCTTACAACTAGAAACAAATGTTATCCTATTGCGAATCAATATAATGAGAAATTTATGTTATAAAATATGATTATCTCAATTATTTTTCACGGAAAAAATGTATGATTCAAAACAGATTTTCGCTAATATAGTGAAAACATCCCTTATTTTTTGTATGAAGGTATTATACTATCATCTAACATCTATAATAACTTATAACATTTTATTATTATTATTAGGGAAAATGCACAAATACCCCCTCAACCTATGCCCGAAATTTCAGAGACACACTTATAATATATTAAAGTTCTATTATCCCCTGAATTTATTTTATAAGTAATTTTCTACCCCTTTTCGGCCTACGTGGCACTAGTTTGAAAAAAAAATCAACCAGCGTTTGGCCCACAAGATAGCGCCATGTAGCCTGAAAAGGATAGAAAATTATTAATAAAATAAGTTCAGGAGGGTAATAGAACCTTACTATAGTATAAGTGTGTTTCAGAGATTTCGGGCATAGGTTAAGGGGTACTTGTGCATTATCCCTTATTATTATGTGATATATTATTATCACATAAAAATTTCAATTTGCGTAAGGATTCTTAGACATTTAGTATAACATATAAATATAATTTCTATATTTACTATATGTGAAAATAACTCATTTGTTTAAAAGGCTTATAAATATCAAGATAAATTATAAAAGAATATATTTACTAAATTTTCATTTTCACTAACCAAAAACATCTGCAAACGAATCTCGACCTCTCTGTGTGTGTGTATAAAACAATATAACCAATAGCATAAATAGTTTTTCACTATATGACTCGGTATATATATAACGACCCACTAAGTCATTTAAGTACTAGACCTGTTTCTTTCATAAAAGAACCTTCTCGTAAATTTTAAATGAAAATTTTGAAACTATTTGATAACTATAGTTATATAGTTGACTAGTATTTATTAAATAATTACTATTTTTATTAAATGGGTGGCTTATGGGCTAAGACCATAATTTAATTAAGGAATAATTGTATATAATAACAAACTAATAATATAAACTAAATACAGTAGCTACCATTTGATTTATTTGTGTTCCTTAGCAAACTGTTTGTTAGTCGCCTCTCTCCCTCATATTCTCGCCCGCCACTCTCTCTCTCTCTCTCTCGCTCCCTGTCGCTCGCCTCTCTCGCTTTATACAATGGAATTGTATAAATTGTGTTTATGTTTGTATAAAGCGAGAGAAAATTGTATATACACATACATATATATATTTTCGTTCAATGTACTTATAATTATACAATACAAATATTTCCCTGCCCAAGTCTCTTTTGCCTTTCTATCTTTCTCGTTTTATACAAATTCAAATTGTATATAATTTCTCTCTTTCTCCTTTTATACAATTCGATTCAATTGTATATTCCCTGCCCATGTCTCTTTTGCCTTTCTCTCTTTCTCGTTTTATACAAATTCAAATTGTATATAATTTCTCTCTTTCTCGTTTTATAAAAGTCGATTCAATTGTATACAAATCTGAAGAGGAGAAAATGAATTACACAATTGCTTCTTTGTATATATGTATAGCGAAATAGGCATAACTTTCAATTGTATATGTATAGCGAATTATAAATATATATGTTTGTATATATATGTTTGCTATTGAGAGCAATTATGCAAACTTTATTATATCATACAAATTTGAATTTTGTGTTTTCTATATGTGAAAGTTGTCCATTAATTAATTCCCAATACAAATAGTCTAAGGTGAAATAACGAATTAAGTAAGAAAGGGTTTGAGAGAAACTTAAACTAAAGGAACTATAATGACAATAAATCTTAAAAATCTAGAAGCACTAGGTTTGAACAGTTTATGAGAATCTAAAGAACTAACTGAATTCTAGACAACTAATGGGTGAAAGGAATTAACTGAATTCTAGAAATGCTTCTGATTGTTCTTGAGAGAGTTAGTCGCCTCTTTTTACTCTAAGCTGGGTGATTTTAGGAGGATGAGGGTTTTGGGGTGATTCTAACTAGATTATTAGGCTTAGGTTGAGTTAAATGACGTAATTTAGACATCAAATGACGTAGCTTAAGTTCCTAATACATAGGGTGTCACGACCCAAAACGAGCCGCGAGTGGCACCCACATTTAACCTCTTATGTGAGCGAACCAACCAATCTAAACCCCAACATTTCAATCATAATAAACATAAAATAATGCGGAAGACTTAAAACTCATTAACAAAATCAATTAATAACTTCTAAAATTTATCAATTACTATCCCCAAAATCTGGAAGTCATCACCACAAGAACATTCTATCCTCAAATTACTAAATCTAGGAGTGTCTAGGAAGCTAAAATAAGAAAACAGATGGTCCATGTCCGAACTTCAAGGACGTCAAGACATGAATGAGAGAGAATCCAGTCCGAGCTAGGAACAATAGCTCACCCTGAAATCTGACGTGATGAAGACTGGCTAGAGTTGCGGTTTAGTTGAAGACGACGGTACGTTTGCTGCACTCCACAAATAATAAAGGGAAAACATACAAGTAGGGGTCAGTACAAAACACAAGTACTGAGTAGGTATCATCGGCCAACTCAGAATAGAGAGCAATATATATCAAATAATAACATAAAATCAACCATAACACTTAACAGGTGACAACAACAAGTACCATAACCATTGGGCACAACCCAAGCACATCTATGAGGACTCAAGCCTCCACACCATACTCATTTGGGAAACAGGTTCATTAAATCTGAGTATATTAGCATAATTCAAGATTCATTCTCTTTACTATCCTGGTGTCGGAACGTGACACCCGATCCATACTATCCTGGTGTCGGAACGTGACACTCCGATCCATACTATCCTGGTGTCGGAACGTGACACTCCGATCCTTTACTATCCTGGTGCTGGAACGTGACACCCGATCCATACTATCCTGGTGTCAGAACGTGACACTCCGATCCTTTACTATCCTGATGTCGGAACGTGACACTCCGATCCCCTAATTCTACGTGTTGGTTCGTGACACCCGATCCCCTAATCTCATTCTTTCAGTTCATCAAGCCTTCTTTTATACCAAGGCATCATCATTAACAAAGAGGTTTTAAGGTTTAAGATTCAATAGCCTCATCATGCTAATTCATCACAATTATATAATCACAATCATGCAAGCACACAATTAAGCATATAGAAGACTTTACAAAATTACCCAATACATATCAATCGCTATTTAGAGTTTACTACGGAATAGCATAAATCATAACCTACCTCCACCGAAGAATTCGTGATCACACAAGCTACTACTCAAGGTCTTTGCTTTCCTCTTTGTTCTCTCTTCTCTCGCTCGTTCGTTCTCCCCTCTTCTCTCTGTTCTTTCTATTTTTCTTTATTCAAACTCTTTTTCTTTTACCCTAATTACCATATAACCAAGTATAAAAGATGACAAAAGTAACTCACTATTTAATTCAAGGTTATCTCCTTTAACCCCCAAGTAATTGAATTATTAACATTAAACCACTAACTTTATAATCATAAGCAGGAATAGTCCAAAACACCCCTTAAAGACTTTTAACAGAAATCCGACCCAGTCAGGGTTACGCAGCCCGTGACGGTCCGTCGTGCCTGAGACGGTCCGTCCTGCTAAGTCGTCACAGAGTTCAGAGACTCAAATTTATTTAAGAGGTCTGTGATGGCCCGTCATGCCTGCGATGGTCTGTCCTGCTGCTTCCGTCACAAAGTTCAGAGACTCAATTCATTAAAGAGTCTGTGACGGTCCGTCGTGCCTACGACGGTCCGTCCTGCTCTTCCGTCGCGAAGTTCAGAGAGTTGTTCTCAGTACCCAATTTTTCCAGAGTCTAAGTGTTTTGGAATGAGACCCCCTCGACGGTCCGTCATGCCCATGACGGTCCGTCGTGGGATCCGTCGACCCAGACAGTTATTACCAGAAATAAACTCTACTGCTCAAAACGACTAAACAGGTCGCAACATAGGGGAAAAACCAAACGCCCCTGACTTCAACCAACGAAGTATCATATACGAATGGACTGACGGGCTGTCATTTTAATCACTGCCCGTCAATTGGGTCGTGGTTTATGTCCCTCCCAACAAGTCTCTATTGAAAGGAGTGTAACTTTTTATTTTGGATTTGGATTTTTGCAAACTCGAAGGCGTGGAAAGAGGACTCAATTATCTTTAATTTGATAGGTAATGAATCACCTAATTCACTTTTTGATAAAATATATGACCGTTTGAAGTTGACTCAACATTTGAAGGCTGACATATTCCCCTGCAGTTCACTTTATGGACCGTGTGAAACACCATGTGCCATATAGACAGACGTGGTTCCTCACATGAACAAAGATGGTTATAGGGTGACTTCCACGGTCAACTTACAGGCCCTTGTGGGGTTTCATGGACCGTCTAGCGGTCTGTGGTTCCTCACAGTGGCCTTGGGTTGCTCCTGGTCACTTTGACAGGCAACCTGGTGACTCGTGTGAAGTTCCACGACTCGTGAAAGGGGTTTGTAGTCCTCCACGTTTTTCCAAGTATGAACCACTATTGTGGTGGTAGGTCGCGGTCCTGTACATGGCCCGTGGACCCCTCAATGGTTCTCTCATATTTTCTTCTGCACGGTCCCAATTAGATTTATAAAGTGTTTCAGATAAAGATTAGAATAATAATTAATAAAAGAAATAGGTGCATAAAAATATTTTAAATTAGATTAATCTGTTTTTCTAATAAACTAATGATGATAAGCAGTTACGCTAAATCCAAATACTTAATATTTATTTATTTATTTTCTTACCTTATATTCTATAACTACTTCTTAGTAGAAGATTGTGGGAATCTAAATATCATTTCTTTAGTTAAGATTTAACTATAAAAGGATGTTAATAGGCTTCTCCAAAATACCCCACATTCACAAAGCTACAATATTCTTTACCTTTTTAAAATGTTCCCCCTTCCCCCCTCCCCGGTTGTCGAGATTGGAAATTTTCAATCGTCAATCATCCCCACTATGCAACTTCACTACGATGAACTAATGAGTCTGCAACAATCACTATTTTACTATCAACCAGCTAACGATTTTTCGTTTTTGGAAAATCATGGGCCCATGAGACTTTTTGGTGGACAGAGTACAATTAATAATAATGTTTTTAGTTATCAAGACCCTTTTATGCTTAATCCGAATGTTTTAAATTTCAATGTAGCTCATCAAGTTCAACAAGAACTTGGCCAGCAGCCTAACAATGTTGGGTCGACTTCGCGAGTTAAACCACCTCGCGTCCTTTGGACAGAAGACTTGCATCGAAAGTTTCTTGATGTTATTGATGCTAATGGCGGACCTTGGGGTTAGCATAAATTTTACCCTTCACAATATTTATTTATTTATGCTCAAATTTTTTACTTTATTTGTAAAACATAAATCTTGTGTATTCGTCTGTCTTTTTTTATTAAAATTTATACCACATAAAATCTATTAATGAGAAAACCTACTCTGCAATTTTTTATTTTATTCTTAAAGTTCAAGTTCAAATTCTTAATAATAAATAGAAAAATTTTATTTATATCTCACCGCAACGCCTGATGATTGCATGTCGCTAGTAACTAGCATGTAGATCTATTTTTCTTTCACTCTTTTTTATTTTAAAAAAATATTTGGATGAAATTAAAGGCAAGTAATGAGATAATTTTTTTTAATTCAACAAAAACAATTTTTTTGTTTATTTCATGATCTCATTTTTTTTAATTAATATATCAAACTTGATCTAAATCATCTATTGAATTGTTCTAAATTAGTGGTATACATATATTCTTTTTACAAATTTTAATTTGTTTGCAGCTGTTAAGCCAAGGCATATTTGGAAGGAAATGGCACATTTTGGAATATCTCATTGTCAAATTAAGAATCGCTTACAGGTTTTTTATATAATTCTTTTTTATTTACAATCATCGATGAAGATAAATTAATGTTTTGTACATTTAATAATATAATCTATTTAAATTTGTACATTCATTATATTTCAATCTGTCTATTTGATATCCGTAATAATAATTCAATATGATATATACTTAAAATATGTTATTGATTTTCTGCAGAGGTATAGAGCTAAGCTCAATCCAAATGAGGCTGGAGGAAGAAAATGTATAAGAACATAGTTTAATTTATATATTTTATTTTAGTTTTAGTTTGTTTAATCATCACTTTTATATTTAGTAATTTGTTAAATTCAATTTTCACATATATATTATATTTAGAATGAAAAAATTTTAAAAATATATTTTTTTATATTTGTGAAAATAGGTAAGGCATCATCTAATAAGGAACTCATCCAAGATGTTCAAGTAAGTTGGCCAAATTTTATAAAATTAATTACTTTTTTTATACTTTTATGAGTTAATTTTGTCACTTGATAGAATCTTCATGATCGTATCAATTAATGTAGGAGCAGTTGAAAAATGTTGATGGAGGGAAGGCTGATGACAATGTGTACGTCCCTCAGCTTCTAACTGAGGCGGATATGATAGAAGCTCATATTTCTCCAGACAACGCTTTTATAGAGGAACTTCTGAATTGGACGTAAAATAAGATATTTAATTTGCGATAGTACTATTGTTTATAGCACAATGTGTGTTTCTTTGGTTTTGCAATTCGAGAGGACCTTTTGATAAGGAAGTTTATGAAAGTTTGAATTTTATTTCCTTAGATTTGTTTCTTTGGATCTTTAATATTTTTTATGAAATTTCAATATTTTTAATTGTTGGTTAATATCTTAACACTTAAATCTTATTTTAAAGTGTTATTATGATTCTATTAAGACTTGAGTCTCATTTGTTTGTACTTAATGGATGTATGAATCTTAATTATTTAGATTCAACCTATTAAGTACGTTTGTTTTTTTGGTCAAATCTGAATCATTTAGATTTTGCCCATTAAGTTATTTGTTTATTTTTAAAAAAATCTCTTAATGGATCTGAAGAGGTATGAATGAATTAGGAGATTCTTAACAACATTCAGGCTTCATTTGTTTTCATTAAGATTAAGAGATCTGAATCTGAACACAAATATGATTCAGGTGTTTTGATCTGAATATACATCTGAATATTAAGATGTGATTTCTAAATCTGAACACTAAATAATTAATGTTGTTTGTTTTCAATATTTGAATGTGCATGTGAATTTAACATCAAATTAATAAAGTATCATAAAAATTTCATTTCAACAAAATATATCATTTTTGATTAAAAGAAAGTTTTAAAAATTCTAATAATCATGATTTGGAAGTACAACTTTTTTCATTCAAAAACCTTGATAAACGTCAATACACCAACTATGTTCTTGATACAGTCAACACAAGAAAATTATTAATATAAAAAAATAAAATTGAAACGATTTATGAAAAACTTACCAGTTCAAGTGGGAAAAAATGGTGTTTGATTGAGAAAAGAGAGAAAGAAAGTTTTTAGTTATGAAATAAAAATGCACGCTTAAAAGCAGAGAAGCGATGATTTTTTATTTGATAACAAACAACGTTAATTATTTAATGTTTAGATTTAGAGAAGACTACATCTTAATATTCAATTGTGTATTCAAATCTAAACACCTAGATCTTAATGCAAAACTTAATATTCAAATGTCTATTCAGATGCATACCTCTTATCTTAATGAAAACAAATGACGCCTAAGTTTCATCAAAGGGTTAGTCTTTGGTGGAGAACAATTTATGTTTGGTTAATACTATTGTTTTATAGTGTTTGTTATATTCTATTGTGTTGAATTATATCATATCTTATTGTTTTGATAAATATAAAATTTGTATAAATTATATTGTTTTCGTTGTCATATAATGTTATACATCAATATATTTTTTTAGAAAATCAAGATAATATAAAAGACAAATTTAATTTTTTTAAAAATAAGAAAAAGAAGAAGAAGATAATTGTACGATTACATCCAATTATCGTTACACAAAAGAAAAATTCATTATGTAATTGATAAAAAATTTTACTTCTCGGTGCATGTATTAACTTTCTTTATTCGAATTTATGTAATACTTTTTAAATTTTAAAAGTTAAAACAATTTAACATTATCCACATGAATTCAGACTTATAATCTTAACGTTAAGGACAATAATGGTTCAATAGATGAAAAAAATGACAAATTTAAATTATTTCTAACCCAACATGTGAATTTTGACTATTTTTTCGTTTTATCAAAAACTAAGGGAAAAAACCAATCATGATCTCCAAACAGAAATAGCAACGAGCCTTTAGTCATGGCACAAATGAGTCATTTCTGAAACAAAAATGATACAGATCGATAAGTCAAAGTTGAGTTACTAAGACATGCCCCCAACTAACTCTGACAAACTGATAACTGAAAATAAAAACTGAAATGTAGAGCATGTCTATTATCCTTGAAGTATGATGACTCAGCACTGAAGCTAATGAAGTCGCACTTAGGATCAAACTAAGCGTGATCTGGATATTGAGTACCTCACCTACATCATGAAACAATGAAGCGTAAAGTATGCGTTAGTACATGGAATTTTTCGAGCATGCTATATATATATATATATATATGTGTGTGTGTGTGTGTGTGTGCGCGCGCTAAGCTAACAAAGTATATAAGTTGAACAATGATATAATTTGAATAAGTATATCGATACTGAAGTATAAGTAAAAAAACTAAACTGAATGCAATGACTAAGTACTAATCAAGCAGATAACGCATTGAACTGATAACTGAAGTAAATGCTGAAAAATTTGGCCAAATGCACTAAGAGTCTAACAATAGGAGCTACGATTAATTGACATAAATCACGCGAGTTAAACATGAAATTCGATATATATTCCCATCGAGAGGACCCATAATACCTTGCAATGGGTACAAAGGCATGATTGTGGCATGATCACTAAAATTGATGTCCAGTAGAGGGGACTTATAAACCTATGTTGGCATGAAGTTCTAGAACTATGAGGGTAAGTTGAACCCTAGGCAAACTCGGTCCTAAGTCTACTCTCAACTAAATATTCATAAATCTTAAATGCACTAAATACTGAATAGCTTAAATTATCGACATGCTAACTCAGAATGCAACATTTATATAGTGAGAACATTGCATTAGAAATCTGAAGCATGAATTTATGTTTGACTGGCCTATCAAGTATAACTCATGAACTAAGATAAATTTACACAAGGTAGGGTTCTAAGTTCTATGCAAGGAATTATACTAGATTATCAAGAGACAAACTATTTAGATAAAAGGAACCATAATCACAATAAATATTGAAAATCTAGAAGCCCTAGGTTTGAACAGTTTATTAGAATATGAAGAACTAACTGAATTCTAGACAACTAATGGGTGAAAGGAATCAACTGAATTCTAGAAACGCTTCTGATTGTTCTTGAGAAAGTTGGTCGCCTCTTTCTCGTCTTTTTACTCTAAGCTGGGTGATTTTAGGAGGATGAGGGTTTTGGGGTGATTCTAACTATATTATTAGGCTTAGGTTGAGTGAAACGACATAGTTTAGACATCAAACGACGTAGATTAAGTGTCAAATGCATAGGGAAAAACACCAAACGACCCTGACTTAAAATCGACGAAGTGTCATTCACGAAGGGACTAACGAGCTGTCATTTGAATCACTGTCCGTCAATTGGGTCGTGGTTTATGGCCCTCCCAACAAGGCTCTACTGAAACGAGCGTAACTTTTAATTTTGAACTTGGATTTTAGCAAACTCGAAGGCGTGGAAAGAGGACTCAATTATCTTTAGTTTGATAAGGTCATGAGTCACCTAATTCATTTTATGATAAAAGATATACCGTTTGAAGTTGATTCAACACTTGAAGGTTGACATGTTCGCCCAACGGTTCACTTCATGGACCGTGTGAAACACCATGGACCATAAAGACAGATGTGGTTCCTCACATGAACAAGGATGGTTATGGGTGACTTCCACGGTCCACTTACCGGCCCTTGTGGGGTTCCGCTGACTGTCTAGCGATCCGTGGTTCCTCTCAGTGGCCTTGGTTTGCTCTTGGTCACTTTGACGGGCAACCTGGCGGCTCGTGTGAAGTTCCACAACTCGTGAAATAGTCTGTGGTCCTCCACATTTTTCAAATATGAACCACGATTGTGGTGGTAGGTCGCAGTGCTGTACATGGATGTGCACCCCTCAATGGTTCTCTCATTTTTCCTTGTGTACAGTCCTAATTAAATTTATAAGGTGTTTCAGATAAAGATTAGAATAATAATTAATAAAAATAGGTGCATAAAAATATTTTAAATTAGATTAATCGTATCTTCTCATAAACTAATGATGATAAGCTGTTACGCTAAATCCAAATACTTAATTTTTATTTATTTATTTTCTTACCATAAAGTATATGAATACTTCTTAGTATAAGATTGTGGGAATCTAAATATCATTTCTTTAGTTGAAATTTACCTATAAAAGGATGTTAATAGGCTTCTCTACCTTATTTACCTTATTTTCTTTACCTATAAAAGGATGTTAATAGGCCTACGTGACACTAGTTTGGAAAAAAAAATTAACCAGCATTGGAACCACAAGATAGTGTCACGTAGGTCTAAAAGGGGTCGAAAAGTATTAATAAAATAAGTTTAGGGGGGTAATAGGACCTTAGTATAGCATAAGTATGTCTCTGAAATTTCGTGCATAGGTTGAGGGGTACTTGTGCATGATCCCTTATTATTATGTGATATATTATTATCACATAAAAATTACAATTTGCTTAATGATTCTTAGACATTTAGTATAATATACAAATATAATTTTTTATATTTGCTATATGTGAAAATAACTCATTTGTTTAAAAGGTTTATAAATAGCTAGATAAATTATAAAAGAATATATTTACTGAATTTTCATTTTCACTAACCAGAAACATCTACAAACGAATCTCGACTTCTCTATATGACTCGGTATATATGTACGACCCACTAAGTCGTTTTAAGTACTAGACCTATTTCTTTCATAAAAGAACCTTCTTGTAAATTTTAAATGAAAATTTTGAAACTTTTTGATAACTATAGTTATATAGTTAACTAGTGTTTATTAAACAATTACTAATTTTATTAAATGAGTGGCTTATGGGCCAAGACCATAATTTAATTAAGGGATAATTGTTTATAATAATAAACTAATTTTGTAAAATAAATATAGTAGCTACCGTTTGATTTTTTTGTGTTCCTTAGCAAACTGTTTGTCAGTCGCCTCTCTCCCTCATATTCTTGCTCGCCACTCTCCCTCTCTCGCTCGCTCCCTGTCGCTCGCCTCTCTCGCTTTATACAGTGGATTTGTATAAATTGTGTTTCTGTTTGTATAAAGCGAGAGAAAATTATATATATACACATACAAATACATATATCTCCATTCTATGTACTTATAATTATACATTATAAATGTTTCCCTGCCCAAGTCTCTTTTGACTTTCTATCTTTCTTGTTTTATACAAATTCAAATTGTATATAATTTCTGTGTTTCTTCTTTAATATAATTCGATTCAATTGTATATTCCCTGCCTATGTCTCTTTTGTCTTTCTCTCTTTGTTCATTTTATACAAATTTAAATTGTATATAATTTCTCTCTTTTTCGTTTTATACAAATCGATTCAATTGTATACAAATCTGAAGAGGAGACAACAAATTATACAATTACTTCTTTAAATATATGTATAGCAAAATAGACGTAACTTTATGCGGCTTCATGAAGTGCGGCCAACTGCATCAGATAATGATTTAGTATGTGCGTTATTTTTGTAGGGTAAAGTCCATATTGCTATTATTATATATTTGGTGTGTGAAGAGTTGGATTAGTGGTAAGTGATGTATGATTTAATATACAAAGGAAAGGGGGGAAATAAAAAAATAGATGAGAAAAGTCATACAAAGTTATATACAAATCACTATCCTTTTTTTTTTTATAATGATTTGAAATAATAAATTGAAATTAAGGATGGTCAATAACCATTTAATGATTGGGGATACTAAAGACTAAATTCAGTTTACCAAAAAGTTAAACTTTAACTTTTGGTTACAGTCCACGAGTGTCATGAATTAGTGGGTTGATGCATATGTAAAAAAAAGATATTATCAAGTTTTATACATATTAAGATAGATAATTAAATATAAGTGTATTACATTATATGAATTTTATTACATATATGGTATAAGAGAAATTAATACTTCATCCTAGGCTTGGAAATTAAGGAATATGAGACTTAACAAGTAAGTTTGCATCAAAATTAGGAGCTTGGTAATAGAATTGAGCCCATTCTACTGACAAAGTATCCATACTTTATATATTGGGAATGATCCGAAGGCATTGAAGTTAGAAAAAGATTGGCGAGTTAGCTTACGTGACTTCGGTTCTTCAGTGGAGGTGGTTATGGTTTATTCTATTTGATAGATAGACTTTTAATAGCGATTGATATGCATTGAATGATATTGTGAAGTCCTCTATGTACTTGATTGTGTGGTTGTGTGGCTTGTGATTGGTCTGAAATCTTGAGACAATGAAATTTATAATCTTGAACCCTCTTTATCTAAGTGATGCCTTGAATAAAGAAGGTTTGATGAAATATTATCAATTCAATTGAAAAGTGGTCATAATAAATGATAAGTTGATGGTATTATTGGATCGGAGTGTCACGTTTCGACACTGTATAATTAGATTGAAGTGTCACGTTCAGACACAGTATTCTTCGATCCGAGTGTCACGTTCCGATACGATATTCTTGAATTAGAGCGTCACGTTTCAATACGATATAGTTGGATCGGAGTGTCACGTTCTGACACGGTAACATCAAAAGAAAAAGGTACAGAATTAACTTATTGTACTCAATACCAAAGAACCCATTTCTCAAATGAGTGTGGCGTGGAAGTATGAGTCCTCATGGGTGTGCTTGATATTGTGATTGATTATATAGTCACTTTTCATTTTGTTTTACCACCTCCTAAGTGTCAAAGTTGAGTTCATACTATTATTCATTATATATTAGTTTCTATTTTGGGTTGGCCGATGATACCCACTCAATACATGTTGCCCCGTACTGAACCATATTTGTGTTTTTCTTTATTTTCCTTTTGTGGAGTGCAGTGAGTGTACCGGCGACTTTGACTTGCACTCAACTCTAGCCCATCTCCAGCATAATAAGGTCCAGGGTAAACTGTTTATTCAAGTTCGTGTTGGATTATCTTGGTCATAGCATGAATCGTTAGTTTTCGAACACAATTTTTTTTATACATTTATTTTGGTGTCTTTAATAAACTTAGACGTAGTATTTGAAGATTAGATGTCCCTGATGTGACGAATTTCTGATTTTTGGGAATGACATAGAGTAGAATTTAATGAATTTTTGTTTCTTACACTAATGAGATTTAAGCTTCCGCATTATGAATAGTATTTGTAAACTGAAAGATAAAAAGAGGTAGGGGTTAAATTCATTGGTTCGATCACCTAGGAGGTTAAGTGTGGAAATCATTCACGACTCGATTTGGACCGTGACAAAGATATATATATATATATATATATATATATATGAAAAAAAATTGAGAACGTACCTCACATGATTGACCTTTATTATTATATAGACCTCACTTATGTATAGAAACACGTGTAATATCAACCCAATTGACTTAAAAAACAATAAAACATACATGTTATCATATGCTTACAAAATGAAAAATATTAAACAAAACAATATATAAATCTGAATAAGACAGAATAACCAATAAATTTAATTTTTCATAAGAAAGTATAGTGGACTAACATTTTATGTCCAATTTATAAAGGAAAAAACTATGTATATCGTGATAGAATCATTAGCAACCCAAGAAAATTGAATAATTAAGCATAATAATAATTTAATAGATGGTTAAGAGAGCTGAAATATGAGAAATATCAATAGAATCCTTACTAGTCACATTGAAGATGAATTTAGAAGAAGAGGAGGAGAGGGAGAATATCACAATGGATCTAATCTAGCATGATTCACTGATTTGACTATTTATAAAATTCTGATTTGAAACGAACTTTAAAACATTAAATTGGTATGGAAAAATGATAAGTCATTCTGTAGTATTGAAATAAGTGGCACAACCAATTAAATTAATCCATTCGTATGTATACTTAAATACATTCAATTATATTATTGTAAAACTTAATATGATATTCTTAATTAATGATAATTTTTTTAATAAATTAGATATTTTATAACATTTTAATTTAATATAGGGGAAAAACACCAATTTAACTTTTTGCTAAATTTCTTTTCCATTTTTAATAATATATATGATATTATCATTATTATTATCATTATTATTATTATTATTATTATATTTTTAATGGAAACTTGACTTTTCAAATTCCTAGGCATTTTACTATTTCATTAAAAAAGAAGAAGTAAATTTCTAGCATCCCATAATATTTATATTTAATATATAAACTAACTTTTCAAAATTTTCTGACGTTTTATTATTTCATTAAAAAAGAAAGTAGACTTTTAGCATCCCGTAATATTTATTTATTATTATTATTATTGTTATTATTATTATTATTATTATTATTATATTTTTAATGAAAAAATAACTTTTCAAATTTCTCAGACATTTAAAAAAAATTCTTAGCTTTCCAGAATATTTATATCTAATATATAAACTGACTTTTCAAAATCTTCAGACATTTTACTATTTCATTAAAAGAAAGTAGACTTTTAGCTTCCCATAATATTTATATTATGGATATAATAACTAATAATATATAATTTTATTTTAAAAATGATTTTTTTAAAAAAAATTATTATATAAATAAAATTGTATTTCAACTTTACACTTTAGAGTTTTCAACATATAATAATAATAATGAAATCCCTAATAATAATAATAATAATAATAATATATATATATATATATATATATATATATATATATATATATATCATTTTTATTATTATTATGTTTTTAATGGAAAAATGACTTTTCAAATTCCTGAGCCATTTTTTTTAAAAAAGTAAATCTCTAGCATCCCATAACATTTATATTTAATATATAAATTGATATCCTCAGACATTTTACTATTTCATCAAAAAAAAGAAAGAATAGACTTTAACATCCCATAATATTTATAATTAATATATAATAACTAATAATGTATTATTTTTTAAAAAAAGTTTCTAGTATAGGGGTAAAATGATATTTTAACTTTACACTTCAAAGCTTCCCACTTATAATAATATTAGTTTTCGAAATATGTGTTGCACCTTTATCTCATACAATTATTATAAAGTTGAGCTATTATATAGAAAATTTTGAACTTACAAATATTAGTTTTATCAATTTATATATTTAATATATTATAACTAACGATGTATAATTTTTTTGAAAAGTTTCTAGTTTAGGGGTAAAATGATATTTCAACTTTACATTTTGGAGCTTCACACTAAAAAATATTAGTTTTACCAATTTATGTATCAATATATAATAACTAACAATGTATAAATTTTTTTAAAAAAATTTATAATATAGGAGTAAAATGGTATTTCAACTTTACACTTTGGAGCTTTCCATTTATAATAATAGTTCCTGGAACGTGCGTTGCAAGTTTGTCCCATAAAATTATTATAAAATTTTATTATTATATAGAAAATTTTAAACTTAAAAATATTAGTTTTACAAATTTATATTTTTTTCCATTTGAATATTACAATGACCATCAAGCAAGAAATATGGAAAAATAATAATATTACTATAGCATTCAATAATATGAATATATCTATATGATTTATCGTTAATAATCTCTCATTAAGTACACAAATATGTATCTACTTAAAGAAACTATATTAGTAAGAAAAGGATAAAAGAAAAACATATATTATAAAAGTATATTTAAAAACAAATATAAAAGTCATAAATTAGTAGTTTCAGCACAAATAAAAATAGACTTATAACATTCATAATTTCATAGAATATTAGATTAAAGAAGTATACATTGTTAAATAATACAAAAAAAATTAAACCGATAAGAACAAACACAACATTCATATCTTCTCAAGACGTTAATCATAACAATATATATAGTAAAAAGAAATACACAAGGAGTAGAGTTCTTGATGATACCTTCTCCCGTTAAAAAAAAAACTAGGGAAAAGGGTCTGATATACCCCACAACTTTGTCATTTGGAGCTGATATACCCCTCGTTATAAAAATGGCTCATATATGCCCTTACCGTTATACAAACGGCTCACATGTACCCCTGCTGTTACAAAATGACTCATATATACCCTTCATTTAACAGAAGTTAAAAAATTAGTTTTAAATTTATATTTATTACTTGTAGTTTTTTAAAAAAAATTATTTAGGGGTATATATAATTCTTCTATCAAAGTTCAAGGTATATTTTAATTTTTTTCATACATAAAATTTTTTGACTTTTTTTATTATAATTATTTGAGTTTCTTATTTTTATTTTGTTTTTTTCTTTCATTCCTTAGTTTAAAGAAAAAAATTAAACTATTTTTCTTGTGTGCATTGTAATTTAATTTCGTATTCGAAGAAAAAATTTGGTCATCTACAATAAGTTTTGTAAGAATATTAGTGAAACATAAATAAATTTGATTATCAAAATAATAATTATAAATGAGTCATTGAAATAAAAAAAGGTCAAAAAAATATGTTTGACGAGGATTAAATTTACTCATATGGGATTATATTTTTTAGAAAAAAATAATAAAAATTTAAATTAATTTTTTTTCCATTTTCGTTAGAAGAAAAGGGTATATGTGAGACATTTGTTTACAAGTAGGGGTATATATGAGTCACTTTCATAACAAGGGGTATATCAGCTCTAAATGACAAAGTTGAGGGGTATTTCAGACCCTTTTCCCAAAAAACTATCTAAAATGGTAAAGATAAAACTATGATACAAAATATCATTCTAATCAGGATCAAACAAAATTAATATTTAAAACAAAGAAAAAAGTACATGAAAATCGCTTAATGATTCACACCAACAAGAGGCAAGTGGTAAAAAAAAAATTACTTTTTCATGATATATATATATATATATATATAGAGAGAGAGAGAGAGAGAGAGCTAAAGATTTATAGGATAAGATGAAAAGGTGAAGAGTTGTTTAAGTTAATTTTCAAAAGTTAGTGATCTTAGACATGAGGGAGAGGAAATGTTGATTGTTAATTCAATACATTGAACTGTACAAGTTATAGAGAAAGGATAACAAATTTAATTCATTTAACCACACTAATTAGAGAGAGAAAATAAAGATTTTTTTTTTAAAAAAAAAAGTAATTCCTAACAATTTTCCATGAAATAATTTTTAACAATTTTCTATGTAATCTTTTTGTCTTTCAAAATTTGACTTTACACCTTCTTATTTTAGCATTTAGTATAATATAATATATTCATTTTTTAGTATTTAAATCATTAGAATTTGAATCATTGTGTCTAGATGCATGTATTTAAATATGATTATTTAATATTAAATTAATTATATAATAATAATTAATTTAATTTAGAAATAAAATAAGGGCAAAATGGTACAATTTTTAAGTTAGGAGCTTCCCACTTATAATATATGTTTGTTTATTTAAATTTATGTGACGTAGTTTAATTATTCATAGAGTTGAAGAAATGAAAAAATTTAAGTTATGCCAGGATGAAATTAAATTGTCACGGAGAGTGTTACTTGACATTATTTTTAAATAAAAAAAGTGTAGACGGTAGTATATAAAAAGTGACATACAATTACATGTAATATAACCAGTTTATGTAACCTTAGATGCTACTTGACAATACAATTAGATTTGGGGTTATTTAAAGTAATTATATTATTTTCTATTTTTATGTTTTATAATAGTATTTCGTATCTATGCTATGGACTATTCTTATTATTGTTTGCTTTATCAAGTTATTAAAATGGGTACGCCAAGGGTAATTGTCTCATCATGTTTCCAATCAAGGTCAATTATATTGTGTTGTAATACTATGTATAGATAATGTTACACCTGGAGGCTATCCGTAACACGTAATTTATAATTACGGGTGATCCCGAGTTAATTTTGAATTTGACATATATTAATCATACCAAGGATAACTAAGTAAAACATGTACTATGCGGAAGTTAAAACAATGGATACTCGAAAGTGGAAAAAACACAACTGGTCTGAATATAAAATGATAAAAGTTTAATGTTGACTGACCCAACATTTAACATGTCAAGCTAAATCTAGTACTATGTCTAAAAAACCTCTAATTGAGTTGAGTTACTAGAACATGCTCCAAGTAACTCTAACAAAACTGAAAACCAAAAATAAAGACTGAAATGTAAAACATGTTACTTGTCCTCGAAGTATGAGGACTCACCGCTGAAGTTGTTGAAGTCACACTGAGGATCGAACTAAGCGTGATCTAAATGTTGAGTATCTGAACATACATCATGAAACGAAGTGGCGCAAAGTATGCGTTAGTATATGAAATATGTTGAGCATGCAGAATATACATATGCTAAATTGAACAAAGTATATAAGTTGAACAATGCATAAATGAGCAATGATATAATCTGAACAAGGATATATATACTGAAGTATAATTGAAAAACTAAACTGAATGCAATGACCAAACTAATCATGAAGATAACATATTGAACTGATAACTAAATTAAATACTGAAAATTTAGTCAAATGCACTAAGAGTTTGACTGTAGGAGCTATGATTAATCGACATAAATAATGTTAACTAAACGTGAAGTTTGATGTATATGCCCCTCGAGAGGATTCAATATACCTTGCCAGAGGTATAGAGGCACGATTGTGGCGTAATCACTAAAATTGATGTCCAATAGAGGAGACTTCTAAACCTACATCGCCACATCGTTCAATGACTATGAGAGTACGCTGAACCCTAATCCAATGTCTACTACCAATTGAATATTCATAAAGCTAAAATTCATTCAATACTGAATAACTCAAATTATTGATATGCTAACTGAGAATGCAACGTTTAATATACTATGAACATGACATTCAAAATTTGAAGCGTGGATTTCTGTCTGACTCGCTGTCACGACCCAAATCGAGCCGTGAGTGGCACCCACATTTATCCTCCTAAGTGAGCGAACCAACCAATCTAAACTCCATCATTTCAAACATAATGAACTAAATACATTGCGGAAGACTTAAAACTCATTAACAAAATAAATCAAATAACTTCTAAAAACTCAAACACTTATTATTATCCCCAAAATCTGGAAGTCATCATCACAAAAACATCTATCCTCAAATTACTAATCTAAGAGTATCTAAGAATCTAAAATACATAAAAAGCTAGTCCATGCCGGAACTTCAAGGCATCAAGACATGAAGAGGAAGATCTAGTCCAAGCTAGAAGCATTAGCTCACCCTGAAATCCGGAGTAATGAAGACTGGCTAGAGTTGTGGTTGAGTTGAAGACGACGGTATGTTTGCTGCACTCCACATATAACAAAGAAAGAAACATACAAGTAGGGGTCAGTACAAAACACAAGTACTGAGTAGGTATCATCGGCCAACTCAAAATAGAAAATAATATATATCAAGTAATAATATAAAATCAACTACATTACTCAACATGTAGCAACAACAAGTACTATAATCGTTAATAAGTACCGCCAAGTTCACACATGAGGACTCAAGCCTCAATACCATACTCATTTGAGAATTAGGTTCATTAGATTGAGTATATTAACATCTTTCAAGATTCATCACCTTTATTTATAATTAATATATAATAACTAATAATGTATTATTTTTTAAAAAAAGTTTCTAGTATAGGGGTAAAATGATATTTTAACTTTACACTTCAAAGCTTCCCACTTATAATAATATTAGTTTTCGAAATATGTGTTGCACCTTTATCTCATACAATTATTATAAAGTTGAGCTATTATATAGAAAATTTTGAACTTACAAATATTAGTTTTATCAATTTATATATTTAATATATTATAACTAACGATGTATAATTTTTTTGAAAAGTTTCTAGTTTAGGGGTAAAATGATATTTCAACTTTACATTTTGGAGCTTCACACTAAAAAATATTAGTTTTACCAATTTATGTATCAATATATAATAACTAACAATGTATAAATTTTTTTAAAAAAATTTATAATATAGGAGTAAAATGGTATTTCAACTTTACACTTTGGAGCTTTCCATTTATAATAATAGTTCCTGGAACGTGCGTTGCAAGTTTGTCCCATAAAATTATTATAAAATTTTATTATTATATAGAAAATTTTAAACTTAAAAATATTAGTTTTACAAATTTATATTTTTTTCCATTTGAATATTACAATGACCATCAAGCAAGAAATATGGAAAAATAATAATATTACTATAGCATTCAATAATATGAATATATCTATATGATTTATCGTTAATAATCTCTCATTAAGTACACAAATATGTATCTACTTAAAGAAACTATATTAGTAAGAAAAGGATAAAAGAAAAACATATATTATAAAAGTATATTTAAAAACAAATATAAAAGTCATAAATTAGTAGTTTCAGCACAAATAAAAATAGACTTATAACATTCATAATTTCATAGAATATTAGATTAAAGAAGTATACATTGTTAAATAATACAAAAAAAATTAAACCGATAAGAACAAACACAACATTCATATCTTCTCAAGACGTTAATCATAACAATATATATAGTAAAAAGAAATACACAAGGAGTAGAGTTCTTGATGATACCTTCTCCCGTTAAAAAAAAACTAGGGAAAAGGGTCTGATATACCCCACAACTTTGTCATTTGGAGCTGATATACCCCTCGTTATAAAAATGGCTCATATATGCCCTTACCGTTATACAAACGGCTCACATGTACCCCTGCTGTTACAAAATGACTCATATATACCCTTCATTTAACAGAAGTTAAAAAATTAGTTTTAAATTTATATTTATTACTTGTAGTTTTTTAAAAAAAAATTATTTAGGGGTATATATAATTCTTCTATCAAAGTTCAAGGTATATTTTAATTTTTTTCATACATAAAATTTTTTGACTTTTTTTATTATAATTATTTGAGTTTCTTATTTTTATTTTGTTTTTTTCTTTCATTCCTTAGTTTAAAGAAAAAAATTAAACTATTTTTCTTGTGTGCATTGTAATTTAATTTCGTATTCGAAGAAAAAATTTGGTCATCTACAATAAGTTTTGTAAGAATATTAGTGAAACATAAATAAATTTGATTATCAAAATAATAATTATAAATGAGTCATTGAAATAAAAAAAGGTCAAAAAAATATGTTTGACGAGGATTAAATTTACTCATATGGGATTATATTTTTTAGAAAAAAATAATAAAAATTTAAATTAATTTTTTTTCCATTTTCGTTAGAAGAAAAGGGTATATGTGAGACATTTGTTTACAAGTAGGGGTATATATGAGCCACTTTCATAACAAGGGGTATATCAGCTCTAAATGACAAAGTTGAGGGGTATTTCAGACCCTTTTCCCAAAAAACTATCTAAAATGGTAAAGATAAAACTATGATACAAAATATCATTCTAATCAGGATCAAACAAAATTAATATTTAAAACAAAGAAAAAAGTACATGAAAATCGCTTAATGATTCACACCAACAAGAGGCAAGTGGTAAAAAAAAAATTACTTTTTCATGATATATATATATATATATAGAGAGAGAGAGAGAGAGAGAGAGAGCTAAAGATTTATAGGATAAGATGAAAAGGTGAAGAGTTGTTTAAGTTAATTTTCAAAAGTTAGTGATCTTAGACATGAGGGAGAGGAAATGTTGATTGTTAATTCAATACATTGAACTGTACAAGTTATAGAGAAAGGATAACAAATTTAATTCATTTAACCACACTAATTAGAGAGAGAAAATAAAGATTTTTTTTTTAAAAAAAAAAGTAATTCCTAACAATTTTCCATGAAATAATTTTTAACAATTTTCTATGTAATCTTTTTGTCTTTCAAAATTTGACTTTACACCTTCTTATTTTAGCATTTAGTATAATATAATATATTCATTTTTTAGTATTTAAATCATTAGAATTTGAATCATTGTGTCTAGATGCATGTATTTAAATATGATTATTTAATATTAAATTAATTATATAATAATAATTAATTTAATTTAGAAATAAAATAAGGGCAAAATGGTACAATTTTTAAGTTAGGAGCTTCCCACTTATAATATATGTTTGTTTATTTAAATTTATGTGACGTAGTTTAATTATTCATAGAGTTGAAGAAATGAAAAAATTTAAGTTATGCCAGGATGAAATTAAATTGTCACGGAGAGTGTTACTTGACATTATTTTTAAATAAAAAAAGTGTAGACGGTAGTATATAAAAAGTGACATACAATTACATGTAATATAACCAGTTTATGTAACCTTAGATGCTACTTGACAATACAATTAGATTTGGGGTTATTCAAAGTAATTATATTATTTTTTATTTTTATGTTTTATAATAGTATTTCGTATCTATGCTATGGACTATTCTTATTATTGTTTGCTTTATCAAGTTATTAAAATGGGTACGCCAAGGGTAATTGTCTCATCATGTTTCCAATCAAGGTCAATTATATTGTGTTGTAATACTATGTATAGATAATGTTACACCTGGAGGCTATCCGTAACACGTAATTTATAATTACGGGTGATCCCGAGTTAATTTTGAATTTGACATATATTAATCATACCAAGGATAACTAAGTAAAACATGTACTATGCGGAAGTTAAAACAATGGATACTCGAAAGTGGAAAAAACACAACTGGTCTGAATATAAAATGATAAAAGTTTAATGTTGACTGACCCAACATTTAACATGTCAAGCTAAATCTAGTACTATGTCTAAAAAACCTCTAATTGAGTTGAGTTACTAGAACATGCTCCAAGTAACTCTAACAAAACTGAAAACCAAAAATAAAGACTGAAATGTAAAACATGTTACTTGTCCTCGAAGTATGAGGACTCACCGCTGAAGTTGTTGAAGTCACACTGAGGATCGAACTAAGCGTGATCTAAATGTTGAGTATCTGAACATACATCATGAAACGAAGTGGCGCAAAGTATGCGTTAGTATATGAAATATGTTGAGCATGCAGAATATACATATGCTAAATTGAACAAAGTATATAAGTTGAACAATGCATAAATGAGCAATGATATAATCTGAACAAGGATATATATACTGAAGTATAATTGAAAAACTAAACTGAATGCAATGACCAAACTAATCATGAAGATAACATATTGAACTGATAACTAAATTAAATACTGAAAATTTAGTCAAATGCACTAAGAGTTTGACTGTAGGAGCTATGATTAATCGACATAAATAATGTTAACTAAACGTGAAGTTTGATGTATATGCCCCTCGAGAGGATTCAATATACCTTGCCAGAGGTATAGAGGCACGATTGTGGCGTAATCACTAAAATTGATGTCCAATAGAGGAGACTTCTAAACCTACATCGCCACATCGTTCAATGACTATGAGAGTACGCTGAACCCTAATCCAATGTCTACTACCAATTGAATATTCATAAAGCTAAAATTCATTCAATACTGAATAACTCAAATTATTGATATGCTAACTGAGAATGCAACGTTTAATATACTATGAACATGACATTCAAAATTTGAAGCGTGGATTTCTGTCTGACTCGCTGTCACGACCCAAATCGAGCCGTGAGTGGCACCCACACTTATCCTCCTAAGTGAGCGAACCAACCAATCTAAACTCCATCATTTCAAACATAATGAACTAAATACATTGCGGAAGACTTAAAACTCATTAACAAAATAAATCAAATAACTTCTAAAAACTCAAACACTTATTATTATCCCCAAAATCTGGAAGTCATCATCACAAAAACATCTATCCTCAAATTACTAATCTAAGAGTATCTAAGAATCTAAAATACATAAAAAGCTAGTCCATGCCGGAACTTCAAGGCATCAAGACATGAAGAGGAAGATCTAGTCCAAGCTAGAAGCATTAGCTCACCCTGAAATCCGGAGTAATGAAGACTGGCTAGAGTTGTGGTTGAGTTGAAGACGACGGTATGTTTGCTGCACTCCACATATAACAAAGAAAGAAACATACAAGTAGGGGTCAGTACAAAACACAAGTACTGAGTAGGTATCATCGGCCAACTCAAAATAGAAAATAATATATATCAAGTAATAATATAAAATCAACTACATTACTCAACATGTAGCAACAACAAGTACTATAATCGTTAATAAGTACCGCCAAGTTCACACATGAGGACTCAAGCCTCAATACCATACTCATTTGAGAATTAGGTTCATTAGATTGAGTATATTAACATCTTTCAAGATTCATCACCTTTATTTATAATTAATATATAATAACTAATAATGTATTATTTTTTAAAAAAAGTTTCTAGTATAGGGGTAAAATGATATTTTAACTTTACACTTCAAAGCTTCCCACTTATAATAATATTAGTTTTCGAAATATGTGTTGCACCTTTATCTCATACAATTATTATAAAGTTGAGCTATTATATAGAAAATTTTGAACTTACAAATATTAGTTTTATCAATTTATATATTTAATATATTATAACTAACGATGTATAATTTTTTTGAAAAGTTTCTAGTTTAGGGGTAAAATGATATTTCAACTTTACATTTTGGAGCTTCACACTAAAAAATATTAGTTTTACCAATTTATGTATCAATATATAATAACTAACAATGTATAAATTTTTTTAAAAAAATTTATAATATAGGAGTAAAATGGTATTTCAACTTTACACTTTGGAGCTTTCCATTTATAATAATAGTTCCTGGAACGTGCGTTGCAAGTTTGTCCCATAAAATTATTATAAAATTTTATTATTATATAGAAAATTTTAAACTTAAAAATATTAGTTTTACAAATTTATATTTTTTTCCATTTGAATATTACAATGACCATCAAGCAAGAAATATGGAAAAATAATAATATTACTATAGCATTCAATAATATGAATATATCTATATGATTTATCGTTAATAATCTCTCATTAAGTACACAAATATGTATCTACTTAAAGAAACTATATTAGTAAGAAAAGGATAAAAGAAAAACATATATTATAAAAGTATATTTAAAAACAAATATAAAAGTCATAAATTAGTAGTTTCAGCACAAATAAAAATAGACTTATAACATTCATAATTTCATAGAATATTAGATTAAAGAAGTATACATTGTTAAATAATACAAAAAAAATTAAACCGATAAGAACAAACACAACATTCATATCTTCTCAAGACGTTAATCATAACAATATATATAGTAAAAAGAAATACACAAGGAGTAGAGTTCTTGATGATACCTTCTCCCGTTAAAAAAAAAACTAGGGAAAAGGGTCTGATATACCCCACAACTTTGTCATTTGGAGCTGATATACCCCTCGTTATAAAAATGGCTCATATATGCCCTTACCGTTATACAAACGGCTCACATGTACCCCTGCTGTTACAAAATGACTCATATATACCCTTCATTTAACAGAAGTTAAAAAATTAGTTTTAAATTTATATTTATTACTTGTAGTTTTTTAAAAAAAAATTATTTAGGGGTATATATAATTCTTCTATCAAAGTTCAAGGTATATTTTAATTTTTTTCATACATAAAATTTTTTGACTTTTTTTATTATAATTATTTGAGTTTCTTATTTTTATTTTGTTTTTTTCTTTCATTCCTTAGTTTAAAGAAAAAAATTAAACTATTTTTCTTGTGTGCATTGTAATTTAATTTCGTATTCGAAGAAAAAATTTGGTCATCTACAATAAGTTTTGTAAGAATATTAGTGAAACATAAATAAATTTGATTATCAAAATAATAATTATAAATGAGTCATTGAAATAAAAAAAGGTCAAAAAAATATGTTTGACGAGGATTAAATTTACTCATATGGGATTATATTTTTTAGAAAAAAATAATAAAAATTTAAATTAATTTTTTTTCCATTTTCGTTAGAAGAAAAGGGTATATGTGAGACATTTGTTTACAAGTAGGGGTATATATGAGCCACTTTCATAACAAGGGGTATATCAGCTCTAAATGACAAAGTTGAGGGGTATTTCAGACCCTTTTCCCAAAAAACTATCTAAAATGGTAAAGATAAAACTATGATACAAAATATCATTCTAATCAGGATCAAACAAAATTAATATTTAAAACAAAGAAAAAAGTACATGAAAATCGCTTAATGATTCACACCAACAAGAGGCAAGTGGTAAAAAAAAAATTACTTTTTCATGATATATATATATATATATATAGAGAGAGAGAGAGAGAGAGAGCTAAAGATTTATAGGATAAGATGAAAAGGTGAAGAGTTGTTTAAGTTAATTTTCAAAAGTTAGTGATCTTAGACATGAGGGAGAGGAAATGTTGATTGTTAATTCAATACATTGAACTGTACAAGTTATAGAGAAAGGATAACAAATTTAATTCATTTAACCACACTAATTAGAGAGAGAAAATAAAGATTTTTTTTTTAAAAAAAAAAGTAATTCCTAACAATTTTCCATGAAATAATTTTTAACAATTTTCTATGTAATCTTTTTGTCTTTCAAAATTTGACTTTACACCTTCTTATTTTAGCATTTAGTATAATATAATATATTCATTTTTTAGTATTTAAATCATTAGAATTTGAATCATTGTGTCTAGATGCATGTATTTAAATATGATTATTTAATATTAAATTAATTATATAATAATAATTAATTTAATTTAGAAATAAAATAAGGGCAAAATGGTACAATTTTTAAGTTAGGAGCTTCCCACTTATAATATATGTTTGTTTATTTAAATTTATGTGACGTAGTTTAATTATTCATAGAGTTGAAGAAATGAAAAAATTTAAGTTATGCCAGGATGAAATTAAATTGTCACGGAGAGTGTTACTTGACATTATTTTTAAATAAAAAAAGTGTAGACGGTAGTATATAAAAAGTGACATACAATTACATGTAATATAACCAGTTTATGTAACCTTAGATGCTACTTGACAATACAATTAGATTTGGGGTTATTCAAAGTAATTATATTATTTTCTATTTTTATGTTTTATAATAGTATTTCGTATCTATGCTATGGACTATTCTTATTATTGTTTGCTTTATCAAGTTATTAAAATGGGTACGCCAAGGGTAATTGTCTCATCATGTTTCCAATCAAGGTCAATTATATTGTGTTGTAATACTATGTATAGATAATGTTACACCTGGAGGCTATCCGTAACACGTAATTTATAATTACGGGTGATCCCGAGTTAATTTTGAATTTGACATATATTAATCATACCAAGGATAACTAAGTAAAACATGTACTATGCGGAAGTTAAAACAATGGATACTCGAAAGTGGAAAAAACACAACTGGTCTGAATATAAAATGATAAAAGTTTAATGTTGACTGACCCAACATTTAACATGTCAAGCTAAATCTAGTACTATGTCTAAAAAACCTCTAATTGAGTTGAGTTACTAGAACATGCTCCAAGTAACTCTAACAAAACTGAAAACCAAAAATAAAGACTGAAATGTAAAACATGTTACTTGTCCTCGAAGTATGAGGACTCACCGCTGAAGTTGTTGAAGTCACACTGAGGATCGAACTAAGCGTGATCTAAATGTTGAGTATCTGAACATACATCATGAAACGAAGTGGCGCAAAGTATGCGTTAGTATATGAAATATGTTGAGCATGCAGAATATACATATGCTAAATTGAACAAAGTATATAAGTTGAACAATGCATAAATGAGCAATGATATAATCTGAACAAGGATATATATACTGAAGTATAATTGAAAAACTAAACTGAATGCAATGACCAAACTAATCATGAAGATAACATATTGAACTGATAACTAAATTAAATACTGAAAATTTAGTCAAATGCACTAAGAGTTTGACTGTAGGAGCTATGATTAATCGACATAAATAATGTTAACTAAACGTGAAGTTTGATGTATATGCCCCTCGAGAGGATTCAATATACCTTGCCAGAGGTATAGAGGCACGATTGTGGCGTAATCACTAAAATTGATGTCCAATAGAGGAGACTTCTAAACCTACATCGCCACATCGTTCAATGACTATGAGAGTACGCTGAACCCTAATCCAATGTCTACTACCAATTGAATATTCATAAAGCTAAAATTCATTCAATACTGAATAACTCAAATTATTGATATGCTAACTGAGAATGCAACGTTTAATATACTATGAACATGACATTCAAAATTTGAAGCGTGGATTTCTGTCTGACTCGCTGTCACGACCCAAATCGAGCCGTGAGTGGCACCCACATTTATCCTCCTAAGTGAGCGAACCAACCAATCTAAACTCCATCATTTCAAACATAATGAACTAAATACATTGCGGAAGACTTAAAACTCATTAACAAAATAAATCAAATAACTTCTAAAAACTCAAACACTTATTATTATCCCCAAAATCTGGAAGTCATCATCACAAAAACATCTATCCTCAAATTACTAATCTAAGAGTATCTAAGAATCTAAAATACATAAAAAGCTAGTCCATGCCGGAACTTCAAGGCATCAAGACATGAAGAGGAAGATCTAGTCCAAGCTAGAAGCATTAGCTCACCCTGAAATCCGGAGTAATGAAGACTGGCTAGAGTTGCGGTTGAGTTGAAGACGACGGTATGTTTGCTGCACTCCACATATAACAAAGAAAGAAACATACAAGTAGGGGTCAGTACAAAACACAAGTACTGAGTAGGTATCATCGGCCAACTCAAAATAGAAAATAATATATATCAAGTAATAATATAAAATCAACTACATTACTCAACATGTAGCAACAACAAGTACTATAATCGTTAATAAGTACCGCCAAGTTCACACATGAGGACTCAAGCCTCAATACCATACTCATTTGGGAATTAGGTTCATTAGATTGAGTATATTAACATCTTTCAAGATTCATCACCTTTATTCTTGTGTCGGTACGTGAAACTCCGCTCCCCTACTACTATGTGTCGGAACGTGACACTCCGATCTCCTAGTTCTACGTGTCGGTTCGTGACACCCGATCCCCTAATTCTACGTATTGGTTCGTGACACCCGATCCCCTAATTCTACGTGTCGGTTCATGACACCCGATCCCCTAATTCTACGTGTCGGTTCGTGACACCCGATCCCCTAATTCTACGTGTCGGTTCGTGACACCCGATCCCCTAATTCTACGTGTCAGTTCGTGACACCCGATCCCCTAATTCTACGTGTCGGTTCGTGACACCCGATCCACTAATCTCATTCTATTAATTCATCAAGCCTTCTTTTATACCAAGGCATCATCAACCTCATTACTTTAGTTCATCAAGCCTTCTTTTATACCAAGGCATCATCAATCTCATTACTTTAGTTCATCAAGCCTTCTTTTATACCAAGGCATCATCAATCTCATTGCTTTAGTTCATCAAGCCTTCTTTTATACCAAGGCATCATCAATCTCATTACTTTAGTTCATCAAGCCTTCTTTTATACCAAGGCATCATCAATCTCATTACTTTAGTTCATCAAGCCTTCTTTTATACCAAGACATCATCAATAACAAGGGGTTTTCAAGATTTGGGATTCAATAGCTTCATCATGCTTATTTCATCACAATTATATAATCACATTCATGCAAGCATACAATTAAGCATATAGAAGACTTTACAATACAACCCAACACATATCATTCGCTATTAAGAGTTAACTAAGAATAGTATAAAAACCATAACCTACCTCCACCGAAGATTCGTGATCAATCAAGTAATTTCCCCAAAGCTTTGTTATCCTCTTCGTTTCCCTCTTCTCTCGATCGATTCTCTTTCCCTCTCCTTGTTCTTTCTATTATTCTTATTCAAACCCTCTTTCTTTTACCCTAATTAACATATAATTAAGTATCAAAAATGGTAAAAGTAGCCCACTAATTAATTTAAAGTTATCTCCTTTAACCCTCAAGAAATTGGATTATTAATATTCAACCACTAACTTTATAATTATAAGCAGGAATAGTCCAAAACGCCCCTTAAAACATTTAAAGAAATCCGACTCAGCCTGGGATTACGCAGTCTGTGACGGGCCGTCGTGCCTGCGACGGTCCGTCCTGCTGCTTCCATCACAGAGTTCAGAGACTAGATTTTACTGAAGGATCTGTGACGGCCCGTCACGCCCATGACGGTCCCTCTTGCCATTCCGTCACGAAGTTTAGAGAGTCGATTTCAGTACCCAAATTTCAGAATTCTAAGTGTTTTGGAACGAGACCCCCACGATGGTCCGTCGTGCCCATGACGGTTCGTCGTGGAATCCATCGACTTAGCCAGTTTTTCCAGAAATAAAATATGCTGCTCAAAACGACTAAACAGGTCGTTACACTCACCTAGCAAGTAAAATTTATGAACTAGGATAAATTTACACAAGCTAGGGTTTTGTGTTCTATGCAAGGAATTATACTAGATTATCAAGAGAAAATCTATTTAGATCAAAGGAACCATAATCACAATAAATCTTGAAAATTTAGAAACCCCGGGTCTAAGTAGTTTATGAGAATCTGAAGAACTAAATAAATTCTAAACACCTAATGGGTCAAAGAAATTAATTGAATTTTAGAAATACTTCTGATTGTTCTTGATAGAGTTGGTCGCCTCTTTCTTCTCTTTTTACTGTAAGATGGGTGATTTTAGGAGGATGAGGTTTTTGGGGTCATTCTAACTAGATTATTTGGGTTAAGTTGAGTAAATCGACGTAGTTTAGACATATCAAACGAGGTAGCTTAAGTTCCTAATGTATAGGGAAAAACACCAAACGACCCTAACTTAAAACGACGAAGTGTCATTCACGGTGGGACTGATGGGCCATCATTTGAACCACTGCCCGTCAATTGGGTAGTGGTTAGTGGCCCTCCCAACAAGGCTCTACTGAAACGAGCATAATTTTTTACTCTGAACTTGGATTTTAGCAAATTTGGAGGCGTGGAAAGATGACTCAATTATCTTTGATTTGACAAGTCATGAGTCACCTAATTCATTTTGTGATAAAATATATGACCGTTTGAAGTTAACTCAACACTTGAAGGCTGACATGTTCCCCCCACGGTTCACTTCACGGGCCGTATGAAGCGTCATGGTCCATAGAGACAGACGTGGTTCCTCACATGAACTAGGATGGATATGGGGTAACTTCCACGGTCCACTTACCGGCCCTTGTGGGGTTCCACGGACCATCTAGTGGTTTGTGGTTCCTCACATTGGCCTTCGTGGCTCCTGGTCACTTTGATAGGCAACTTGGCGACTCGTGTGAAGTTCTACGAGTCGTGAAGGGGTCCGTGGTCCTCCATATTTTGCCAAGTGTGAACCACGATTGCGGTGGCAGTTCACGGTCCTATACATGGCCCGTGGACCCCTCCATGGTTCTCTTATTTTTCCTCCTGTACAGTCCTTAGATTTATGAGGTGTTTCAGATTAAAGATAATAATAATAATAAAAATAATAATAATAATAATAATAATAATAATAATAATAATAATAATAATATTAATAATAATAATAATAATAATAATATGTGCATAAAAAATATTTTAAATTAAATTAATTGTATCTTCTCATAAACTGATGATGGTAAGCAGTTACGCTAAATCCAAATACTCAATTATTATTTTTTATTTTTTTACCATATTCTATAACTGCTACTTAGTAGAAGATTATGGAAATCTAAAGATCATTTCTTTACTTGAAATTACCTATAAAAGGAGGTTAATAGGCTTCTCCAAAATACCCCATATTCGCAAAGCTAGAGTATTCTTTTACCTCTTGTGAAAATGTTCCCCCTTCCCCCCTCCCCGGTTGTCAAGATTGGAAATTTTCAATCGCCAATCATCCCCACTATGCAACTTCGCTCCGATGAGCTAATGAGTCTGCAACAATCACCATTTAACTATCAACCAGCTAACGATTATTCATTTTTGGAAAATCATGGGCTCATGAGACTTTTTGGTGGACTGAATACAATTAATAATAATGTTGTTAATTATCAAGATCCATTTATGTTTAATCCGAATGTTTTAAATTTCAATGTAGCTCAGCAAGTTCAACAAGAACTTGGTCAGCAGCCTAACAATGTTGGGTCAACTTCGCGAGTTAAACCACCTCGCATGCTTTGGACCGAAGATTTGCATCGAGAGTTTGTGGCTGTTGTTGATGCTTATGGCGGACCTTGGGGTTAGCATAAATTTTACCCTTTCTATGTCACATGATTTATTTATTTATGCTCAAATTTTTATTTTTATTTTTGTAAATTTAAATCGTGTGTATTTGTCTTTTTTCTTATTAAATTTTGCACACATAAAATCTATTTAAGAGAAAAACCTACCTGTAATTTTTTTATTTTATTCTTAAAGTTCAAATTCAAATTCCTAATAATAATAAAGAAATTTTATTCATATCTCACCGCAACACCTGATGATTTAGCAATACATATACTCTTTTTACAAATTTTAATTTGTTTGCAGCTGTTAAGCCAAGGCATATTTTGAAGGAAATGGCACATTTGGGAATATCTCATTGTCAAATTAAGAATCGCTTACAGGTTTTTATAAAATTCTTCTTTATTTAAAATCATCGGTTAAGATGAATTAATATTTTGTAAATTTAATAATATAATTTATTTTAATTTCTACATTCATTATATTTCAATCTGTCTATTTGTTATTCATAATAATAATTTAAAATGATATATACTTAAAATATGTTATTGATTTTCTGCAGAGCTATAGAGCTAAGCTCAATCCAAATGATGCTGGGGGAAGAAAATATATAAGTATATATGTTATATGTTTTATTTATGTATTTTATTTTAGTTTTAGTTTGTTTAATTATTACTTTTATATTTAGTAATTCGTTAATTTCAATATCCACATATATATTATATTTAAGATGAATTTTTTTTTAAAAATAATTTATTTTTTTATATTTTTGTGAAAATAGGTAAGGCATCATCTAAGAAAGAACTCATCCAAGATGTTCAAGTAAGTTTGGCCAATTTTTTTAAAAATATTTTACTTTTTTATATTTCTATGAGTTAATTTTTTCACTTGATAGTCCCTTGATGATCGTATCATTAAATGTAGGAGCAGTTGAAAAATGTTGATGGAGGGAAGGTTGATGACGATGTGTGCGTCCCACAGCTTCCAACCGAGGCAAAGAGGATGGAAGCTCATATTTCTCCAGAAGACGCTTTTATAGAAGGACTTCTGAATTGGATATAAAACAAGATATTTATTTTGCGATAATACTATTGTTTATAGCACAATGTGCATTTATTTGGATTTGCAATTCAAGAGGACCTTTTGATAAGGAAGTTTATGAAAGTTTGGATTTTATTTCCTTAGATTTGTTTCTTTGGATCTTTAATATTTTATGGAATAATAATATTTTTGGTTGTCTGCTAAATATCTTAATAGTTAAATCTTTTTTTAAGTGTCATTATGATTCTATTAAGACTAAGGGTGTGTTTGATATGAAGGAAAATGTTTTCCTAGAAAACAAGTAGATATTTGACTTATTTTTTCATGTTTGGTTGGTGAGTAAAAAAATATTTCTCGAAAAAATATTTTAGTGTTGGTTTTTGAATTAAATATTTTTGAGAAATATCTCTTAATTTTTTACTAAAGTAGAAAATAATTTTAGAAATTGATTTTTTAAAAAAAATAAACTTAACTTTTTTTCGGGGGGGGGGGGGGGGGGGAGTGTTCGAGCATAGGGGTGAAAAATTAAAATTTGAAGTTCAATTTTTTTAAAAAAAATAATATTTTTTTGGAGGGGGGGGGGGGGATTGAAGTTGGTGGGGGCTAGTGGCGTTTGGGGATTAAGGGTAGGGGTGAAAAAAATGAAATTTCGAAGTTTAAAAACAAAATTAAAAAATATTTTTTTGGGTGGGGGTGGGGGAGTTCGAGAATAGGGGTGAAATAATTAAAAAATTTGAAGTTGAATTTTTCTTTAAAAACAATATCAATTTTTTTTTGGGGGGGGGGGCTGGGGGGGGGTCGAAGATAGGGGTGAAAAAATGAAATTTTGAAGTTAAAAATATTCTTAAAAAATAAACTTAAATTATTTTCTTTTGGGATGTGGGGTTGAGGGTAGGGGTAAAAAAATGAAATTTTTAAGTTAAAATTTTTTTTATAAAAAAATAAACTTAATTTTTTAGGGGTAGGGGGGCTGGTAGAGTGGGTGAATGGGGGGCTGGTAGGCTGGGATGGGTATGGGGGAGGTTGGAAGAGAGTTTGGAAAATATTTTCCTTAAGTTTTGAAGGGAAGTCATTTTCCTTAAATTTGAGAAAAATTAGTTGATTTGAAAAATATTTGACCCTACAAAACATGAGAAAATTGAAAAATATTTTTTGAAAAATATTTTCCTTCCTACCAAGAACACTCTATGTTTCATCGAAGTGTTAGTCTTTCGTACAAAACAATTTATGTTTGGTTGGTACTATTGTTTTATAACGTATGTTATATTTTATTGTGATTTATATTATAGTGTATTATTTTGATAAATATATAATTTGAATAAATTATATTATTATATAATGTTATTGTCACGACCCAAAATCAGACGTGATGGCACTCGTCTTACCCCACCAAGACAGGTCAACCTAAAATTCAATTGTTACAATAATGTGCGGAAATTTTATAAGCAACTCAAAAATACCCCCAAAATCTGGTTGTCACGTGTACAAGCCTCTAAAGTGAATTGATTAAAAAAATCAAGTCTCAAATGAACTTGTTTCTAGAATAAAACAAGATCATAATTAAGGAGAAAGAAAGCTTGCTGAGACGACAAACAACTACCTCACAAATCTCCAAGAAGCATCAGAAAAGAAGAGAATGACAAGTACCATAAAAATGCAGGCTCATAACCTACAAAAAAATTTATAGAAGCAAGGAGTGAGTACCAAACCACACGGTACTCAGCAAGTAAATCCCTAAACACAAGCTAAGGGGATGAAATACGGGCACTCCTACCACCCCAACTGAACCTCCACAACTACAACCTGCATTAAAAATCAGTTCAACCTAACATCCCACAGTTTACATACCACGTAATTCAACAACACTTAGACAAATTCATATCCTCCACAACAACATTTTACCAAAGTACATATCCCCAACAACAACACTTCAACAAATTACATATCCTCAACAACAACAGTTCAACAAATTACATATCCTCTATAATAATACTTCAACCAATTACACATTTTTAACAACAACGGTTTACATATGTTCAATAACAAGCTTAGTATTCAACAATTACAAGTTCCGCAGAAACACAATTACAAGATTAGTAAAACACAACATCAAGTTCACTAATGATAAGTATGTGCAATGCAATAGAATGTAATGTCAAGTATAATGATGCATATCTGACCTAGTGATACACACCCGCTGTCTCTCAGTCCGGGACCCATGGGGGACATATCTGTCCATGCATATGTCGCGGCGCACGATACGACCTTCGATAATAGTAACCATCGCGGCGCGCGATACGTCTCTCGAAATATGATATTCATTGCGGCGCACGATACGACCCTCGAAATGGTACATCCTCTTATCACATAACTCTTATTACAACCATGTCTCAGATGCAATGCAATGACATGCTCAAATGAAAATGAAGAGATAACCATTTTGATATCAAAACACAATTTACAACAAGGAAAACAACTCCAACAAATCAGCAACAAGTCTCCAAATCATTCTCAACACCACACAAGGAAATACACGAATTTCATACGCTTAACAAGAGTATAGAAATCCGCTTGTCTCAATTTATCGAACTATCACTTCGGGACTTTAGCTTTCCTTCTTCGTTGTACTTTCAAATCAATACAATCTATTCAAATCAATAACCACAATAAGACTTCAAAACTTACAACACTCATATTACTATTTGTTTAGCTTTGACCCAAAAATTTATCCAAATTTATAATAAAGTTTCTCAATCTTTATTCTAATCAATAAGTCAAATATCATATTTCTTAAATTTCAAGTCAAGAGTAAAGTCGTAATTTCTCCAAACACTACAACCCTAATAGTTTCCATATAATATAATTTTCTAATTCTTATCCCAAAATGGCTACTGACGGCATATCAATATTCCATTGGAAATCTTGGCATACTTCCAAAGGGAACACTATCAATAATTTCTAAAGAACCCAATTATATATCTATAACTAGTTATGATATTATCACTTTGACAAATTACATGATAATTATAAGAAAGATTTAAAGAAAATTAAACCCCAACAAAATTTCAGAATCTATATGTCATACATTAAATTCCTATATATTTAGTACCCACCCATTACCATTAATTTTCAAAACAAACTCACAAACCCTTTTTTCTTTACAAACCTACAGTAACCCACTTCAATTTCCTATCTAACTTTTAATGAATTAAAAGTATTAATCAACATAAAACTTATCTTTTATACATGTATTGTTTCATCCACCAACAATAATAATTCATTTAATACCCTCTAGTCCATAAATATATGTAAATAACATATGCATACATGTACACGAAATCAAAAATTAGTTTCACAAATTAGTGTAAATTATATACGTTTTAACCTAAAAGTTTACTCCTAATTACATTAAAAACTTAATAGAAAGGATGAAAATAATTACCTTGACGCCTTGAGATGAAAATATTGATTTTGTCCCTCCTTTTTCCTTTTCTTTTCTCCCTTTTTTTCTTTTCTTCTCTGCATATTTATTTTCTCTTTTTTTTTTTTGGTCAAGTCTTTCTTCTTCTATTTTTGTTTTCAATCTCATATAAGCCGTCGTAGGCTTTTAAAAGTTTAGGGCACTTTGCCCCTTTTCTTTTTATCTTATTTTATTTATTATTTAATTAATTTTCTTTTCTTTTCTTTTCTTTTTCTTCTTTTTTTTCATTATTATTAGGAACAAAATAATCTTTTATTAAATCTAAAAATCATGTCACTCATTCTTATAAGTCATATAAATTAATTATAAAATCTACTAAAAAGGTTAATATAAAAATAATGGTTGAAATTCCTAAAACGACTAAGAGGGTCGTTACATTATACTACTAAAAATCATGTTCATACTCAAATATAAAATAGGAGAAGGAAGAATTATTGACTTTATAAAAATCTAATGTATAATCTTCCAGAGTTGTTGTTCATCTCTCCATGAAAGCTTATTTTTAACACCATTCTATCAAGATCAACTACCAAGAACTGAACTATAGAGAATTTGACAGATCTACATATCAGAAGTGATAGTCAAGCCACATACTATGAACCCAATCTAAATTTAAACCTCTTGGACCATAACACAATAATCATGACAAATATATTCTCACATAGCAAAGATAACATTCTATTGATACTAGCTACAACCAGAAGTGGATCATCACATACTCATAGTGCACAAACCATCACACATCTTATCACGATTCCCTTTTCACAACACAATCTGTTCACAAGCTTAAGTTATAAAAATCTGATATTTAAATATCGGGTATCCATCAAGGGAGAATCAGAACATATCTAATCCAAATAAGAACAAGATCAAGTAAGCACCCAACAAGGATACACTCTAGGATGCAAATCGATTAACAACACTGTCAGATCACTAAAACTCTTCAAGAAAGCTCTTCTATAAGTTCTCATAAGCAAGATCATGCATGTAGAATCACTAGTATACTTCAACTATCCCAAACAACCCAAATTTATCATAACAGAAATGAACAAGTTTAACCAAGGATGCCACCCTATCAGGAGGAAAATCACAAGATTGGTACACCCGATCCACCACTAGGAACTCACCCATAGAAGCGAAAATATACACGAACTAGAAAGTGAATCATACTCTAAACCATGTCCAAAATGAAGTAGTTGGTCACATAAGAATATACCTAACCAAGATTGAATAACACTACACACTTCCCCATATCAAATATTTTCATTCATCTAAGTACATCCCTCAATTTTTAGCCACCTAAAATCAACCAGTTAATCCCTATTACAATCTTGCACATATCGATTTATCAAACCCCCATACTTTCATAGTGTTGTAATAAAGCCACCATTCTTAATATTAACAAACATCATAACCACATCAGCCATTTACCATTTCTTAGCAAACACATTGTAGCTTTAAAAATTTTTGAACTATGGTTCTCTTTCTTTCCATTTAACCATTTCATGAAAAATACAAGTCAGACTTAAGGCCGATAATAATTTCAAATTCAAAAGTACTTTCCCATCGTGATAAGATAGTTGAATCACACCCATTGTCAACATCACATAACCACTCGCATACCAAGTTTTAACAATCCTTCAAACCATCATATACCTCATTCCAAAACTCAAAGACACCATTGGTCACTCCAATACTTATGTAACTATAAGATCATAACCTCTTCTCACCATCAAATGCCTATGTAAAATATCATAATAGTCTATATCGTCCCATCAACAAAGTAGATTCAACCACTTCAAAGTTCTAATTAATCATGTAGAACAATATATCCATTATGTTGAACATACATAAGTTATCTATCATATTTTGAACAATCAAGCTCGACATAATCACCTAGAATCTTCATACATCATTGCTTGTCACCCAAATCAAAACTCAATCTTTACAAAAATCGATGATAAAATCCTAGTACGTCTATACCAAAACAATTCACATCCATATTCATATTAAAATCTATATATGAAAATCCATAAAACTTTCATATTCAAACCAATAGTCTATATGAGAGGTTTTATTCCTTCACATCTCTTAAATTCTTTCCATGACGCAAATGTTAAATACCTTGAACTCTTTAATACTCCAGAGTCTTTTTCCTTTCGGTGGCTCACTTACCAATCTTATCCATTGACCAACAACCAATGATATTTTGCCTTATATTTTAAATAAAAACTTTAAGATAAGCATCTTTTTAGGCTCTTTAACAATATAAAGTAACAAATACTATGACACAAACTGTGCTCGTGTCATTCCAATTGCTTAATATTCAATGTGATTGATCATTTCTTAACTTATCAATCCACACATTGACAAAACATACTACCACGAACATAAAATCACCATGAAAAGCTTAATTTTTTTTATCCCAACCATGTAACACAATTTCATTATCTATCAACATCATCTCATACCTTGAAAGTTTTTATAAATTCACGTATCTTAGCTTATCATTGATCATCTTTCCATCGACCTTATAAAATATTTTGCTAAAAATCCTACCACACTCATTATCAAACTCAAAATCACAGAATAACTAATCATCATACTCGAGTTGAATGTTCGGACACTCATTTCTCAAGTTTTATCCAATAGTTTTATCCCATCTGATGATCATGTGACACTATATATTACCATAATCAGAGAAAACGGATGAAATCACATATCTCTAAACCCGATTCTCAAACCGTCTGAAGAAATCTCCTTAGCCCTTGCAGTCAAAGGAAATTTCTCACTCTCACCTCTTTCCGAAGCTACATTATATTTCACTAATTTATTATTTTTTTAATTCTACACTAGTTCCTTTAAATTCTATTCGAGCGGTGTTTCAACACCTCCTACAACTTTTCTTGCAACCACGCTACTCACCAAACAATGACAAATCATAACATTAGATACTCACAAGTTGTCATTGCCATACAAAATATATTTAGCCAACAATCTTTATCATATAGTTGCATCCTAATCACAATCCATCACGAACTCTTATTATCACTATGCCCAGTTAGCCCTTGCCTTCACCACAAAGTCAACCTCATCATCGACTTGAAATCCCAACAAAACTATAACAATCAAATTCAAAAGACTAACTAAATTTTATAGGCACTCTCGTACTAAAATTCTCATTTACCTTCACACAAGGATACTCGTTAAGTCTTCCTCTACCTATAAGCTTGCCATCCTAATATCGATTCACTTTCATGGAGTTTACGATGAAATACCACTCATTTAAAATCCTCGAGATACACTTCACAATTTAAACACATCAATACCGTACTAATAATCCACCACTAAAATTTTCCATACAATATAATGTCTAACTCATTCTTCTGTAGTAACAACTAGTTGATTTTTTTAAATATGAATGTAACATTGAATCTAATTATACGAGCATGTGATACAACTTATAACTCTTTAAGTAGTTAATATTCACACTTGACAATCGACGTATTCATTTTCATACCACTAGTGCCACATCGCAAAAATTTGCTAAATCCACCACTAGAACATATCACACCTATTGAGAAGATCGTACCCAAATAAACCACACATTTCTACCAATCGAATAGATGTAAAATATTACCAAGTTCGTTCCATATTTAGCCTTTCCTTTAATAATTTCACTTTAATTCTCGAACTATTTTCGATTCAGCCTATACCACACAAGTACTATATATATATGTAGATTTTTTTTACTATGATAACTAACCTTACTCAACCCCCTCAAATAGGATCAACATTCGCTTAATAAGTTTATCATTTCCACCTTAATACCAGATCTAACATCAAAAATAAATACATGACACGCCAACAATTCATAGAAGGAACTACGCACGAGTCATCACATAAATGAGAGTGAATGGAGTGAAGCGAAAAGAATCAAAATAGGACCAAGTACGCACAATAGAGATTCAAGAAATGGAGATTTTTCCTAAAAGTCACTATAGCCTCTCGAAGATAAGTACAAACGTCTTTGTACCGATCCTCAAGACTCTACTTAGACTTGGCTTGTACACACGTGAGACCTATGAACCTGAGGCTCTGATACCATTTGTCACGACCCAAAATTAGACGTGATGACACTCGTCTTACCCCACCAAGACAAGTCAGCCTAAAATTCAATTGTTACAATAAAGTGCGGAAATTTTATAATCAACTCAAAAATACCCCCAAAATCTGGTTGTCACGTGTACAAGCCTCTAAAATGAATTGATTAAAAAAAATCAAGTCTCAAATGAACTTGTTTCTAGAATAGAACAAGATCATAATTAAGAAGAAAGAAAACCTATTGAGATGACAAACAACTACCTCACAAATCTCCAAGAAGCCTCGGAAAAGAAGAGAATGACAAGTACCATAAAAATGCAGTCTCATAACCTACAAAAAAATTTGTAGAAGCAAGGGGTGAGTACCAAACCACACGGTACTCAGCAAGTAAATCCCTAAACACAAGTTCATTAGAGACTTGAGTTTTTCTTTTGAATCAATTGTAATACTTTAGAGGCTTGTACACGTGATTACCAGGTTTTGGAGGGTTTTATTAAGTTACTTATATTTTATTTCCGCACTTTATTGTAATGGTTGAGTTTTAGGCTGACTTGTCTTGGTGGGATAAGAAGAGTGTCATCACGTCCATTTTTGGATCGTGACAAGTCACATACATACATAAGTTATCTATCATATTTTTCATTATTATATAATGTTATACATCAACATTTTTTTAAGAAAATAAAAATAGTATAAAAGCACATAAATTAAAAAAAATGAGGAAAAATCTATAATAATACAATCACATCCAATTAATCGTTACACAAAAAAAAAATTCATTGTAATGATCAATTCAACATATGATATAATTAAACATAAATAACGGTCAAAATAATTTACATTTCAATCGGTACACAAATAATAAAATAAAGAATAACTATCCAAAAAGAACTAAAATAAAGGGGAAATAGATAAATATACCCTTGTCAAAAGGATGACACATACAAATAAACGTATATTTATCTTCATCATCTAATAAACAAAATAATTTTATTCTTTTTATTAATAGACTCATACAAATTAAATTAAATTAATTTTCTTTCTTTAATTTCAAAAAATCATATAGCTTTAAAAATCACTTCGCTTTTTTTTTAGTTAGATCGAATTTGAAGAAGTTAAATTTCTGAATACAGTAATATTTTAAAGTTACATATTATATTTTTAACTAAAAAAACCTAATGTTAAAGTTCAACAAATATGTGTATGTTAACGAAAAGATAATCATGCTCTACTTATTAGACGATAAATATGTATTTATTATTATAAATCTATTGAATAAGTGGATAGTCAATAAAGTTAGTACATGAACAGCCATTCATATTCACTAGGTTTCATGAACCTTTTTGGATAAGAATGTATCTATTTATTATGATACTTAATATGGTGACTTTTGGAGTGATTTCTAGCTCTATAAATGGATTGTTCATTCACTATTGTATGATATACATATGAAACTTACATAGACTTGAATAAGAAAAGTACTCTCCTCTATCTTATACTTCTTGTCTTCTTCTTCTTATATAATATTCTGAGCTTTCTTTATAACACGTTATCAGCACGAGTCTCTGCTAGTTCAAGTAAAGACTTTAAAAGCCTCGGAGGTATAAATTTCCTTTTCTTAAATAATGTCTAATCTTTCTAAACTTAAATTTCTTGCTCTAGACATATCGGGAAAAAACTATCTATCATGGGTACTCGATGTAAAAATTCATCTTGATGCGATGGGTCTACAAGACACCATCCAAGAAAATGATCGAGCATCAAATCAAAATCGTGCTAAGGCGATGATATTTCTCCGTCATCACCTTGATGAGGGTTTGAAAATGGAATATCTCACTGTTAAGGATCCTCTGGTGTTGTGGAACAATTTAAAAGATAGATATATCACCAGAAGTTGATCGTCCTTCCACAGGCACGTTATGACTGAATCCATTAGAGACTTCAAGATTTTAAATCTGTCGGTGAGTATAACTCTTCCATGTTTAAAATTATCTCACAATTAAAATTATGTGGAGAAAATATAACTAACCATGATATGCTGGAAAAAATGTTTTCCACTTTCCCTGCCTCGAGTATGCTTCTGCAGCAGCAATACCGAGAAATGAGATTTAAAAAGTATTCCGAATTAATTTCACATCTCCTTGTTGCTAATGAAAAACCATGAAAGTCGACCTACTAGTTCTATGCCATTTCCTGAAGTAAATACGGTAAATTTTCACCAATCTAGGCGTGAAAAAGGTCGTGGTCGTGGTCGAGGAAGAAATTTAAATCATAACAATTGTTTTGCACTAAATAATAACCTTCAACACCAGCAGTGTAAAAAGAATAATGAAAAACATGACGTAGTGCAGAAGAAAAATTCAGACAACAAATGTTATCGATGTGGAGGAAAAGGACATTGATCACGTACCTGTCGTACGCCAAGACACCTGGTTGAGCTATATCAAGCTTCCCTGAAGAAGGTGAAAAATAACGGAGAAGCCAACTTTATCACGAAAGATATTGTTAAACCCATGCATCTAGATGTAGCAGATTTCTTTGAAAATCCCGAAGAAAAGATAGATCACCTGATAGGTGATAGGTCTGTGATAATGTAAATATATTTCATTTTCGTCGTTTATATGAACTAGTATGAATATGTTTTTCTAGACTTGTAAATAACTAAAAGGTTGTGTAATGTTTTTGTTTAGTAATAATATTATAATGTTTATTTCTTTTATATCTTTTATCTTGAAGAGTAATGGATACCCCAATGATCAATCATGAAGATATTTGTGTAATTGATAGTGGAACAATGCACGCCATATTCAAAGATGAGAAATACTTCTCCTACTTGCTTAGAAGAAAAGCAAATGTTACTACAATTTCTGGTAATTCAAATTTGATAGAAGGCTCTGAAAGAGATACTATATTTCTTCCTAAGGGGACAAAACTTGTCATAGAAGATGCTTTGTTCTCTTCTAAATTTTCAAGAAACCTATTAAGTTTTAAAGATATTCGTCAAAATGGATATCATGTTGAGACAATAAATGAAATGAATGTTGAATACCTTGCTATTACCAAGATTGTCTCAGATTAGAAATATGTGTTGGAGAAATTATCAACTTTATCATTTGGCCTGTATTATGCAAAAATAAGTAGGATTGAAGCACACTCTATCGAAAACCAGAAGTTTACTGACTTAAAGACTTTTGTGCTTTGGCATGACCGAATAGGTCATCCTGGATCAATAATGATGAGACGAATCATTGAAAACTCAAATGAACATTCATTCAAGAACCTGAAGATTCTTACAAATGATGAGTTTTCGTGTGTTGCTTGTTGCCAAGGCGAATTGATTACTAGGCCATCACCAATGAAGGTTAACATTGAATCCCCTCAATTTTTAGAACGAATACATGGGGATATTTGTGGACCTATTCACCCATTTAGCGGGTCGTTTAGATATTTTATGGTCCTAATAGACGCATCTTCAAGATGGTCTCATGAGTGCCTCTTATCATCTCGCAACCTGGCGTTTGCAAAATTATTGGCACAGATGATACGATCAAGAGTGCAATTTCCAGATTATCCCATTAAGACAATTCGCCTTGACAATGCTGGCGAATTCACATCACAAGCTTTTGATGCTTATTGCGTATCGGTAAGGATAAAAGTTGAACATCATGTAGCTCATGTTCATACTTAAAATGGCCTTGCTGAGTCATTTATTAAGAGCTTACAATTGATAGCAAAACCTCTACTTATGAAAAATGACTTGCCTACTACTGTTTTGGGTCATGCTATCTTACATGCAGCATCACTTGTTTGTCTCAGACCGACTCATTATAATAAATACTCCCCATCACAATTGGTATTTGGCCATGAACCAAATATTGCTCATCTTCGAACTTTTTGGATGTGTTGTATATGTGTCTATAACACCACCTCAGCGCACCAAGATGGTCCCTCAAAGAAGGTTAGGCATATAAGTTGGGTTTGATTCACCCTCCATAATTCTCTACCCTGAGCCATTGACAGGAGATTTATTCACTGCAAGATTTACAGATTGTCGATTTGATAAAACAAATTTTTCGCAATTAGGGGGAGAGAAAAATAAACTTAAAAGTGAAATTGCATGAAAAGTTTCATCATTGTCTCATTTTGATCCACGCTCCCTCTGTGTGAACAAGAGGTCCAAAAGATCATCTATTTGCAAAACATAGTAAATCAAATGTAGACGCACTGATTCAAAAAGGATAACAAAGTCACATATTCATGCAGTAAATGTGCCTATCCGAATCAACATCCCAAAAGGACCATCTACAAGTGTCATAGCTTTTAAATCACAAATATGCCTGAAGCGTGGTAGACCATTGGGTTCAAAAGATAAAAATTCTAGAAAAAGAAGTACAAAAAATGACACTACAAAAGAATCTCACGAAGAAATTCAAGATCTGATTAATCTTGATATTCCTGAAAAGATCAGTGAACCCGAGACTCAAGTAAATGAAGAACTCTCAATAAGTTCTACAGGTGATGGAATAAGTTTAGATCGATCAAAAATCATACTGAATAATGTTTTCACATATGATGTTGCACTTAACATTATGCAATGAAATGAGGATCTTGAACCTCTATCTGTCGAAGAATGTCGACAAAGATGTGATTCAACAAAAATGGCAAGAAGCAATTCAATCAGAATTAAGTTCACTTGCTAAGCGTGAGGTTTTGGGGCCAGTAGTCCAAACGCCTAGTGATGTTGAATCAATTGGCTATAAATGGGTCTTTGTACGAAAAAGAAATGAGATTGTAAGATACAAGGCACGCCTTGTTGCACAAGGATTCTCTCAACGACCCGGTGTCGACTATGAAGAAACATATTCACCTGTTATGGATGCAATAACTTTTCGATATCTCATCGATTTAACTGTACATGAAAATCTTGAAATTCATCTAAAAATATGGTTACAGCTTACCTTTACGGTTCACTTGATAATGAAATTTATATGAAAGTTCCGAAAGGACTTAAAATGCCTGAAGCATGTAGTTCAAAATCTCGGAAAATGTATACAATCAGATTACAAAAGTCATTATATGGCTTAAAACAATCAGGGCGCGTGTGGTATAATTGCCTTAGTGAGTACTTGATAAAACACGGTTATATAAACGATGTCATTTGTCCTTGTATATTTATTAAGAAAACAACATTGGAGTTTGTTATTCTTGCTGTTTATGTTGATGGCACTAATCTCATTGGAACTCCAGAAGAGGTTCAAAAGGCAATTGAATATCTAAAGAAAGAATTTGAGATGAAAGACCTTGGAAAGACAAAAATTTGTCTTGGACAACAAATAGAATATTTAGTAGACGGGGTCTTCATCCATCAATCTGCCTATACTACAAAAATCTTGAAACGATTTTACATGAGCAAAGCATACCCATTAAGTACTTCAATGGTTGTTCAATCACTTGAAGTGAGTAAGGATCCATTCCTACCTCAAGAAAAGAATAAGGAACCTCTTGGTCCAGAAGTACCTTATCTTAGTGCAATTGGGGCACTTATGTATCTTTCTAACGCTACGAGACGTAACATAGCATTTTCTGTTAATTTGTTAGCAAGATATAGTTATTCCCCTACACGAAGACATTTGAATGGAGTTAAACATATATTGCAATATCTAAATGGGAACTAGTGATATGAGTCTGTTTTATACTAACAAAGATAGTGCAGATCTTGTTGGTCATGCAGATGCAGGTTATTTATCTGACCTATATAAATCTCGATCACAAATAGGCTATCTGTTTACATACGGAGGTACTACTATATCATCGCGATCTACGAAGCAGTCTATTGTCACTACTTCTTCAAATCATGCTGAGATAATAGTCATTTATGAAGCAAGTAGAGAATGTGTATGGTTAAGATCAGTAATACATTTTATCAATGAAAGATGTGGTTTGAAGTGTGACGTCAAGATACCCACAATGCTCTTTGAAGACAATGTTGCATGCATAACTCAATTAAAAGAAGGCTTTATAAAAGGAGATAGAACGAAACACATTTCACCAAAATTATTCTTCACACATAATCTCTAGAAGAATGGTGATATTGATGTGCGATAAATTTGTCCGAGTGATAATCAAGCAGATTTATTTACCAAAGCTTTACCGGCCTCAACTCTTGAGAAGATGTTTCACAAAATTGAAATGCGGAAACTTAACCATCTGAATCGTGATTTTTATCAGGGGGAGTAAAATACGCACTGTACTCTTTTTTTCTTAGTCTAGGTTTTGTCCCACTGGGTTTTCCTAGAAAGGTTTTTAATGAGGCAGAAAATAATGCGTATTAAAAGATATGTGTACTCTTTTTCCTTCACTAGAATTTTTTCCCACAGGGTTTTCTCTAGTAAGATTTTAACGAGGCACAATATCTATGGACATCAAAGGGGGGGGAGTGTTATAAATCAATTGAATATGTGAATAGTCCATAAAGTTAGTACATAAATAATCATTCATATTCACTAGGTTTCATGAACCTTTTTGGATAAGAATGTATCTATTTATTATGATACTTAATATGGTGACTTTTGGAGTGATTTCTCGCTCTATAAATGGGTTGTTCATTCACTATCACATGATATACATATGAAACTTACATAAACTTGAATAAGAAAAATATTCTCGTCTATGTAATACTTCTTATCTTCTTCTTATATAATATTCGGAGATTTTTTTATAACATTTATAATACTTTTTTTCTAGTAAACGATATACACATATTAATTTTAAATCACAAAATTTACTAGACATATTTGCCCCTCTTAATCACCAGTCTAATGAAAAAGAAGGTAAACCCTTAAAACCCCACAGAAGAGCAATAGTAGCAGCCAGCTTGCCACCAAGACGAACTCAGTTACGGGCGGCGACTGATCTCCGGCCGAAATTCCTCCTGATTAGCATCACAGGTAACCTTCTTAGCACCAAGCTTTTACCAATTTGCACAAACAGCCTTCAATTCACTGTTCGTACTGCAATACCAAATCTTCCGCAAACAATGAGAATTCGTTCTTTTAGTTCATTAAATTAATCCTCTAGTGGTTTAAATTCATATTTGTTAACTAGAAAATGAGTTGAAAGAATTGGTGGATTTAATTTGTTTAGAATTTTCCCCCAAAATGTAAGTAAAAAAGTGTGCTTTAGCCAAAATTAGTTTACTCCACTTGTTTAAACATGTTTGTGTATACCTATTTCTTTTTATTTTTGAATTTATGGAGTTAATCAGCTATAACATGGACTTGATCAAGTTATGAATAGATAACTTCAGCACATTAAGTGTTCGAGGAACTTCCATGCCCGGGGAGCTCCTAAGTCCTATGTGTCTTTCAGTTTTCCTGCATTTGTTTTTACCTCTTTTAAATGATGTTTTTTCTAGACCAAGGTGTGGTATAGTGGTCAATGAATTGGGCTGAGAATGGTGTGTGCTCTTGTTTAAATCCTAGCAGTGACAAAAAACTAGGTGATTACTTCCCATCCGCCTTAGCTTTGATAGACGGAGTTACTTGTTGCTGGTGGGAGGTGACAAAAATCTGGCTTGGACACCGCGGTCATAAAAAAAGCTATTTTTTTCTAGATAGAATTTAGTTATATTAGGTTCAGTTTGACAGAGGTGATCTGCTCTCTTAAGATATCCTAGTTTCTTTCTTTGCCTTTGATGGTTTCCTGAAATTTTGGGCATTTCCAATTGCTAGCACTCTCCCACTTGGTGTTATGAGTTCAATGGAAAAATTCCAATTTACTGCCATGTCTTGTAATTATGTGATGTAGAATGATTGGATCATAAAGGAAGCACTTCTATCTAATGGCCTCTAAACTGCACGAATGTCGTTATAATTATCTTTTGCTTCAAGGTCATGCATCATCTTGTTAATTATGTTAGATTCTTAACTCATCAAAAAGTTGTATGTTTAATTCCCTCATGGTCAACAAACATTGTTGTTACTCATGCTCAAGGAAATGTGATACCACCTTTGGAGATATTCATTGCAATTTAATAACACGGTCTGGAAGTAGAAGTACAAAGGGAGAATGCACTTTTCAGTGACTATAAGATGGACTAAAGTGCCCTAGCACTTCGGCTGGAAGTATCAGAATTTATTAAATTGCTTCAGTTTTTATAATATAAGTATCATAGATTAATTAACTGTTTCATCTTATTGGAAGGATATCCTGTATTAAATAACTATGCACAGGAAACAGAATTAAGCTAATTTCAGGTTATGCAAGTAGAATGTACTTCTGCAGCAGCAATAAAGATCCACCTTATAGTTGCAGTTATTCACATTATGCCTCAAACTTTACCATGGATCTTAGTCTTCTCTCTTCCCACCTGTGTTTTCTTTTAGGTCTCTTCCCCTCTTTCTCCGTTGTTTCTGCATATAATTTTCCTTTTCGATGGAATCCTGAATCCTCAGTTGTAAATCTTCTAACAACTGAACTTCAGTGTTCTTTGTGTGTGCGTATTTATGTTATTGGATACAAATAAATAGGTCTTCAGACACTTTAAGATCATCATGCATACACTGAGGATATCCATGTTCCTTAATTTTCAGATCACATTCTAACTGGAAGATGGTGTTTTATCGTGGTGTAAAACGCCCTATTGCAATCATATACAAGAGTTTAAATAGTTCTATATGTAGTGGACATGACTACTCTACTTTGACACGTTATGGAAATTCCATTGCTAAGTCTGGAGGATATTTTCACCAACATGGGAATGGACCTAGATCATGTGCAGTCTCTATTAGGAGATATTCAGCCGAGATTTCCTCTTCTGAGCAGATGAACTTAATAAAACAGCTGAGAGAAAGAACAAGTGCTCCCATAAAAGAAGTCAAAGCTGCTCTTGTCACTAGCAATTGGGATATCGGCAAGTGTGCAACTCATTTGCTTTTTCCTTACTCAACTTTCTATTATTCATTGCCATTCTTGGCATAGAATGAAGTGATAATATCTCTTCAATGCAGAGGCTGCTCAGAAAGACCTAAGAAAAAGAGGAATAGTTCTTGCATCAAAGAAATCTTCTCGAACTGCTGCTGAAGGGTTGCTTGCCTTGGCACAGAATGAAAGGAAGGCAGCTGTGATTGAACTAAACTGTGAAACAGACTTTGTTGCAAGGAATGAAATTTTTCAATACTTGGTTAGTGTACTTCTTTTCTGGTTACAGTAAATTTTGAGACAAAGTTCTATAGAACGGTGTTACTGAATCTGGATGAAGATGAAAAACCAAAGCTGCACTAGATACTTATTGTATAATAAATACTTTCCAGAGTCAAATTGAATGTTAAGTTTGAATATACCCAGTTTTTATAGGAAACTTTAACTTGGAATAGTTTATTAATTTGGAGTTTGGAATATGGATTATTATGATAAATGGGTGTGGTGCAGTGCTAGATTTCTGTCATCCTTATTTAGATGTAGGGAAGCATGAAAGTGGGACTCTTTTAAACTTGTGATATCCAGTAAGGATATTCCATTTAAGGGAAGTGGATTTTAGTTGTGGCACAACTTGGATGAAATGCATAATATGTAATTTAAACAAAAAGAGGGTATATATTTTGCTAGAGAATAAGCTTGGGTTTTGCAAGACAATTCTCATTTTTATGATTTTCGAGATTGTATTTACATTAATGGTCCTCTAAATAAGTTTTCGTAGTTTTTTACTCTTTTATTTTTCAAACTTGTTGTATAAACGCTTTATTCGAGCCGAGGGTCTTCTCTGAAACAACCTCTCTACCCTACCCAAGGTAGGGATAAGGTCCACGTACACCCCACCCTCTCGGGACTCCGTTTATTGGATCATGGTGGATATATTGTAGTTGTTGTTGTCCTCTGAATAAGTTTCTCTTTGGCAAAATTTAGTAGTGACATTCCTCTACCCTCCCATGTGATACTGTCTCATGGAGTGTTATTTTATATATACATCATGAATAGGCCTTATCATTGGCGAAATTGGCATTGCTGCTTGAGGGCTCACAACAGTCTTTTGCTGCTTTTCCTATTGGACATCTGGAGGTAAGTTATCTTCATAGTTTTTCTCCACTTGAGGCTAATCTATGCCTTTTTCTATTCTCGTGTATGGTATAAATTTGCACTAGTTTTAGGACCTCAGAGTATCCACTTTAACATTTTGCTGGATATTTGTACAAGTATGCTATTACTTTTAATGATACATTGTTAGGAGTTTTGCTTACTGTTGATTTATGCTTTCATTTAGCAGCATCCTGATCAACTACAGCTGTCTAGTTTTTGTATTGCAATTCAATCCTCTTGTGTTTGTGCAGCTCCGCCTCTTTATCAAAGATCAGAACCCTTTAAATTCTTTGTTTCTACAGGAGTTGAAGCTGAACCTTGATCACCCTAAATTGAGTGGAGAAAAAAGTGTTCAAAATGCAATAACTGAAGTAGCTGCAATGATGGGGGAGAATGTCAAACTAAGAAGGGGATTTGCAATGTCTGCTCCATCTCTTGGTGTGATATCAACGTATCTACATACAAGCCCTCAACCAGGTAGAATTCATATGAGATGCTTGATGTATCCAAGGCATATTTTGCACCTGCTTTTTTTGTATATTCAGATTTGTAAATAATATTATCAAAAACAATTACAAATGAAGCATACCAGTGCTTTTGAGTAGAAAAATTTCCTCTTCCCTGATGAAAAATGACCCCTTTTCTCTCTGACTTGGTGATGTGCATATAACCCTGATCATTTTTTGGATCTTATCAACTTCCTAGTCTTATGATACACTTTTTGAGTTCTTCTTAGGAGCTAATATCTTCTTTTATTTTGTACTCTATGCATCTTCTGGATGCTTTTGCTATTATTATATCACGTCATAAAAGAACTGGAATTTTGTTTTTTTTGCAGTAATAGTAGATTTAATGCTTGTGAAAATATGCAGGTGTTGGACGTATTGCCGGAATTTTATCACTTGAAGTAGAAGATAAGAATGTCTCAGAAGATGCACTTCAGCGTGTTGGATCAGAATTAGCTATGCATGTAGTTGCTGCAAAGCCATTGTTCTTAACAAAAGAAGATGTTTCCTCTGATGCGCTAAGCAATGAACGCGAGATTCTCAAATCTCAGGTACTTGTCAATGCAAAGTTATGACTTGTTTCTGATGGGTTCATGTAAAGATATAGGATTTATGAAATCAAAGACTAACAGACCAGTAAAATCTGATTTATGATGCTTGTGCTCAGAAATAAACTGTTTGTTATACATCATTGTTCCTTTCTTTCTTTTCTTTTTCTTTTTCCTTTTTTGGGTTGAAGGTTGGGGTGGAATGTGGTTGGAGCATTATTATCTTGTAATCTAATAGTTTTTGTTTCTTTCTACTTAACAAGGATATGATATGTCTTATTCGTCATTTTTGTTTTACTTTAGTTGTCCTAAATCAACTGTTTGGCCCAGAAGATTATTCCAGCGCTTCAGTATGTTTCAGCAACGTCAGCATCAACCCCAATATGTTTGATCAATTATGAAGCGTGCATTCATCATGTTTCATCATCTTTTAAGGTTTTGTAAATTGACTAAATTCAAGTTCTAAGCAATTATGTTTTCCTTTACAGGCAGAGAGTTCTGGGAAGCCTCAGATTGCTGTAGAAAAAATGGTTGAAGGTCGTTTGCGCAAGTATTTTGAGGAAGTGGTTTTGATGGAGCAGAAATTTATTGTGAATGACACAATGAATGTGAAGGTAAGAAAGTAATCTTTTAGTTAGGATGCCATTTTGCTAGATTTCTGTTTCTACTCCCTTTCACTAGAAGGTCACTCTCTTGCCATAGTCCAAGGTCTGCTGATGCTTTAAGTGCAAAATGCAACTAAGTACATGCGTTTTAGTGACTAAAAATGCAGAATGAAGACAGATTATGTGTCTCTATGTATGTATACAAAATAGGAGAATAAAAATTACTATATTGAATAATGACTGAGCAGAGGAACTAAAAATATCCCCGTAGTCATAATTTTTGGCTGACACCTCTGAAAGCATAGTTCCTGCCTTCCTCCTCTCTTTGAGCTGGTCCATTTGTTGGGTGATCCACCTTTTTATGGAGTTTATCCAAGTTTAGGCGAACTTTCTGATACCAACTACAGAAAAAGAACACCACAACAAAACGACAAAATGAAGAAGAATGAATTGAAGGCATCAGAGGAAGCACTGACGGACTTGTTACTTGTGTTGCAGTCAATTAAAATACAATAGCATGTCAGTTATCTCAAGGAACCATATAAGATTAAGCCGAAGAACCATCTTAAAATTTTGATTCAGATGCTAATATACAGTTTTAATTTCGAACTCAGATTTATCTGGTTTTCTTATACTAAAGTTCAGAAATTGTCTGTTTATATACTAAGATGTTCATCCATAATTTTCTCCTACTGCTCCACAGCTTTAATAGGTATCAGTAGAGTTATAGGCCTCAATCTCTTAGGGGTCGTTGGTAGCGTGTATTAGCAAAAATAATGCATTTATTAAATGTGTATTAGTAATACCTTGTTTGGTACACTTTTTCATGCTATGCATAACTAATGCAAGTATTTGTTATACACTCTATTGTGTATGAAGGTTTATTACTAATATCATGAATTTTTAGGTATTAGTAATGCAAAGGATTTTAATGCATGCATTAGCATGGTTAAGAACCCATTGCCCCTCAACTTTTTTTACATATTTTTCACCATAATTGTGAAGGGTATCTTTGTAAATAAATATTTTTATGCAATGCATGCTATTTTTAATAAATCAAACCAAACAATGCATGTGAAATAATCATGTATAATTAATGCAAACATTACTAATACACTCTAATTAGCATTATTCATATACACCCTACCAACCGACCCCTTATTTCTCTTACTCTTAAATCAACATGCTCTTCTTCTATATGACTATGCCCAGAATAGGGTCTTGAAGCTTGGTTTTGGATAGTTCTTGTTGGTCCTCTTTGTCACCCTTTTGCAATGCTTAGTTGGTTACCTATCACTTTGACTTATCCCTGCATATTTGTTTTTATTCCAGATTCTTTATCAGTTGAATTTATATTTCATACAAATTGTTTTGATGAATATGCAGCGAACATAGTAGCCTCATAGATGAACCTTTTTTTTTAATATAAAGAACAGGCATTTGATTGTTTTTTTTAAGCGCATGAGGCACTCAACCTGATCGAGATTTAGGGCTTTAGCTCTTCTTCGACAAGGTTCTTACATCTGTGGAACTAACAACTTAAACCAGTTTGTGTAATTTGTTTTTTTGGGAGCCCATCTTTTGAAAATTAAAGAGTTGTAAGCACTTTCACTGTTATTGGCCCAACTACTGTTGCACATATGGAGTTAATGGCTAGGCTGGAAGTTACAAACATACTTTTGTGCATATTCTCATCTCTTGTTTAATTTGTATCTTTTATGTTGTGTTGGGTCCTATCTAGATATATTTCTGTATAACATATGTTAGGAGATTTGTACAAGGTTCAAGTCTTAAATTAACATATCACCTTGAAGGAAGAAAGATAACTTGGTACCACCTGGCAATTGTCTGACTATTCCATTCCAAATGAAAGTAAATGCTTGTTATAAACATCAAATTACTTTTTTGCTGTGGATTTCTGAGGATGTTATTTTTTTTAGTTGGTTCCTAAATCATGTTTTAGATTCTACGACATTGCAGCTTCTAATTTGCATAGTTTCTTACATGTATTGCCTTCTCATATGTTGTTTATATAGATGACTAACTAGTTGACTCATCTATGAAAAACTTGCAGACATTGTTAAGCAATCTGTCCAAGGATGTTGGTTCACCAGTTAAGATAGGAAGCTTTCTAAGAATGGAAGTTGGCGAAGGACTTCAGCGGTAATTATACTCATATTTATGACCTGTAATTTTCTACTTTTCCTGGTTAAATTATGTCAGAAAAAGTTATCCTTGAATTTCCATCTTGAATTTAATGTCATGATTGTGAAACCTGCCAGTTCAAGCAGGAATATTATTTAAGCTTCAGAAAGTGGGTTTTTTTCTTCTGTTAATGAGTGTTTTCCTCCTTTCCTGCCACTAACTGCATATTTCACTTCAGCTTAGTTAGAATACATTCTTCTTTTACTTTCTAGTAAAATAATGATTTTGTTTCCGATTGCACGTTCATGCAGTCCATGAGTTGAACCAGTTCACCTAGAAAGAGATCCAACATAGAAAGAGATCCCGACAAAACAATGCTTATTTCTTGAAACTAACCAATATATGAGCTTACCACTGTCTAGCAGATGGCCATGGGGGCTTTAACAATATTTTTTGGATTTTTTTTCTTCATAATATCTACCGAATGGTTTAAAATAGTTTGCACTCGTGCCAAACACTAATTTGTCATTAGAAAGCTAAGCATCTATAAAAGCCAATTATCTGTTTTTCTTGAATGCTTGTCATTTTTGGCGAGGCATTGCACAAGCATTATACTAATAAAAATAACTCCAAAATGAAGTAACAAAACTTTTATTGTACTACTACTTCTTCACATTCTGTCGTAAGATGTCAGGAAAAGATGATAGATGGAAGAGTTCATCATGTTCTTTGAAGTAGCTAATTCAGAGCTGCATGTTCTTTGAAGTAGCTAATTCAGAGCTGCAAATGGGATGCCATTAGGCCATCACTACTTGCCTTGTCTTATAATTCATTTTTGCATTGTTTGACTCCTGTATTATTGGTTATAACCTTGCAGGCTTGAAGCATCAAATGAAAGTGAACCTTTGGCTAATGCTGCTTGATGAACAATTTATGTCAGGATCGTGAGAGAACTACCTAAGACACTGTACTTTAGGCCTCTACTTTCTAGTTTTTGATCTTCTGATTGTAGTCTTCATGGTGGCACTTCTGAACGTGATTCCATACGCTAGCTAAACTGAAGAGGTTTTGTATTACATTTTGAATCATAGCCAGTAATGTAAGAGAATAAGGTCTTCATTGCTCTAGTGTTTTGGTCTAGTGGTAAGAGAGCAACACTTGATGGTGGATTAGTTGCATGTCATGGGTTCGACAAAGCATGATATTAAGTTTAGAAGAGTGGAGAGGGGCAGTATCCACCGAGTTCCAAACTGCACGCCACTAGCCATTTTGGATTTCTTGGTCATCAAAAAGAAAGGAAATAGAATAAGGTCTTCACCGAGTTAATTTTGTTTGGTTGGTCAGACAGATTATTCTTCCATGATTGTTTATTTATAATGTCAAATGATGTCCTTGTTTTGTCTGTATTGTTTAGCGACTTCTTTTTCCCCTATGATGGAATACCTGTCAGATTTGGACACAACTGAGGATAGTAGACTGATAATTAAGAGGCCTGCACAAGTATGCTGTTTACTTATTACTGGTCTGACTATTCGTCATGGAAGTTACATCCCTTTGTGCTTTCATCCATGTTTCTCTGCTGCAAATTTAGTTTAACGTCTTTTAATGCTATGTTTAATCCAGTATTTGCTCTTTTTTTTGTCTTAGAGAATTGAGTTTACACATGATCCTAAAGAATGCTGCAGAAACTGCAGCAGGAAGCTAACAGCTAAAACTCAGGAAAAACAGGTTTTTGTTGACATGTCCTTTTTAGCTGATTACAATGATATGCAAAATAATATCTGCACATAATGTTTACATATCAGATCAGGGTAGCTAAAACAGGGTGATTTGCTCCTTGTTTAGTGGAACTTGAGGCTGGTCAAGACATTGTTGTTTGCAGGGTCAGCCAAATGGTCAAGGAGGTTTTGGTAAGGTCCAACTCCAGTTACCAAACCTTGAATGAAGTAACCTAAGATACCCAACATAGCTAGTCTTCCATTCTTAATCTCCTTTAGCTTTAAGTCCTTCATAGACTTCTCATCTTTTCCGAACCCGAGAGGGTTAAAGAAAGGTCCACCTGGGTATGCTGGGTCTCCAGAACCTCCCAAGCCTTTCTCTAGTCCCAAAAAGTATTGTTTACCCATAGAACCTGGCTTGGCCCAGTCCTGGAATCTTCTGTGTTCAGCAAATCCCATGAGTGCCATCTCCAGTACAAATAGTGTGTAGCCGTCTGCCCAATAGTTGTATGTTCCAGCTGGAGGAATCACTCCTGTTTGGAACCATGGAAGGGCCGTCTCTGGTGGGATGAGACCAGCCTTTCCAAGAATCTCGGGCGCAATGGCTCCTACTACTCCCAACATAGCAAATCTTCCATTGATGACCTCTCCATATGCTAGCCATTTTGGTTCAATGAAACCTCCAGTACCTTCAGGGTCTGACAGTCCCAGGGGATCAAATCCATAATCACCAGGAAGGCTGTGGATTACATACAAATGAAGTTCATTGAGTAATCAGACAAGTTGCATAGACAACATGCACAAGTTATGAAATAATGTATATAAGGGTTAAGTGAGAGTCCCATCAGTCTTACCTGCCATCTAAGTATGAAAGGCTCTGCTTGGAGGCAAACCAGAGAGGCCTATTTGCTCCTTGCTGTTCAACACAAAAATATATCAATACATAAAAATCAAATGTAACCCAATGGTGTAGCTTGACGGTAAATGAAGTGAGTTGAAAACCCCAGATTCTAGGCTTCAAATGAGAGGAGTGATGCCATATGCTTTCTTCTCTCATCTACCTAAGCTTTGAAGTACAAGTATCTGGTGGACTAGTCAAAACTCAAAAGGCAAAGCTGACTCAAATTCCACTGTTGTACACCATACACACACAAACCAAATGTAACCCATGGGTGTCCTAGTAGTAAATGAAGTGGGATGAAAACCTCAACACATGCAAACAATGCTATATGCTGATTCGAACTACACGACCATTGTATGTATATGTATGTCAATATTCTTGTTATTCACATAGGAAAGGAAGAAGAAAGGGGTGTTACCTTAACAGGTGGAGTGGCAGTAGCCCTTACAACAAAGGAAGCCTTCTTGATTTGAGATTGGAAAGGTCTTCCTCCTAGAATTTGTCTGGCAGCCTCTGTTGAGGATGCAATAGATGATGAAGAGATCAATGCCTGTGTTGCCATCTTTTGTTTTCTGATTAGAGCAATTGACTTGTGTTGAAGATGAACACACACTCAGCTTCCAAGAGTAGTAGACACAAGGTGGCAAGCAAAATAAGGGACAAAGGTATAGGCCAGCAAGTGTAGTGTGGGGCTAATGGAAAACAGAGAAGTTGTGGTGGACATAAGAAATCTTGAATTCTCAGATAAAGTTAAGGATTATATTGTCAAATGAAAAGAGCACATGTGGCATTATTACTTGGATAGAAGATTTTATACACTCCTAGTCTCATAAATGAATTTTCAGATACTCTAGTTGGCTGCAAATACTTGCTCTAGATTTTAATTTCATTTTTGGAATTCAAGTAAATGTAAATATCAATACTATTAAGTATTCCACACAAAAGAGGATTAAATATATGTTTTAAGTGTTGTTTTAAAGGTGGAGGGAGAGTTGAACTCTCACCAATAAGATAAAACGCCAGATAGTCAATCTACTAAGATCTCCATTGTCGAAGTATTGATGTGCCACCTACAATTTTTATTAGATTAAGACAATCAATTTGAATTTAAAAAGAAGAAAAAAAAAAAGACAAGTTAAGGCAAGAGGGTGGTCTTCAAAAGTTTCTACTAAATAATACTTTTGAGAAGTTTTACATTATGGATGTCAGTTTGGTATGGCAATTTTTTCACATATGGCTAAAATGTATTTGGAAGATGTTTTCCTTACAAAAATAAGTTTGTTAGAAAATAAAGATAAGGACTTAACTAATGAAAGAAAGGAAATTAAGTTTCTTCTAGTAACATTTCACGTTCATTGTCTCCTTTTTGTTTTTCTTACAAAAAAAAAGTTTGTTTGAAAATAAATATAAGTTAATGACTAATCTAATGAAAGAAAGGAAAATAAGTTCACAAGTGACATTTCACGTTCATCGTCTCATTTTTATCCATTCCAGTGTTTTTAAACGTGTTTGAGGTGAGTTTTTAGGCGGATTACATAAAGGGAAAAGGGTCAAAAATAACCCTGGACTATTAGAAAAGGTTTATAAATACTCCTCATTCACCTATTGGGTTAAAAATACCCCTTCATTCTCGTTTTTGGTCCATAATTACCCTTAAAACTAACAATTTTTTATTTTTTAATTATTATTATTATTATTAATTATTATGTGACATGTTTCTATTGGATAAATTTAAATTTCAACCCACCAAAACTTTTCTATCCATTTGACCCATATCCACATTTTTTTTTACCCAAATCAAATTAAAAATTCATCAAAAATAAAATATTTGAACATTTCTTCTCTACCATTCCAACCTAATAACTTACTCTCTTTCTCATCACCATATACAACCTCAATCAATGATAACTACTGAATTTAATGCTAATTAGAACTAAAAAGCTCTTCTTGATTTTGTTAGAATTTCGTCAATGCTATCATTAAAATACAATCAAATAAAACTTTTTTGTGTAACTCCACTATGTAAAATAAAATCTTTGAAAAGAGTGAACCAAAAGGAAGAAATAAGAAGACCCAATTCAGGTTTTCTCAATGCGACCATGAAAACACAATTAATAACAACTCATTTAGTGTAACTCAACCATGAAAATTGAATCTTTTGAAAAGGGTGTAAACCAAAAGGGGAAGAAAGAAACGAGACCAAGTCAAATTATATCAATTCCACTATTAAATCACGATTAAGAAGAGCTATCTAGTGTAATTTCTCCTTAAAAAAATTGAATTCATGGTGTGAACCAAAAGGAAGAAACAAGAAAGATCAAATTCAAACACAATCAAGAAGAGCTTTTTAGTTATATTTGATATGACTAAATTCAAATATCATTATGTAAATTTCAAATTCAAATACTAATTGATTCAATCATTAATTTTATTTTGACATTGTTGAATAATTTTTTAATTGGGTTTGGGCCAAAGAATGTGGATATGGGTTAAATGGGTAGAAAAAATTTGGCGGGTTGAAATTTAAATTTATCCAATAAAAAGATGCCACATAATAATTAATAATAATAATAATAATTAAAAAAATAAAAGATTGTTAGTTTAAGGGTAATTGGGGACCAGAAAGGTGGATGAAACGGTATTTTTAACCTAGTAGGTGAATGAGAGGTATTTTTAAATTTTTTTGAATAGTTTAAGAGTTCCCTTACATAAAAAAACACTCTGGAGTAATAGAAGTCATACATTTTCGAACTTGAGGAGTAAGTTCTGGACGTAAAAGCGCAAGCCTCAAACGTTAAGTTTGACTTTTGTTATGGATCATGTTTTTTTTTTTTTTAAAAAAAAGAAATTACGGTGTAAGAATATTTAAAATCTAGCATAACCAAAGTGATTTTACTATAATTTTGAACTCTTTTATCTTCATTGGTTTATATAGTACTAGTACATGTATGTATAAATTTTATCAAGGTAAAAAGTTTATCACAAATATAATTAATTTTACAAAACTTTTAAAAAATCGACGTATCTTAGAAAAATGATTCTAATTATAAGTTTTTTTTTCTTGGAAGAAAAATAAACTTTTGAAGAAAACTACTACATTAAACTAATCCATTTGAAAATTACTTTTATCAATATTGAACCAACAATTTCTGGAAATTAATGAAGGGAAAATGGTTTGATATACCCCTTAACTTTGTCATTTGAAGATGATATATCCCTCGTTAGCTCATATATGTCCTTACCGTTATACAAAATGGCTCACATATACCCCTGCCATTACAAAATGGCTCACATATACTCTTCATTTAACGGAAGTTGAAAAATTAGTTTTAAATTTATATTTATTACTTCTAATTCTTTTAAAAAAATTATTTAGTGGTATATATGATTCTTTTATTAAAGTTCAAGGTATATTTTAATTTTTTTCATACATAAATTATTTTTTGAATTCTTTTATTATAATTATTTGAGTTTCTTATTCTTATTTTGTTTTTTTCTTTCATTCCTTAGTTTAAAAAAAAATTAAACTATTTTTTTGTGTGTGTATTGTAATTTAATTTCGTATTCGAAGAAAAAATTTGGTCATCTACAATAAGTTTTACAAGAATATTAGTGAAACAAAAATAAATTTGATTATCAAAATAATAATTATAAATTAGTCATTGAAACAAAAAAAGTCAAAAAAAAATATGTTTGACGATGATTAAATTTACTCATATGAGATTATATTTTTTAGAAAAAAATAATAAAAATTTAGATTAAAATTAATTTTTTTTTCATTTCCGTTAGAGGAAAAAGGTATATGTGAGTCATTTGTTTACAAGTAGGGGTATATATGAGCCACTTTCATAACAAGGGGTATATCAGCTCTAAATGACAAAGTTGAGAGGTATATCAGACCCTTTTCCCATTAATGGATAGTAATCTCCAACCATTCAAAAATACTTATTTTATTTCTAAAATATAGTCAAAACACCTTAAGTTTTCTAAATAAAAACTCCAAAAAGAACCCTTTTAACTTTCCAAAATCTTGACCAAACTCTTATAGTTTGACGGAAATAATCTCTTATTAAAAATTAAACAGATATTTTGTTCAGATCTTTTATATTTTATTTAAAAAATAAAAACTTTTTACGATTATAAAATCAAATCTCCGATATTCCGATAAAAATTGTATATCATAGCAAACTAATAATCTAAAATAAATGGAGTAGCTAGGGTTTGATTTAATTGTGCTTCATAGCAAACGTTTGCAAAAAATTGCCAGGCGCCTCTCTCCCAAATATCTCGCTCGCCACTCTCCTCCAGTCTCTCGCTCGCTTCCTCACTTTTTATACAAACACAAATGTATAAAAATTGTTTCTAATTGTATAAAGCAGAGAAAATTGTATAAATATATATTTTTTTATTCCCTTCTCTTCCCTCTTTCAGATCTCGTCCGCCACTCTCCCATATCTCGCTTGCCATTTTCGTCTTTCTCACTACAGAAGGGAAATCTATAAATTGCGTTTCTGTTTGTATAAAGCGTGAGAAAATTGTATATACGCATGCAAGTATATATATTTTCGTCCTATACACTTATAATTATACAATAAAAATACTTCCCTGCCCAGTTTCTTTTGCCTTTTTCTCTTTCTCGTTTTATACAATTTTCAAATTGTATCTAATTTCTCTCTTTCTCGTTTTATACAATTCGATTCAATTGTATATTCCTTGTCAAGTCTCTTTTGTCTTTCTCTCTTTCTCATTTTATACAAATTCAAATTGTATATAATCTTTATATACACTTATAATAATACAATTCATTTTATACACTTCATTTTTATACAGTTTTCTGCCCAAGTGTCTTTCTCTTTCTTGTTTTATACACTTCGTTTTATATAATTTTGCTTCAATAATATATATAGCGAATTATATATTTTCTATGTTTGCTATTATGCAAACTTTATTATAACATATAAATATAAATTTTATTATAACATACAAATATAAATTTTTTTATTTGCTATATGTGAAAATTGCGGATAAAAGTTTAATTAGAATCCTAGGTAGTATAAGCCCATTTAGAATTATATTATTGTCCCTGTCTACTTTTTTTTTTCAAATTTCAAAAAACAGAGCAACGTTCGTTTTTCATCATAACACTGAAAACTGGAGAAATCACCGGCCTTTCAAAGGCAACTTTTTTTTTCTTCATCTCTCTCTGTGAAGATTGTAAAAAGCATCAAAACCCCTTTTTTCCCTTTTTCTTGATTACCCATTACCCTTTTTTTTTTCATTTCAAAAACTCTCAGATTCGCCCCCCTTTTTATCAATGGATGTTGGTGACTGGCATGATCCACTTCTTATTACTGACGCTTCTTCCCAACAACAACAACAAATATCGCTTAGCTTTAACAAATACTGTAAGCTATTTGATTTGTATATACACATAAATTGGTGTTAGTTTTTGTAGCTTATTGTCTTACTCTGTTTATTTTGGCAGACCCCTTTTCGTTGTCGTGTGATTTAGGAAATACAGTGATGGATGATTCTGATTGTTGTACCCCAATCAAGATTGAAGGTAATTATGCAAACCCTTTTTGGAGTCTTACTCAATTCTTGAAAAAGGGGATTTTTTTTTATTGATTGATTGTGGTTTATGTGTATTGATTTGGTTTTAGAAGGGTGTAATGCTGGAAATTTCAAGGACCCAGTTGCAGAAAGTGTGATTAATGGTGGGATATTTAAAAAAGATTTGATTTTTTTTCTTGGGTTTTTTCAAGATTTTGAATTATTGATTGTTTCTTGAAAATTTTTACTAGGTAGAGATCTGTTGGGGTTTTCATTAACATCTCCTGATTTGGTGATTTGTACTGGATCACCAGATATTCCTGCTCGAAACTACGGAGATTCACCTGAGTTTTTGAAGGGTTGCTCCATTTCTCTAGAAAATGGAATTAAGGGTTCTGAAGAGGTTCAAGCTGCTACAAAGTTGTTCACAGATTGGCAGGGATCAAAGGATGACGATTTGTGTGCGCCAGCTGATTTTGAGCTTCCTTCTCCACCAGTTGAAGAGAATTCATCTGAACTTTCAGTGCCTATAGTTAGCATTAATGTTGGATCAACAGATTGCATCAGTTCTGAGAGTGGCATTCAGTTTTCGGAGGATAAATATTTCTGTGGAGGCAATGTTCTGAGTACTGACACTAGAATTGAGGAGAGTATATGTGCTAGTGTATATCAGACTGCACGCGTTGGGAATTTTTCATACCACTTTAACAATTTAAGTGCTGGATTTTATCTAGTTGATCTGCATTTTGTGGAGGTAGTCTTGACTGATGGTTCTACTGGAGATAGAGTCTTTGATGTTTACATTCAACAGCACAAGGTGAGAATCAGTCACCTATAGTCTAATTATCGTCCTTGCGTGTTATGCAAATGCTGCAGTTTTAATGTTGAATTTGAGCTGAAATTTTGCGTAGGCTATTTCGTCATTAGATATCCTTGCTCATGTGGGAGCAAATAAACCCCTGCTGATATCTGACCTTGAAGCTCATGTTGATGGTGAAGAAGGGATTTCCATAAGATTTGAAGGGGTAATAGGAATGCCAATTGTTTGTGGCATTTCTATAAGGAAACATTCTTCGAGATGTAAGTTGAGAAATTATTAGAATGTATAGCTATTTTTTAATATCTTGTGATTCGTTTCCATGCCATCATTTTCTTGACATACTGATAAACTAGAGTAACTTGTATGCTTGTATATCAGGTACCGGAGAGTGTGAATTATTTGAATTTTCTGAAAATTCTCCACAAAGAAACTCACTAGAGGTTTGAGTCTTTAACGGCCTATTTATTGTGTGGTTAAGAATCATTAGAAGCTCGAATTAATATGCTTGTTTTGCTATTATCTAGGTAAATGGTGATATTAAGGCAGCTGGAAAGCTTCAATTAGCAAATGTATCTCGGGAAAAGGAACTGGAGGAAGTAAAGAGGCAGGTGGAGGAACTTAAAAGGGAGAATGAACTGAAATGCAAAGAATGTGCTGAAGCTTGTAGGTCCTTAAAGGAGCTTCAGAATGAGCTCATGCGCAAATCAATGCACGTTGGATCACTCGGTACAGAAATATCTACTCTTCAATAGAACTGCTTAAACTTTTCGAAAACTAATATGTTAATATTGCTTGTCTATAGCTTTTGCAATTGAGGGCCAAGTGAAAGAAAAGAGCAAGTGGTTTTCATCCTTGAGAGATCTGACAAGGAATTTGAAGGTAACTAATTTTTATGCTTGTTTCATATATTTCTCTTACCCTATAACGAAATTTATTGAGTTCATTTGTTTTTTTCGGCAGATTTTGAAAATGGATCAGATTAAAGTATCTGAGGAAGCTTCAACATATAAGCAGCAATTCCTAGCAGATTTTGCAGATATGAGCTCTACCATTCAGTCCAAATGTAAATATGTTTTAGCCACTGGAGTTCACTTATGTTAATAGCTTCTTTGGAAATGAAGTTTATGAGTTTGTCAATCCTCTTCTTATGATCACAGTAAAGGAACAAGTTGAATTGCACGAAGATCTCAAGATCAAGTTCATCAAGGGTGCTAAGGAACAGAGAGAACTTTATAACAAAGTTTTGGATTTAAAAGGTAGGGGATCAGTATGTTAAAACACTTATAAGAGCAATTAGTTCGATATCATATACTTGTTTAACTCTATTGGGTTGCTTCAGGGAACATTAGGGTCTTTTGCCGGTGTAGGCCTTTGAACACCGAAGAGACAGCTGCAGGAGCTTCAATGACAATTGACTTTGAAGCTGCAAAGGATGGGGAACTCACTGTGAAGTCCAACGGCACGTCTAAAAAGACCTTCAAATTTGATGCTATTTTTAGCCCCCAAGCCAACCAAGGTAACTACATCACATGCAGTCTTGATGTAAGTTGAGACTATTGCAAGCAATTACTTTAGCTAAAAGGAGCATAGTGCTAAGTTAAGAATACTGCTGAAAGAGTAGTGCTAGAAAGAGTACTTCATTATCTGAGGGAGCATCTTCAATGGTGTTCAAAAAGACCCTCTATGGGACTAATTTAAGAATAATGCTAGACTTTCACTTTAACTAAATTCATGATAGTTGTCAACAAGTAATCTGACTAATGGTTTTGAATCCAAGGAATGTATCGTTCTCAAGAAAAAAGAGTTCATGGGGTTAGAAAACCATCCAATTTGGAGGCGTTAGCAGGAAACAAGTCCTTGATCTAAAACATATCTGAAGTTATTGTCTCTAAATAGCATGTACAGAAAAGGATTCATTATTATACTCTGGATAAGTGTAAGCACAGAACAAATATAAATAAGTTGTTGCCAACATATCTATAATACTGTAGCAACCAATTATTTTGATGAAGTGTCATTTTCTCCCTATTTACATGATTTCCTGTAACTTGTTATTACAATAGCTGAAGTATTTGAAGACACTGCTCCCCTGGCAACCTCGGTTCTAGATGGGTACAATGCTTGCATATTTGCCTACGGTCAGACAGGTACTGGCAAGACATTTACAATGGAAGGCACAGAAGAATCTCGTGGGGTCAATTACCGAACTCTTGAGGAGCTATTCCGCATTATTGAGGAGAGAAAGAACGCAGTTCGGTATGAAATATCAGTGAGCGTCTTGGAAGTATACAATGAGCAGATTCGGGATTTGCTTGTTTCAGGATCTCAACAAGGCGTGAAAAGGTAGCTATAAAATAATCTTCTCACTTTTTTTACAAGCTAGTGGAGTTATACTTCAGAGAGTTGCCAAGCTATCAAGAACGAAGAGAACAATGTATCTTGTAAAATATGATTTTTATCAGTTAACTATACTTGTATGGCTGAGAATGATTCCTGTGGTGGACTACAGAAAATTCGAGTCTAATCCTAAACTACCATATGACAGTTTCATGTTGGTTCCATGAATTTATTTTAGGCTTGAAATCAAGCAAGATGGAGAAGGAATGCATCATGTTCCTGGACTAGTTGAGGCCCACGTGAATAATATGAATGAAGTTTGGGAAGCTTTACGAACTGGTAGCAATGCGAGGGCAGTTGGATCAACCAATGCAAATGAGCACAGCAGCCGATCACATTGGTTTGTGCATATAATTTATAGTAGATTTTCTTTTGTTTACACATTATGTCACTATTACTAATCAGGTACATTGTGTGTGTAGCATACATTGTGTAATGGTTAAGGGAGAGAATTTGCTAAACGGGGAATGCACAAGAAGCAAACTGTGGCTAATTGATCTAGCAGGAAGTGAGAGGATAGCTAAGACAGAAGTACAGGGTGAAAGGCTAAAAGAAACCCAAAATATAAACAGATCTCTTTCTGCCCTTGGAGATGTGATATCTTCACTTGCAACAAAAAGCGCCCATATTCCATTCCGGTACTTGCAATATTCTTGTGCACATTCTCAATATATTTTGCAACGTCTTCCTTTCTGATATTTTTTTTTTCATCGTCTTATAGGAATTCGAAACTTACTCATTTGCTCCAAGACTCACTAGGTATTTTTCTCTTTGATTTGGTTGATTCATGAACTTCAGAAGAAACTATAAACAACTAGGACCTGATAAGCTTTTTATTTTACAGGAGGAGATTCAAAAACATTGATGTTTGTACAGATCAGTCCTAATGAGAATGACTTGAGTGAGACTCTTTGCTCATTAAATTTTGCAAGTCGAGTTCGAGGTATAGAGCTAGGTCCAGCAAAAAAGCAAGTGGACAGTGTGGAGCTTCTGAAATACAAACAGATGGTAGCATAAATTTCTGTTTCGAAATTTACAAAAAAAAATTAAAAGTTTCCTCTAAACTCTAATCTCCCTGCCTTACGGAAATTATATTTACCTTGTCAGGTCGAAAAGGGCAAACAAGATATGAAGAACAAAGATGTTCAGATGAAAAAGATGGAGGATACAGTTCACGGTTTGGATATTAAATTAAAGGAAAAGGATATGAAAAACAAAAGCCTTCAGGACAAGGTCTGAATTCAAACTTTATTCAGATATGTGAAGTTTGAAATTATTACATACCACATTTTAGCTGATTAGGCTGTTAATATGATGTGCAGATTAAAGAACTAGAAGCACAACTTCTTGTAGAGAGAAAACTTGCTCGACAGCACGTTGACTCTAAAATTGCTGAACAGTTTCAGCAACAGCATATCAGACAACAGAATGAGGAGGAAGATGCAGCACCACCTACGAGGCTACCACTTGCCAGCAAAATTTCTGCTCTGAAGACTTACGATGAAAATAAGTTCCCACTTAATATAACTCGACCACTAACTGAGAACAATTCCTACAAACTCTCGGTGCCTTCTGCTAATGTAGATTGTGCTTTGAAGCACTATGACCTGACAGAAAAAGAAAACAAGGAAAACAATCCAGATATTGATGAACAACCAGTCGTTCTAAAGAGGTCAGGGAGAGCTTCTATGTGTCCCATTGCACACAGGATTCTTCCTACACCTGCTCCACGTCGTAACTCTCTAATTCCCATACGCACTCTATCAGCTGTACCTAAGTTGCCTCCTCCACTTTTTCCATTGAGATCAATTCAATCAGAGGGGATGGAAGATGCTGATGGAGCTGATTCAAAATGCTTACCTGAACCAACTCCACAGGATAGTCCTAAAGAGCTTAAGACAGCCAGTAAGAAGCTCAACAGTGTCCTGCGACGAAGTCTTCAGAAGAAAATGCAGTTCAAGTCTCCTATGCAACAGAACATCAGAAGAGTTGGCGTCAACGTGGGAATGGAGAAAGTTAGGATCTCTATTGGTAGTAGGGGAAGAATGGCTCAAAGAGTGATGCTTGGTAATGCTAGAAGAGTTCCAAAAGAAAATCAGCAGAAGCAAAGATGGAATATTGGAACAGCCAACAAAGCTGTTCTATGATTCTGATTCTTTATTTTACTACTTGTTTATTCTGAACTAACTAATTGAAGATGCTTCTTGCATGCATTTTGCAGCAACACAGTAACTGAAAAAAAAAGAGGAAAAAATGGTTTGCTGATTGCTCAACCTAAAGCCACTTTACTTCTTGTTTGTGGATGGTTGTTACCCGTTGTATTGTATTGTCAGTTTAAATACAACATTTGTTTTGATTGTTACTTATATAAATGTATCGTATCGTTTAAACCAATGGTTACATAACAACGAAAAGACTCATTTTATGTGAACTGATTTGTTACCTTAATATTTTCTTCTCATATTGTCTTTGTTTATTATTTAATAATTATTTTTAATCTTTTACATTACATTTTCATAGTTGCTTTACCTCGTATCCTACTTTTCTTATAAGTTTATCATTCCAATTATAAATATGTGACATTATTCATTCCCTCTTATATTCACGCATGTACTTAGGCTATATCATTTCAGTATACAAAGATATAAAAACAAAAAATTGCAAGGGAGTGTGTTCATTCGATATAATTTCACTTGTATAAGAGCGAAAGAAACCGAAAATTGAAGAGATGCGAGTGAATTATGATTTTGAGGAGTAAAAATTAAAAATCTCTCAAATATATAAATATTTATGTGAATAATCCACTTAAATCCAATTCAACTCATTGATTTAATATTCCTAAATTGGATTAAATATTGAGTGAGTTATGATTTTATATTTACTATTTATTAATTCAATTTATTTTACGTTATTCAATTATTGCCCAACTTGCTGACACCACTAACGTCAAGAAAAAGCTTCAATATTCAATATTATACAAACAGTATCAAATGTCTCTTTTTTTTTTTACTTTTCGTATTTCAAGTAATTTTTATAAAAAAATACTTTTTTTATATTTATAAATATTTAATTATTATTTTACTTTTAATAAAATAATTAAAATTATATAAATATTTAAGACTTATTTTAAATTACAAATATTAGAAAAATATTCTTTCTTAATTTCTATATTCAGAACAAATAATATCACGTAAATTAAGAAAAAAACAAATATAATAATTAAGATCAAATCATTTTACCTGCCACTTTGTTTCTTTGGATGAAGCTAAACTTAACATATTGAAGGTTCAAGTTTCAAGGGTATATAACGATAATAAGAAATTTCTAATTCGAATTCTCGTTATAAAAAAATATATTAAAGAGTGTATTTTTTAAAAAATAAATCTTTCACAGTGTAAATTTAAAAAAATTAAAAAATTAATACAGATATTAAACATCGACTAAAAAATTATAGCTCTTGGATCTCATCAAATCTTTGCAAAGCTAATAATGTTTCTTGACCCATAAAGAAAATATTTGGGATTCTTTTATGAAACAAATATTAAAGAATATGGTATTGGTAGTAAAGGCAAAACATATAAATCATATTACAATAAGTCACTGATTGCATTAAATAAATGTAAAAGCACAAAAAAAAAGAAAAACGAATAAAGAATGTCAAGATCAATTAGTGACTAAGGATTACAATAATATATCATAGGGAATTCTTATGAGTGAATATAATCTTTTACGATTTCTGATTTATTAAAGTATGTTTAAAAAAAAAATAACTAATATGAGACGGAGAAAATAGATAGTAATAAAAGATTGTCCAGAAACACATTAAAGGGACACAAAGTTCATTAATCTAGGATTAAATGTATACTTTACATGTTTAAATCAATATATTTAAAGCGTAAACAATATAAGATGATCCGTCATTGAATGATCTCCAAAATCACATTGGAATGTGCTTGGTTTTTGATACAAGATCAAAATTGTATAGGAGGTCTTGACGCAATTTCAAATGCTAGTTTATAAAGTAAAATTTATCGCGAAGAATTACAAAATCCACATATATCCCATCAATATATATGACTTTATTTTAGTTTCATACACAAACAACATGAATAATATTATACTATCACATCATTAAAATAATATCTATAAATGAACCTTATTTGACATTTGAAAATAAAATATGTTAATTTAGTATCATTTTAAAAGACGACGATAATATTATATAAAAATTATTTACACTGATGATTCACATTACTCTAAAAAAAAAAAAAAACTCTTTATATAGTGCCTCATATCAATAGCCAATACTCATCAATAATAACATTAGTATTCAATTTTTTTTTTTAATCTCTAAAATAGAATGGAAGAAGAAGTAATTTTATTAGATTTTTGGTGTAGTATGTATGGTATGAGGGCAAGAATTGCACTTGAAGAAAAAGGTGTAAAATATGAATACAAAGAAGAAGATTTGAAGAACAAAAGCCCTTTGCTTTTACAAATGAATCCAATTCACAAGAAAATTCCAGTGTTAATTCACAATGGAAAATCAATTTGTGAATCACTTGTTATAATTCAATATATTGATGATGTTTGGAAGGATATTGGACCTTTGTTAATTCCTAAAGATCCTTATGACAAAGCTCAAGCTTGGTTTTGGTCTGATTATATGGACAATACTGTAAGTTAAAAAAAAAATATTAAATTTATTTTCTTTTATTCGCGTTCGAATATAGAGATTTGATTTTGTAGTCCTTATTAACAATACATACTAGTTATAATATGATTGTTTTTAGAGGTGAAGATCAGGATTTGAAGATTGTAAGTTCAGGATTTTAGTGTTTTGAAATGATCAATTAATAATATTCATATATATACATTTTTTATTAATTAAAAAGGTTTAAAGATTCTATATCTGAATTTACGTTAGATAATACTAATGATTAATATTTTTTTTTACTTTTTTTTAAAAGCGGATCAATATATAGTGTTTCCATCATCCTTTCGTTTGAGTTGAACTGATTGATGATAGAGATGCTCAATAATTTGAGTGAGCCTCAGTTATCGATTAATGTTTTCTTAAGAAATATGTTGTTTTTTTTTTTAAAAAAAATGCTAAATAATTTCAATTGTGGAAAATATGAAGGTGCATGAATATGCAAGAAAGACATGGGCAACAAAAGGAGAAGAACAAGAGCAAGCAATCAAAGACTTTTTAGGTGGACTTAAATTGCTAGAAGGAGTACTTGGTGACAAACCATATTTTGGAGGTGAAAATTTTGGGTTTCTTGATGTATCTTTGATTGGTTATTATAGTTGGTTTCTTGCCTATGAAACATTTGGAAAATTTAATGTTGAATTAGAATGTCCCAAATTGATTTCATGGGTGAAAAGGTGTATGGAAAGAGAGAGTGTTTCTAAGGCACTTCCTGATTCTAAGAAAGTTTGTGAGTTTGTCCTTCACCTTAGGAACAAGATTGGATTGGAATGATCACGAGAATCATTTTCGTTAAGGAGCGTTTAATCGTATCGTATATCGAATGTGATTAAAAAAATAAAATGAAGACATGAACATGTCTCTTGTTGGATTCTTTTTTTAATGTATTTGTGGATTTTACTTATGTAATAAATGTTCTCTTTTTATGATGAAAGAATGGATCTTTTGGCTTTTCTTGATTTCATTGCCAACAAGTGGAATGTAGTGGAAATCTATTACTTTGGAAGTGAGTGGCACTCTTCTTTTAGCAATTTCTTGTTTTAGCGAGGATATAGTATATGCAGATAGAGGGACGATTTTGAATTATTAATAAAAATTATCATTTTGTTTTAATAAGGATAAAGTATATACAGATAGAGGGACAATTTTGAATTGTTAGTAAAAATTACCATCTTGCTTTAACGAGGATAAAGTATATACAGATAGAGGGACGATTTTGAATTGTTAGTAAAAATTACCATCAAGTTGACATACAATAGCATTTAGAAAGGTTCCTAAACCCCAAATTTACACAAAGATTCATTATATTGAATAGAGATTTTTAAATGACAACTTGGAGTGCTAAATTGTAAATTTTATTTATCGTTCACTTTTAGTAATTTATTTTAATTTTTTCACGCCTCTTAAGAAATAATGACAATGAGTATATACCACTTAGATTTAGAATACTATAGCTATAACCTATATACAACCAATAAAAAGGATGGGTCGAATTGGTTAATTTTTTTTATTGTAAATATAAAAATAGGTACTATTTAGTTCAATTTTTTTTCACACTTGATTTTTAAAATTTTATCTTTTAATCTAGAAGAAAATTGCAAAAACAAAAAACAAACCAATAACTCTTGCAAGAGAGTATCCAATAAATAGATAATTTGCTTAAAATATTACTTAATTACTACATGTTCTCTATTATTGATTGAATTAATTTTACCTTCAATATTCTTTGAGTTAGTTTTATGTCTTAATTATCAAGTTTTATGATTAGTTTAGTTTAATTTGTTACAAAACAAACCTTCACATTTTTGCTCCACAAAAAACAATCCTAAATATCTACTAAACAAACCATTTTGATGTTCAAAGTCAATAAAGTACTGCTCAAATCATATTCTAATAAAATAAAGAACACAAAAATAATGAAAAATTTATAATATAAGGAAAATGTGGGTAAGATTATAGAAGGCCAAATACATAAGCAGATTTCTAAAATTGTTAGATTTTTCCCGTCAGGTACCTCAACTACGTCAGTTTCCTATTGAATCATTGAACCCCCATAATTTATTCCGTTTAAGTAAACATCGTTGTCTGTGTTAGGTAGTGGAGCCTGATTAATTTTAGGTTTTCCTATTTATTGTCTATTTTAGGTTTTCCTATTTATTCTCTATTTATTCTCTGTAACCAAAAATACTCTGATTAGTTAATATAAATATACCTCACCGCCGTGGAAGTTTACTCACGGGGTGTTACCACGAAATATTGAGTTTTCTCTTTCTCTCTCTAGATCTCTCATCTCTTTCTCTTGAAAGTTCTTGTGTTCTTCATTCATCTAGTGTGTGTGCGTGAATTCGATCCTAACAACTAGTATCAGAGCTAAGGAGATTCAACACGATCACAGAAGATGGATAGTTCGAAGCTTGGAATCGTGAAGTTTGATGGATCCGATTTCAGTTTCTGGAAGATGCAGATCGAAGATTATCTGTACCAGAAAGATCTTCATGAACCGTTGACCGGGGTGAAGCCGGAATTCATGACGGAGGAGAAGTGGAAACTCAAGGATAGCCAGGCTCTAGTGTTGATCCGGTTGACTTTGTCAAGAAACGTGGAGTTCAACATCGTGAAGGAGAAGACTACGTCCGGTCTGTTGAAGGCACTGTCAAACATGTATGAAAAACCATCGGCTATGAACAAGGTATATTTGATGCATAGATTGTTCAATTTACAGATGTCTGAAACTGGATCCGTTTCTGATCATATAAACGAGTTCAATATGATTGTGAGTCAACTCAATTCTATGGATATTAATTTCGAAGATGAAATTAAGGCGTTGATTTTGATGTCATCTCTGCCCGAGTCTTGGGATACTGTTGTTGTTGCGATTAGCAATTCCCGAAGATCTGAGAAACTGAAGTTTGATGAAATTCGTGATGTTGTTCTTAGCGAAAGTATTTGCAAACGAGAAGTGGGAGATTCATTGGGCAGTGCTCTCAGCGTTGATCAAAGGGGGAGAAGTAAGACGAAAGGCCAAAATCAACATGGTCGATCAAAATCAAAGAATCGAGGAAAATCACCGAACAGATCAAACGTGACTTGTTGGAACTATGGAGAAAAAGGGCACTTTCGGACAAACTGTACAAAGCCAAAAAAGAAACAAAATCAGAAATTTGGAGATGACAATGATTTTGTAAATTCAGAAGAGGACATTGGGGATGCGCTAATCCTTAGTGTGAACAGCCAGTTAAATCATGGATTTTGGATTCTGGTGCATCTTTCCATTCGTCTCCAAGCAAGGAGTTGTTCCAAAACTTCAAGTCTGGAAATTTTGAAAAAGTATATCTTGCTGACAATAAAGCCTTAAAGATTGAAGGAAAGGGGGATGTTTGCATAAAGACCACCTCGGAAAACCAGTGGACATTGGAGGATGTCAGATATATTCCTGGGATAAAAAAAATCTGATCTTTATTGGTTAGTTGGATAGCACGGGATATGCAGCAGAGTTTGGGAAAGGTTCGTGGAAGATCGTGAAAGGTGCTATGGTAGTAGCTCGTGGCACCAAATCTGGAACCTTGTACACCACTGCAGGGTGTATAAAAATGGCCGATGTTGCTGAAGGTGCTTCCGATTCATGTCTGTGGCACAACAAACTTGGACACATGAGTACCAAAGGAAAGGTATTGATTATGCTGGAATATTCTCTCCTGTTGTGAAGTTAACCTCTATTCGAATTTTGTTGAGTGTTGTTGCATCGGAGAATTTGCATCTAGAGCAAATGGATGTAAAAACAGTGTTTTTACATGGAGATCTGGACAAAGAGATCTATATGCAGCAACCAGAAGGATTTGTGGTTCCAAGCAAGGAGCACATGGTGTGCAAGCTCACCAGGAGCTTGTATGGACTAAGGCAAGCACCAAGGCAGTGGTACAAGAAGTTTGACTCCTTCATGACCAAGAGTGGATTCTGCAAAGCTGAAAAGGATCCTTGTTGTTACTTCAAGAAATACACTGATTCATATGTCTTTCTACTCTTGTATGTTGATGATATGTTGATTGCAGTATCTAGTATAAGGGAGATTAACAATCTGAAGACAAGGTTGTCTGCAGCATTTGAGATGAAAGATTTAGGTCCAGCGAAGCAGATTTTGGAGATGAAGATTTCTCGGGATAGATCTGTTGTCACTTTAAATCTATCTCAGGAGTTGTACATTGAGAAGGTGCTGAGCAGATTCAGGGTTAATGATGCTAAACCCAGGACTACTCCATTGGCAATTGTCAAAGGAGCAGTCCCCAAGACTGCCGAGGAGCGTGATCAGATGACACTTGTTCCATATGCTTCAGCAGTTTGTAGTTTGATGTATGCTATGGTCTGCACTAGACCTGATATAGCATTGGGAAGCTGTGAAGTGGCTTCTGAGATATCTAAGAGGTACATCCAGTACTTCACTTTGTTTTAGCAAAGGCAATATGACTCTACAGGGTTTTGTGGATGATGATTTTGGTGGGTATGTTGACTCGAGCAAGAGTACATCCGGGTACATTTACACCATAGGTGGAACAGCAGTGAGTTGGATGTCCAGGCTTCAAAAGTGTGTTTCTCTTTCATCTACTGAAGCTGAGTATGTGGCAATAGCTGAAGATGGGAAAGAGATGATATGGCTGGCAGATTATCTTGAGGAATTGGGCAAGAAGCAGAGCGAGAAGATTCTTTACTCAGATAGCCAGAGTGCCATACAGTTGGTGAAAAATCCAATCTATCATTCGAAGACAAAGCACATCAGAAGGCGATGTCATTTCACTCGTAAGGCAGTGGAGGATGGTGATATGTGCTTGGAGAAGATAGAGGGTGCAAAGAAACCGGCAGACATGTTGACGAAATGTGTTAATGTTGGGAAACTGAGGTTATGTAAAACCTCGGTTGGTCTTCTGTAGTTGTTGCTATAGATGTTGCGGTGCGGTAAAGATGTTGATGATGAAGAGATTTTTTTTGAGAATGTGTTTTTTGGATGACTAAGTCAGTCTCCAAGTGGGAGAATTGTTAGGTAGTGGAGCTTGATTAATTTTAGGTTTTCCTATTTATTCTCTATTTTAGGTTTTCCTCCTATTTATTCTCTATTTTAGGCTTTCCTATTTATTCTCTATTTATTCTCTGTAACCAAAAATACTCTAATTTATTAATATAAATATACCTCACCACCGTGGAGTTTACTCACGGGGTGTTATCACAAAATATTGGGTTTTCTCTTTCTCTCTCCAGATCTCTCATCTCTTTCTCTTGAAAGTTCTTGTGTTCTTCATTCATCTAGTGTGTGTGCGTGAATTCGATCCTAACAGTCTGATGTGGAACCAGACTTGTGAGGGGCATTGATAGAGGATACATATGTTGTTCCACAAATCATTAGTCCAATTGATAGTGAAAATGCTTGAGAATAATTGTATTTTACTTAAGTCATTTGAACACATTAAAAAATAAATGAGACTAGCACGGTTTGTCTTCATTTCTTCAATCAAAATTATTACAATTCGAACACAATTGAAGACGTTTACAATAGAAAAACTGATCAAAATCAACCAACAGTGTTTTAAAGAAACAAATTATGGATTGTTCAATAATTCAATTAAAAAATGACGTAGTTGAGATACCTGAGAGAAAAAACACAATAGATTTAGAAACTTATTTATGTATTTGGCCGATATAGAATTTATTTTCTAGCAAATAAAAAACACAAGAACAATAAAAGTTTTATAATATTATAAAATCTCCTTTCTACCTAAAGTAGTTTTATTACACCAAGAAGACATCCATCCCTTAATAGCATACCGTAAAAACAAGTATAGATTAACAACATTTATTCTATGACAACTCCATAACTTTTCAAAAAATAAAACATACCAACTATCATACGTAACAATATCTTCATAGCTGAACTTCATCAAGTCTGTTTATACGAATAGAACGAAAAGACCATAATATAGAGCGCGCTTCTTCATATATTTCTCTATGGAAGGCCAAGGTGTTGTTTCATTTTTAACACATACTCATAAACTTTATTTGATTCCGCTAGAGATTTGGAGACGCTATCTTTATATATACATTTGTTGGCCCATGCCACAAACTTTGGACACTCTTTCTCTATGTTAAAATTCCCAAATTTCTCAAAAGTTGGGAACCAACTATAGAAAGGAATTAAAGCCAAATCCACAAATCCAAAATTTTCTCCATTGAAATATGTCTTATCTCCTAATTCTCCTTCCAATAGTTTTAGGTATTCTATGAATTCTTTCTTGGCTGCCTCTTGATCTTCTCCTTTTGTAGCCCATATTCTCTTTCCGCTATCATAGACCTGAAAAAAAATGTTATCTATTAAGAAATTTTTCTTTTTTTAATTCAAGTAAATTATATTTTTATCTGATCTCAATTTTAAAATATACAAAAAAAAATACAATAAAAATAATAATATGAAGATGAATAAAAGCGACTTCGCCCTAGGTGGATGAACACCAAGTAAAAAAACTGAAATACAAGTAAAATATCTGAACTTTTAATCTTTATGATTAAAATTCAAGCAAAAACAACTAAATTTTATTCATGTATACATGAATTTCAGTTATATAATTGAATTAATTTCATGTAAAAAAAGATATCTCAATTTCAATTATATATACTTGAAATTTAATTATATGAAATTTCAAAAATACTGATAGATGTCAATCATCTATTCATATGACTTAAAACGGTGATCCCAAAATCAAACGTACACTTCTTATTTAACTAACTAAAATTAGTACAATCATTCTCAACTACCTACAAACTTGTTAACTTTAATATTTTTATATTTACGCCCAACTATATTTTAGTAATAAAAAAAAATATAATATATAGATGTAATTATATACCTTTTTGTCAATAAAATCAGCCCAAAACCTAGCTTGAGCCCTCTTATAAGGATTAAAAGGCATCAAAGGAGATTTGTCCTTCCAAACTTCATCTATGTACTCAACAATTATAAGTGACTCACAAATTGGTTTTCCATTATGAATTAACACTGGAATTTTCTTATGAATTGGATTCATTTGTAATAAAAGTTCACTTTTATTACTCAAATCTTCCTCTTTATATTCATATTGAATCCCTTTTTCATGTAATGCAATTCTTACCCTCATACCAAACATACTCACATAAGCACTCAAAAGAACAACTTCATTACTCATTTTTTGATATAATTAAAAGATATATACTAGATGAAATTAAAATATATATATGTGATGAACACTTAAATAGAAAATTATGTCTATAAATAGAGTTTGTTGATTGTACTATCAAGAATGACTACATATTTCTAGGAACTTCTCTTATAATCTAGAAATTTTTAAAATTTAATTTTACACATGTAAATTTTAAAAACAAATTTAATTGATCATTGTTATCTTAAAGAAATGAATCACTTTACTATAAATAGAAAATATGATTAGTCATAGGTTGGTGAGGCTTTTTAATTTAATTTATTTGTATTATCAAGAATGCCCCACATCTTTCTGGACCTTCTCTTTTTAAAATCTGGAGAATAAAAATAAAAATTGGATTGTCATTATCCTTATAGTTATATTATATTAATATATATGTGTTGTGTCATCAAAATCCTGAATAATAAGACAATTTGAATTAGTATTAAATAAGTCTAAATTAGTCTCTCAGATGGAGAGTCATTTTCATTTAAAAAACAGTTTACTCTACAATTATGTAAGATTTTTTAATATAAATTTAAATTCAATCAAATTTTAATATTAAATAATAATAATTAAAAAAAATAAAATATATATATATATATATATAAACGTAGAATTTAAATTTCTTAACCCGTACAATTTACACTATAATCATTACATCATAAAACTTCTTGAGTATGGTCACATATATATTAAGTAGTTTTAAAAATACTTTATATATATAGCACTATCGATACATTATAGAATTATTGCTAGGAATATGAGTACATAGGTGAACTCATGTTCCTTCGTATAGATACACTACTCTTAATACTTTATCATTTACGTGATTTCAACATTTAATCGTATCGACTAGTATTATTACAAGGAAGATGAATACATAGATAGTGAACTCATGTTCTTTCATATAAATACACTTTTTATCAATTAATATTCATATTTATCATTTACGTTACTTCAATATGCAAATGTATCGACTAATAAGGTAGACGTTAAATTATTAGACCCTCTCACAACTCATTATATGATCCCATCTCAAAATAAGTGATATGATATCCAATCATTAAAATATAAAATTCTGAATCCATCTCGATATTTATTAACCATGTGATCACCAACCTTTCTTGAAATCCAAATAAGCTTGGTAGACTTGATTTGAAGTAGGAAGTGACTTGGATACTGAGTCTCTATTCAAACACCTTTCTCCCCACATCACTAACTTGGGGCATTGTATTTCAATTGTGTTGAAATTTGCAAAGGTCTTGAAGACAATGAACCAATTGTAGAAAGGAACAAGTGCAATGTCTACAAATCCAAATACATCTCCTCCAAAATAAAGTTTATCTCCAAGTTCTTCTTCCAAAAACTTTGAACATTCTACAAGTTCTTTCTTGCCATTTTCTTGCTCTTCAATTTGCCCCATCCATACCTTTACACTTGACCCATGTACCTAAAATTAATGCTCTTTGTAGGGTTATTCCTTTTAATTTTTCTTAAACTTTATATCAAGTCAAAAAAATAAACAAATTAAAACAAAAAAAAAGTATTAATTTATATTATATCTTCTCTGTTTAAAAAAAGAATGACCTAATTTTATTTGAAACAGAATTTAAGAAAAAAAAAGATAATTTTTAATCTCGTGATTCTAACTTTAATTTAAGTCAAATATATCAAAATATTCTTTAATCTTATGGTCTTAAACATGTATGTGAAAAGTTAAAATATTATCAAAAAAAGGTTATAATCATTCTTTTTGAAACAAACTAAAAAGAAACTAAGTTCATTCCTTTTTAAATGAATGAAATAATATATATGCATTGAATGATTAAATTCTGCATAACTACGTATAACTGATTCTTAGATACTAATACATATGTAACTCTAACCACCAATAAAACAACCCTGAATCTATACAAGGTAATGAAATCACACAAACATATATGAAATGAATTAAGGAAGAGTTAAAAAGTCCTTTACCTTTTTATTGATAAAGTCAACCAAGAACCTAGCTTTAGCTCTTTGATAAGGTTCATAGGGCAATAAGGGAGAATTATTTTTCCAAATCTCATCAATATATTGAATAATGATATTTGATTCACAAATAGATTTACCCTTGTGAACAAGAACCGGTATTTTGTGATGAACCGGGTTCATTTCCAAAAGCAAAGGACTTTTATTAGACAAATCCTCAAACTTGTGGATGAAATTGACTCCCTTTTCAACTAGGGCAATTCTTGCCATTGTTCCAAAAGGACTAGCCCAATAATCTAAAAGTACAACTTCTTCTTCTTGTGTCATGTTTTTTTTTTTGTTGAAAAGTTAGGGATATTAGTAGACTTGTAAGAAGAAGAGGTAATTAAGAGTGTTGAGGGTTTTTGTGATTCTTTTTATGGTGTGGTAGAGTCATTAAGGAGATAATTAACAAGAAAGGGATAATTATGTAAATATTTGAATTTTTTATTAATCGAGTCTTTTTCTGTATGATTCTTTTTATGGTGTGGTATAGTCATTAAGGAGATAATTATCATTTGATTGAGACAAGAAAGGGATAATTATGTAAATATTTGAAGTTTTTACTAATTGAGCTTTTTTTTTGTGTGATTTTTTTTATGATGTGTTAGAGTCATTAAGGAGATATTTATCATTTGATTGAGACAAGAAATGAACAATTATGTAAATATTTGAATTTTTTACTAATTGAGTCTTTTTTTCCTTTTGTGTTAAAGACTAGTTAATTAGAGGATTATTGGTTTGTGGCTTAACCAAGATTTGAATCTTTATATATAATGGTGTATTTATTTAAATTGATAGCTGAGAACTTGTTTGATTTGAGTGTAATCTTACTTGTTAAAGATGTTGAAGAAACTATTAATGTAATATGGATTTATTTTTAAGCTATCGTTATATTCATATTTATTATATCATATCACCACTAATCACTTTTTATCATTACAATTATTATTATCATTGGTAACTATTTGTTATCATCATCAATAACTATTTTCATCATTACGATCATTATGTAAAACAATATTGAAACTACTCCTGCGACTCTTTTAAAGAGTTCGAATCCTATATTAACTAACAATTCTATGGACAAGGGATGATTTAGTTTTAATATGATTAGATCTCCTAAGTCATATATAACTTATACTTTATTGTTATATATAAATGTTGAAAGCTACATAGATAATACATCACTTCGTACTTTTTTTTGAATCAATATCATAGATTGTTAATTATTATTATCAATCGTTATTATATCTACCATCTTTATCATTATAATTATGTACCATTGTCACTATCAATAAGATCAGACATTATCTACCTCTATTATCACGTGTAATTAAATAAATTCGTAAAATATTAATCGAAGTCAATCAAAAAATAAGTTTTGTTAAACTTATAAATAATTTAATATAACTAGTATTGTCGATACCACATCTACAAGGTAACCTCTTTTTCCTTTTTAAAAAATAAAACATTTCCATGTGAAAAAAAGTTATTAAATTTTTAATGATATATTAAATTAGACATGAAAAATAATTCAATTATGTCTGCCATTGGAGTCCAATTCAGTCAACTTGACAAAAAAAAAACCCAACTGTTTGACCCGTGAAATTACAAATTGGGTCATTTCCTTTTCTAGCCAACTCCATTGTTTCACTTTCCCTTTTGATCATCATCAATCTTCATCACTTTTTTTCGCCCCAATTTTTTTTTTTTTTGGCCACGATGGGATCTCTTCTCCGGATGAATCGCCTTGTAAGTCTCATAAACCCTAACTAGTTTTTTTTAGTTTTTTTTGCTAATTTTGACTTTTAATTGCTGAAAAATAGTCTTATTGAAGTGTTTTTTTAGGTTTACTTGTTGTTAATTAGCTTCACTTGTGATAATGTATTTAAAGTTCGTGATGAATCGTTTTGAATGTTGAATTTCAGCTCATTTTTGTAGATTGTTTTGTTTATAATAACGATTGATTTTTGGTGATTAACTAGCTGAAATTGATTAATTTACAATAAACTAAACTGAATAAATTGAAGTTTCCAGGCAGTAACTGAGGTTTGGTTTTTCATGGAGCAAGGTTATTAGTTTTTGGATAGTGGGGTTTGGAATGATTAATGTATAAATGAACTGAAATTGCAACCAATTAATGATTTTTAGAGTTTATTTGCTTTTGTTGTGATGATGTCTTCATGATTATGATCATTCTTTTTTTGGAATATGTTCTTATGGGTTGAGTTTGTGGGATGAATGTAAAGTTCAACTCATTTGCGCATGTTCTTTTTATTTATCCCCGTAAGACTGATTTCGGTGTTTAACTAGCTCAGATTAGTTAGTCTACAACTACATGCCAAGTGTAATCCGACAAAATGGGATCTAGGGAAGTAAGAGTGTAAGCAGACCTTATCAGTTATCCCTACCTTACCACAAATGAGATTTGGGATAAGATGTGTATCCGTCATCTCTAGTGGTTCACTATCTGAGGAATAATTCATGGAAGAAGCCTATAGTAAACACATTCGCTAAACATATCTCAAGGTGGTATGAAAGAAGAAATAAATGAAGATTAAAGGCATGTGAGAGTGATAAAAACAAACCAAAAGTTGTTAATGGGGAAGAGTTCAAATTGAGAAATAATTTCATGTGTTAAGTATGCACAAGAAAAATATGTCACATGCGGTGAAAACTTTGCACTAACCGCATGTGCCACAGTTTTCCCAAGTTAAGAGAATCTAATACTAGTAAAATATAACTCAAACAAATTCAAACCATCAAAAAATGGGGAAGTGAACATTTAAACGAATAATATCGAGGATGTTACATACTAATAAAATGAGCATAATATTTGGATGATGAATAATATCTTTGAAGTGCTGAATAATGATTGTATGACTATCACTCTGGGGAAACAAATTATTCTGAAATGCTTTGTCACTGAAAGTGAATATGACGTCATTGAAATTTGGAGGATCTAAGTAGATTCATGCTTTCTTACATCATATGTTCTTTTCTATTGTAATGTTGGTTTCTATAGCATCATTATATTGCTCAAATTTATTTCACAGTTCTAACCACATAACCTATTTTCAGAATTTGTATTTGTTTTGTCCCACAAAATAATGAACATTAAGACCAAGCATGTGCATGTCATACGTTCGGTAACGTGTACATTTTGCCTTTTTTTTCCTTTTTAAAGAGGTCATGGGCTTCGTCATTATTAATACAAAATGGACAAAGACACGTGAATGATATGCTCTAGTAAATATGCTCCTCATTAACCATAGGCAGCTCTAGTAACAGTAGATGTTTAGAAGAAGGAACACATCAAACCAAGATATCAAGAAGAAAAAAGTGACCAAATCCGTCCCTAAATATTTTCTTTCTTTATTGTCTATATATGTATATATTTTATGACATCCAATAATAATAAATGTTAGCGTAGATGGTCAAGACCTCATAATTTATTTTTGATGAAGAGACCTCATAATTTATTTTGTGAACACGATTCATACGTTCTAGTGTATTTAGCCATTGGTTGATGCATAAGACAAAAATTCTTGTTGTTTGTCGTTCACCACATGTGAAAATCAAATTATAGATAATGAAAATCAGATTATAGATGACTATTGAACAGATGAAGAACTACAAAATAGATGTAAATATGATTCTTTTACTTATCCTCCGTAGATGCCATAAAAATCAAGTACTCAGTTCAAGTTTTTAAAATAAATCATTAGAAGTAGGAAAACATTAGCTAGACTTAACAGTTTAAATTTTTGCTTCTTCTTGAAGGACTTAGTGTGGGGCTTCCATCGTTTTTTGTGAGAAATCTCCTGAAAATGAAGGTGAAATTGGCATTGTTAATAATACCATGTTTAGGATAATGTAAGGTGGCAACTATTCATTGGGAGAAATTATTGTCAAAGCGGTTTCTTTTCTTCCGTTGGCTGCATTAGGTGTCTTTTGAAGTAGGTTATAGGTGTCTTTTGAAGTAGGTTATTTAGGTTAGGGATATTTAGGTAATAACTTTTAAGTTTTTGAGTTCATGCTTTCAGTATAATATAGATCGGTCTCTAACCATATTTTTACTTGTGATCAAGCCATAGATACCGGTAAGAAGAGAAATAGATGATAAAAATGATAATTATAATTTTTTTTTGTATAACAAGCTGTTCGTTTTCTATTTAATTCATAGAAAATATATGTTCTTGGGAGTCCCTGATGGTTAAATACAACAAGATTCACCATGACTGCTACTTTAGAGAAACACTTGAGTGAAAGCCTATAAAATTGCATCTGTAACTGGATACCTACATTGAAAACCATCGTTCACGCTTCGATTTTGATCATTTTGGACTAGCAGCACTATCCTTGTATACTAGACAGGCTACTGTGATCATATTCTCTCTGCTATGATCAATAATGGGCTCAGAAAGCAGCTCTAATATTAATTGCAATAAACTAAACTTGCAATCTATAGAGAGAAAAGGAAAAGTTCATTTAATTGGTAAAATTGTGTAAAGCTCTCAGTACAATAATTCAAAAGGGAGATGATACAAGAGAAAGGGATTAAGAGGCAACTCCATCAACTGAGTTTTGTTTACCCAATGATTGATTTCATGCCAGAATGAATCGAGGAAACAAGGATGTCTATAATGTCAACAATCCCTCCACTCCTGCAGGAAGGTGAAAGGAGAGAAACTGGGAGAGGAAGAAAAGAGGAACTTTACCACTCCTCTGTTCTAATCTATGTGAAGGTGTTTGACTGTGCTCGACGTTTAAGAATGAAAGGAAGACTTTTGAGACTTGTTGTTCAAAGTAAGCCATTGTTAAGGGTAAAATGTGAAATTTAAAGTTTAATTGTTACTAAATATAGAAATATGTCTCTTTTTGGGGCTTATTTTAAAGGAAAGAGTGTCACATTAATTGGGACAAAGGGATGCATTTTCTGTCCAAAATTAAGATGTATATACTTAGATGCAAGTGGCACCATAGATCTGGTACTACCAAAAGGTATCCAATTAATCCATGCTTGGCCTCCCATTACAATGCCTGTAAGAAATAATTGTTCTTTCCACCTCCACAACTAATTGTCGAACTATTATATCTATCTTTATTCCCTTAAATGTGAAACGAATTACACAGACTATTTGGCGCTACTTTTTTCCTAGATATATTGAAGACCTAGTTTCTTATATTTGTGGGAAGCATTTGGAATTTTCTATAAGAACTATATCATGTTCGAAAACATTCTTATAATTTTCGACAAGATTGCTGAAGGAGTGTCTTATCTTTTATGTATTCTTGACTAGAGGAGTTTAATAAAAAGAAAATAGAAAGGAACAAAGAAACGTACAAGTGTATAAAAGGAGTTGGGGCAAAGACATCAGAAACATTTAGACCTACGATTTCATCCTACATGTTATGGTTTTAGTTCGTTAGAGGTTTTAACATATTAAATCAGCAAAGTTGTGACATACATAAAGTGCATAACATAAAGATGAAATTCACAATTTGCTGATCTTTTGGTGCAAGGGAACTATTTTTTACACTATAAGTTAGCTGTTAATTTCAATATTGGCTTCTTCTACACCTTGTTGTTCTTGAGTATAATTCTATTTTCACAAACATATGTCAGAACTTATGCTGCAATTAAATATATTCAGGTTGTTTAACTCTTGTACAGCTTGTTATTCTTCTGAGGCATATTTCCTTCTCCTTATTTGCTAACTTGTGCTGCAGTTATCTTCCATCGTGGAGTCATGTAACTGCATCATTGACCCACAGTTGCCTGCTGACGACTTGCTAATGAAGTATCAGTACATTTCTGATTTTTTCATAGCACTTGCTTATTTCTCCATTCCAGTGGAGTTGATATACTTCGTTAAGAAGTCTGCTGTCTTTCCATATAGATGGGTTCTTGTGCAGTTCGGTGCTTTCATAGTTCTTTGTGGAGCAACCCATCTTATCAACTTATGGACATTTAATATGCATACAAGGAATGTGGCAATAGTAATGACTACTGCAAAGGCCTTGACTGCACTGGTGTCATGTATAACTGCTCTCATGCTTGTCCACATCATTCCTGATTTATTAAGTGTCAAAACTAGAGAACTGTTCTTGAAAAAGAAAGCTGCACAGCTTGACCGTGAAATGGGTATTATTCGGACTCAGGAGGAGACAGGTAGACATGTTAGAATGCTAACTCATGAAATCCGAAGCACTCTTGATAGACATACTATTTTAAAGACTACACTTGTTGAGCTAGGAAGAACATTGGCATTGGAAGAGTGTGCATTATGGATGCCAACACGTACTGGACTAGAGCTTCAGCTTTCTTACACTTTACGACACCAAAATCCAGTTGGATTAACTGTACCCATTCAACTTCCTGTAATCAATCAAGTTTTCGGTACAAATCATGTCGTGAAAATATCACCAAATTCTCCTGTCGCAAGACTTCGACCTGCTGGGAAATACATGCCTGGTGAGGTGGTTGCTGTCAGGGTTCCACTTCTGCATCTGTCGAACTTTCAGATTAATGATTGGCCTGAACTTTCAACAAAGCGCTATGCTTTAATGGTTCTGATGCTTCCTTCAGACAGTGCAAGACAATGGCATGTTCATGAGCTGGAGCTTGTTGAAGTGGTAGCTGATCAGGTTTGATTTTTGTTATTGAAAATTCCTTAATATAATGTTAAAATTTCTCTTTTATATATTTTTGGGTTGAACACAACCACGTTGACATACTGAGTTCTGGGTGTAAAATTAGACATGGAGAAGACCAATTACAAAAATCTGAGAATCTGCTAGCAGAATCACAAGGCTTAGTTGTTCTTAGTATTATGGTTTTATCCATTGGAATTGCACAGCAGAATTGTTATTACTGTTATTTTTTTTTAAAATTTTCAAAGATAAATCAAAAGCTGAACTATATGATCTTTTTGCATACTTCGTCTGCTGATTGCTTTTTGGTGATGGAATAGTTAGGCTGGGTTGTGGATGAGTATATCATAGTAGATTTTCTGATAGGATCTTAACTCCTTGGCTTTTGTTTTCTATAGATGATCCCTTGTATTAGAAGCACGGGAAATAGGATCGATGGTATATAGAAATATTAGGAACAGCTTTTCTGAATCATTTGAATATTCCTTTTATGGAACATAGAACTTCTTGCAGTGTATGTAGTTTTCTTAGTACTTTTATCATATGAAGTGAAAATAACGTTTTGCGATAATGTATTTGAGTGTGTAAAATTAAATACTACTGAGTTTTACAAAAATAATTCTTCAACGGAAGCCATTTATTTTTTTTACATATCTGGCATCTTACTTCTCCATCAAAGACTTTAGAGAACTTTAACTTTTTCATTCTGTCTCTCGTAGTGTACTGTTCTCTGATGTATGTAATTAGCTCACTGGCAAGTAGCACACCTAGTCTTTGTTTGACTTGTTTAAAAATCATGATGTATCATCAGTTACGGTGAAGTGTCCAAGTTTTACTGCTTTTTGCTATTTGCATTGCAGAGTCTTAAAACATTTCAGTTATTCCTGGATTTCTCCTGTTTATCAATGGAAAATTCAACTTAATCAACTATGCCTCAATCAATAAATGAAACCTCTATATCTAACCACTCCAACTCAGATCCAGAAATCAGATTTCAAAGAAATTCATCATAACTCAACTATAGGATTGCTGTTAACCAAGAGTAATCCTCATTTGTCCAGACAGGCGACCAGCTATTATGCTTTCATTATGGGAAAAATTGACAATTAATTAAAGGAAGGAACAACTGAAGAAAAGACATCCTTGTCAGCTTCCTCTCCCCAACCCTTGCCTGAATAAGACAAAAAGTTTCTTGGAGAAAACTCTGAATATTGGTATCCACCTCCTTTCTCCTAATTTAGGATGCTCTATTTCTAGACATATAGGGGAATACTCTATTCTAGTGGTCGGTGTCTGGTTGCAACTAGTTTTAGATGTTTATATGTCTTATTTGATTTAATAAGAGCTATCCTTGAGTGCCCAATGTGATTTAATCTACGCTTCGGCATTTCAGGTTGCTGTTGCTCTTTCACATGCTGCTATATTAGAAGAATCAATGAGGGCTAGGGATCTTCTTATGGAGCAGAATGTGGCTCTTGATCTGGCAAGAAGAGAAGCAGAAATGGCTGTTCGTGCACGTAATGATTTCTTGGCTGTTATGAATCATGAAATGAGAACTCCCATGCATGCAATAATTGCACTTTCTTCCTTACTACAAGAAACTGATCTAACTCCAGAGCAACGTCTGATGGTTGAAACAATCCTCAAAAGCAGCAACCTTTTAGCAACGCTCATCAACGATGTCTTGGATCTTTCAAGGCTAGAGGATGGAAGTCTTCAACTTGATATTGGCACTTTCAATCTCCATGCTTTATTTAGAGAGGTGCCCTTCATCACCCTCTTTTCTTTTTTACTTGCAAATTCTAGATTACCTGTCAGGAAAAAAAGTGTCATTACAGATATTTTGCACTTCAATATGTTTGCTGGACCTGCTGACTGATATATGTGTCTGCTTATTCCTGTAGGTCCATAGCTTAATCAAGCCTATTGCATCTGTGAAAAAGCTGTTCGTCACACTTAGTTTGTCGTCAGATTTGCCGGAATATGTAATTGGGGATGAAAAACGGTTAATGCAAATTCTCTTAAACGTTGTTGGCAATGCTGTAAAGTTCTCAAAGGAAGGCAACGTATCAATCTCCGCTTTTGTTGCAAAATCAGACTCTTTAAGAGATCCTAGAGCCCCTGAATTTTTTGCTGTGCCTAGTGAAAATCACTTCTATTTACGGGTGCAGGTATATTTTTACAAGCTTGATATACTATCTTCGTAGGTTAAGGATAGTCACAAATATGATATTTTAGACTTATAACTGTCAGATGTTCTGTTCTTGATATTTGTAATATTCTAAGTAATACTTTCTGTAGATAAAAGATACGGGGATAGGAATTACACCACAGGATATTCCCAACCTGTTTAGCAAGTTTACACAAAGCCAAGCGCTAGCAACTACAAATTCTGGTGGCACTGGGCTTGGTCTTGCAATTTGTAAGAGGTACGGGGTACCCAGTTCCTTAGTGTTCTTTTTCCGACTCTGATTTTCATTTTGCTACGTGAACTTGGTAACTGCTTCATATTCAATTTCTTTCCTCTTACTGTATTTAGTATTGACACATCTTCTGATGGGACACAAAACAGGTTTGTGAATCTTATGGAAGGACATATTTGGATTGAAAGTGAAGGTCTTGGCAAGGGGTCTACTGCTATATTTATCATTAAACTTGGCATTCCTGGACGTGCAAATGAATCTAAGCTCCCCTTTGTGACCAAATTGCCAGCAAATCACACGCAGATGAGTTTTCAAGGATTAAAGGTTTTGGTGATGGATGAGAATGGGTGAGTACTATCTGGACCCCTTTATCCTCAGCTCTTGTCTTGCCATGCTGTTTAATGATCCATCTAGTTCGTGAGTTTCTCATCTTATATGTATTGAGCTGTCTTACTCACTTTTACATGAGACTGAACAAGTAAATACTTAATAAGAGAGTACTGAAATTAGAATCTTTACAACTATATGTGGATGTGCTGGTGACATGTACTTAGGAGTATATGCCTTTTTCTAGGGCTAACCCATCGGTGGCCCCCTAAAGTTGGCATCAACTTTCACTTAGACACCTGAACTAGACTTTGTTCATTTTTGACATCTCATGTGAGGCTCTGATGTATCATTTAACACTTTTTGCTTTTTGCTGATATGGCATAGTGAGTGTGACTCACTCATTAACAGCGCGTCAGACTCTTTTTCAGCCAATTTTTATTTTATATTTCCTTCTTCTTCCCCATTTTTTCAACCACCATTTTCTCAAGTTTGAACTTCTTCCATGGTGAGATATATTCGATGATGCCACAAACGAGGAATCTAATTTCAAATGTCAGAGCTTTCTCCAAGATTTCCCAAGGATGATGCCCTTCTTCCTCAATTTAATTTGAGGGAAAAAGACTGAAATTTGAAGAAAAAAAAAGAAATTTGGGGAAGAATAAAAAATCATTAAAAAATGAGATAATCTCCTTAAAAGAAACTTAATAATGTGATATGAACACGTACACATTTGTATTTTTAGAAGTTCATTGGATCTTAGATTTTTTCTTTTTTAAGCAATAAAATCTGTAGAATTTTCTTTTAGCAATAAAATTTGCGGAGCTGCAATTATTTGAAAAAATTTGAGTTACACAAGTTCACTGAAGGGGTGTGTGCAGTGAGAAGACCATGAATGGGGTGGGGTTGGGGTGGGATATGCTTCTCCTAAAGATTTTTTAAGGTGATTTAATCCTTTTTAATATTATTTGGGAAGAAATGCCACGTGTCATCGATCCATTAGCCAATTTTTCTAAAAAAATAATAGATAGTTTATTATTTTGAAGAGAACGACAAGTGTCCTCATTTAATTTGACACTTTACACATCATCCGCGAGTGGAACACACTCACCATCATATTTTTGTTGAATGTAAAAAAAGTGCTAAATGACGCATCAGGGCCTCACATGAGGTGTCTAAAATGAACAAAGTCTAGTTCAGGTGTCTAAGTGAAAGTTAATGCCAACTTTAGGGGGCCACCGTTGGGTTAGCTGCTTTTTCTAATGAAAAGAAGGAAAAGTTAAGGATTTACAGTGTCAGGATCGCGAGAAGGGAAGGAGAGATCACCAGCCTGACCCTAGGAGCTCACATCTTTATCAGAGTATATGCCTTTTTTCTAATGAAAAGAAGGAAAAGTTTAGCATTTACGGTATCAGGATCGCGAAGAGGGAAGGAGAGATGACCAGCCTGACTGTAGGAGCTCACATCATTATCTCTAATTGGAAGAAGGAAGTGACCAACTGGAAGTAGTGCTTTCAAATCCAATAAAAGGGTATACTGCTCTTCCAGAAATAAGAGGATGGAGGAAAGAGTGACTTCATAGATGTCTTAATACAAGTCTTTGCTATGTATGCATCGAATTAAAAATGTCAGTCAATCTGGTTCGCCTTAGTATATATATATATATATATATATATATATATATATATATAACAGTAACAGATTCCCTTTTCTCTTATCCTTTTATCGTCCCACCGCACCCCTGCCTTCCACACCGCTATTGATATCTTTAACCTGAGGTATTATAAATTGAACGCAGTTGTTTTATTGTCGGATAAGAATTTGTATGATTGGTAATCCTACGACTCTGTGATCGTTGCTTTTCTCTTTTTGATGTGACCTCATTATTATTATTTTTATTATTTATCCTACCTGATTATATGATTAGTTGACATTAGTTATCAGAATTGTTTTTGTTTCTTATACTCCTTCATGCAGTGTTAGCAGGATGGTAACCAAAGGTCTGCTTACACACCTTGGATGTGATGTAACTACTGTTGGCTCACGCGATGAGTGCTTGAGAGTTGTTACACATGAACACAAGGTAGTTATCATGGATGTCAGCATGCAAGGTATAGACTGTTACGAAGTTGCTGTAGTGATACATGAAAGGTTTGGGAAACGTCACGGTAGGCCACTTATTGTGGCATTAACGGGGAACACAGACAGAGTTACGAAAGAAAACTGCATGAGAGTTGGTATGGATGGAGTTATCCTAAAACCTGTGTCAGTGTATAAAATGAGAAGTGTTTTATCTGAGCTCTTAGAACATGGAGTTGTACTTGAATCTTAGTGAATGTAGGAGGAAAATATGCAGCAACCATATGAAAAATTCACCCAAATGCACGAGGCGTTGTATATAGTTCTCGTCTTTGGATTTCTTGGTGGATAACACAATATATCACTTGAAGAAGGTGTATGTAACGCGACGTTGCTCGAGGCATTCAACAAATTTGTAGAAAGGAGTTGATTTTTCCACTACCAGAAGTGTTCATATTCCATGGAACTTTGTATAAGATACTGATATTTGACACAACCCTTCATTTACTTGAAACATTAGAAACTTTATTGCCTTGGCTTGACACAACAATAGATTATTATGTGTTTTTTTTTAATTGCCTTTTCATATTCATAGTATTTTCTGACCTTACTGTATAACAAAGAGTTTGAACTGAAGGGGTGTTTTGACTCTATGCATCACAGAAGCAAACAGCAAATAACAAAACTAACTGGTCTTTCAAAAGGGGGAGGGTTTCTCTAGTTGAAAGTTATCAAAATATATTCTTTTTGGGATTAAGGCAGACTTATATATTTTTAATCATTATTATAAATGATGGAAATGGGAACGCGGAACGAGGAGTGGATTACAAGATGGAGTATTAAATTGGGCAATTTTTACATATAGCAAATAAAAAATTCATATTTGTATGCTATAGTAAAGTTTGCATAATTGCGCTCCGTAGCAAACATGGAAACTGAATAATTCGCTATACATATACAGTTGAAGCAAATTGTATAAAACGAAGTGTATAAAACAAGAAAAAGAAAGACATTTGGGCAGAGAACTGTATAAAAACGAAGTGTATAAAACGAATTGTATTATTATAAGTGTATAGAACGATTATATACAATTTGAATTTGTATAAAATGAGAAAGAGAGAAAGACAAAAGAGACTTGACAAAGGAATATACAATTGAATCGAATTGTATAAAATGAGAAAGAGAGAAATTAGATATAATTTGAAAATTGTATAAAACGAAAAAGAGAGAAAGGCAAAAGAAACTGGGCAGGGGAGTATTTTTATTGTATAATTATAAGTGTATAGGACGAAAATATGTACTTGCATGTCTATATACAATTTTCTCACGCTCTATACAAACAGAAACGCAATTTATACATTTCGCTTCTGTTTGTATAAGTGAGAAAGGCGAGGGTGGCGAGCGAGATCTGGAAGTGGGGAACAAAAATATATGTAGTTATACAATTTTCTCTGCTTTATACAATTAGAAACAATTTTTATACACTTGTGTTTGTATAAAAAGTGAGGAAGTGAGCGAGAGATTGGAGGAGAGTGACGAGCGAGATATTTGGGAGAGATGCGCCTGACAATTTTTTGCAAGCGTTTGCTATGGAACACAATTAAATCAAATCCTTGCTACTCCATTTATTTTAGGTTATTAGTTTGTTATTATATGCAATTTTCCCTATTAAATTCTCCATTCAAGTAGTCGATCAATTCAGCTAGCTAACTGGACTACTAAAGTAGGTGTTTGATCATATATTTCAAGTATTTTTACTTTGTTTGGAATTTATGAAGTCGGAGTTGTGTTTAATTGTACTTGTTAGCAAATATTGGAATAATGTTTCGTAGTTAAATGCAACTTCAAAAGTGAAAAGTGGATGGAACAAACAATAGTTTATTTTTTTAAAATAATATAATTGAAGTACCAATAAAGATTGCGGTGGAATAGTAAGTATTTCTTAATCCTTAATCAGATGATTGAGGTTTGAGTCTCTTTGACATGGAATGAAATCGTCTTTGTTAGAAAATATTATACAGTTAATATGTAATTTTTCAGCGCGAAATTAAATTTGTGATCTTATATAAATACGAGATACCAATTAAGAATTTAATTAGATTTTAATTTGGTTTCATGATGGATTTTAATTTGATTTCATGATGAAACATCAATTTTCAAATAAAGCGAAAAATTATTTTTTTAATGAATGAATATTTTTTATAACCAAATAGGTCCTAAAATATTTCTACATAAGGTCAAGACATTTTTTTTTTTTGTGATGTAACAAGGCATAAAAATTGCATATAAGTGATGTAAGACATAGTTACAATATTGTTGAGGCTCGCCATTAAATATCAAATTGGTTGGGAGGTATATGGTGTAGTATTAAAAATGCATGAACAACACCGCCAAAGGAATATATTCTATTCATTTCGATTTGTTTATTATATTTTAATTTGACTCATAATTTTAAAATAAAAGATATGTAGAATAATATATCAAAAATATTTTTTAATATGGTAAGTTTAAACATATCAAATAGAAAGTTGCAATTAATAATTATCAAAAGAAATATTATATTTGTAACGAGCTAAAAAAATTTAACCAAACAATTGAAATCGCGATCAAGGAAAAGTAGTAGAACCCCTTTCAATTTATGTGGTAGTATGTTTTTTTTAGTTTGTTTAAATAATTAATTTAATTAATTTGTATTTCAAGACGGTTCAGTTGGTTGGAGAATGGTTAATCACACAGATAATTCGATTCCCTTCCATGCCTTTTGAGTTGAGTATGTAGGAATGACTTGCTAATACAATTTACATTTCTTGTATGGAGAAAAGGATAAATAGACTTCCGAACTTTCGTAATGGTATGCAGATACCTTTCGTGATACTTTTAGGACATAGGTGCCCATGCCGTCAAAAAAGTAGAGCATATATACTCTTTATACTAACGGACATACACGTATCGTAATCTTATCCACTGACCCGATATCGGATCGATGGATAAGATTGTGTCACGTGTCCCTATTTAATCTTCAGTTAGAGTGAAGGGCATATACGCCCTAGTTTTTTTACGGCAGGTGCACCAATGTCCCAAAAATATGACAAAAGATATCTACATACTATTTACGATAGTTCGATAATATATTTATCCTTTTTTTTTATCTTGTATGGTTTACTGGCTATTTCAAAGTGAAGAATTCACTCGATATCATTTAAAAGGTTGTGATAGAAGTTACTATTGCTACGAGATTTCAAAAAAAGAAATTTCTTTTTTATAAAAGATCATATATTATCTTTAATAAATGACATATCACAAGTTTTGAAAGTCTTTTTTTTTTATTTCTATTCAATTACGTGTATAGTTAAATAATATTAAATTAGAAGCTATGGAGTATCAATCATTATCACGTAACTCAACTATGCATACAATGATCATGCCTACCTTTAGGAGTTCGTTACATCAATTGTTTTATGTTTGACTTAAAACATACATATATTTTTTTCGTTTTATATTATTTGATTCATATAAATTTGATATATTAATTTTTTTTTTTAAAATTAAGTTATATTTTATTATTATTTTTCATATTATCTGATTCTGATTGATTTGATCAGGAGCAGAGCTATATATAATCGAAGCAAAATATTACATTATGTTGTATGATTCATTTCATCTTCATAAGATTTCATGTTATTTTTTTTTATCATTGGACTAATTGAAATTGCACATGAAGAATTAGAAAAATCTCTCAAATCAAAGTGGAAAAAAGAGAAAATATGAAGTTTAAAAATTCAGATTTTCTTGTAGTCGAAAAAGAAATAAGTTGTATTTATAGTAATTTTTATACAAGTTATATACACTATAATGTTGGTATGTAGTGTAAACTTTTAATAAATAAAAATTAACACAACGTTTGATTTGTAATTTAGAAAGTCGTATAATTTTTGAAAAATTGATAAATTATCTTGGAGAGTGTAGAAAATAAAATAATTAATATTCGTATAATTAATACCTACAGTATTCTAACCAGCTACCAAATGACCAACTAGTTATTCCACCTTCATTTAATAATGCATAGATTCTTTTGAAACTTAAACATGTATAATGAGAAGTGAATCTGAGATTTTTCGAGCATGAGATCATCAAGAAAAATATATTAAGTGGAATTGATCTTTAGTCTTCGATGTCAAAAGCTCAACTTTTAACCATGTGGACCATTTAGACTGGGTGTAAAAATATAATATTATATAAATTTAAAAAAATATATACATAAAATATCTAATTTTATCTAATGACAACGAATTCCAATGCCTTATTTTTTGCCTCTAAATTTCCCACTGCATATATTAGTTATGTAGATTTTTAAATTGCAAACTAAACACCATATCAATTTTATATATTAAAAAATATACCTTTTAACTAAGACCAAATATAATATTACATGTACAAAATTTAATATATGCACAACTTATCTTACCAGCTTAAAAAAATGTTTATTATGAACCAAAAATTTAAAAAGTCTCTAAAATTATCCCTATTTATATATTTTCCTTCCCTAATCATGAAAATTGAAAAAGAGAGAGAAAAATAAATCAAGTATAAAAATAAAAATAAAAATCTCCCACAATCACTTTTTAAATAATAATATTGCTACTTTAATATTAGGGCACAGGTCAAAATATATAATAATTATAAGTAAGAAAAAAAAAAGTAAAAGAGAATTAAATCTCAAAGGATGCTCATGAAAAAAGGCAGAGAATTAGATTCTTCATTGCCAAACACTTTCTTTTGATATGAATTGTGTCGGATTAAATTTGAATTTACGTAAAAAAAATTATTATAAAAATGAAATGCTTTACAATTAATAAAATCGTCATTGTATCAATGGTGACGATATCTTTATTACTATATAAAAAACCTTATTTCTATGTGTGTCCGCTTTAATATTCGTAACACATCTTCATCTTCTTGACATTTAAGAAAATAAATAAATAAGAATCTAATATGAAATTTATATAATAATATTAATATAGCTAAAGGAGAGTGTTGGTGCAACACCAACATTATCTTTTATATAATGATTTATTACGAGTTTAAATCGTAAAAGTAATAAATCATTAATATACTTTCATAAATTTTACATGAATACAAATATTTTGTATATCAAACTGTCGTTGTTAATATATTATATCTTTGTTTATATATGTATTTATATAGGAATTAACATCAAATGCATTATTCATGTGATCAAATGGTCATTATAAAAAAAAAAAAAACTCATATTTATTTGCAATTACATTTTGTGTCACAAGGTGTCTACTTTAGACCACACTAAAGAGAACACACACCATGCCATCTTTATTTATTACCCACCTTTTATTTATTTTGATCACTCATCTGGTATTCGAAATTTATATATTAATACAATTAATATCAATACACGTAGATATTATTAAAAGATCACTAAAAATAACCTGACTTATCCCAATTCACATAACTATATATTATTAGTCGCAAAGACAGTCATTTTCACTGAAGAGAGTTAAAATATACAAAATAAACTATATATCACATATGGAAAAAAAAATTAAAAAATTAATATATATATAAAAAAAAATATTTAATTTTACATGGGTATTTTGGTTGGGAGAATCAAGAAAAGAGTAAAGAGACTTGGAAAAAAAAGTGAAAAAAGGCACACAGAATTTTCTCTCTTATCTTTTAGCAAGTGGGTATAAATCAAGATTTCCATTAATCTGAATTAATAATTTATTAAATTATTTTTAAGGAATGTATATAATAAATAAAAATATGACAAAGCAAAATTAGTTTTTTTTTTTTGGTCTAACTATAAATAAAAAACTTTTTTTTTTTGAATTTTTCATTAAGAAAAGAGTATCTTCATTTCCTCCATAAAAAAAACGTTTTTGAATTTTTTGATCTAGAAATATTATGACTTTGGAAAACGTGCCTATTAGCATAGATGACATTAAATTTAGACATTTTGGCCTCATTAGAAGATTTTATATTATTTTGTGCCAATATTTTTCCATGATGTCATATGAATAAAATAATAACTTACCTTTCCTCAAAATTTATACATTATTTGTTAAACTAAAACTAATCTTGCTAACATTTTTATAATATTTTTTTTTATCATATTAATATATATAAAAAAGAGTATTATTTTGTAGTAGCAACTTTTTTCTTGTAATTTTTAAATATTTTAAAAAAATATTTAAAATATTTAATTAACGTGATTTAATTTAATTTTTAAAAGTTAATTAAATTAATTTTTAAAAATGTAACATAACAATTAAAAAATAGACGAAGACAAATAATATAATAGCATAGATCTAGGGAAATCATGTGATCTCTTAATCTTAATTAAAGTACATGAAAGGAGTGGTACAATTTTAGGATATTGAAGAGTACTTAATATATATGTATTATTCGGTGTGCGCGATTACACTATTATTAATTATTTATTAAAATACATTTTAAATATCAATTATTTATTTTTCTATACAAACGATAGTGCTATTTCTGATTGAAAAAGAAAATAACTAATAGTTGATGTGTATTTTGATAAATAATTAATGATGATTTTAAAAAAAAAATTAAAAAAATCTTAATGTATATAGAAATTACTCAATTGGTCAAAAATATCCTCCTATGATTAATTTCAAACTTGCAATATTATAATTTCACCCTAAATTATGATTTATTTGACTATGTATTTTGATTTTATATAGAGATACTATAACAACAATAATGTTCCTTTCAATTTATGACCAACTTTTTATTCTAATTCCTATGGGAATATTCTCATCTAGTTTTAATATATTTATTTAATGTCAATATCACACTAAATGTCTTAATTGATATTATTTTTTTTAAAAAAAAGGAGTACAAGATTTTATGAAACCAAATAGAAAGAAAATTATTATACAAATTTCAAAAATAAATACAAATTAAATAATTACATTTAAGTTTTAAATAAAATAATTATAAAAATTGAAAGAATCTAGAAAAAAGGAATAGTGAAAATGCACCATTGTTGTCACAAGAAGAACCATGACAATAGTATGTACAATCACTTTCATATTCCCCACCAACACATATTGCTTAAATATTGTCGTATCGTAGAATAACTGAAAGTTTGAGATAAATAAAAATAAAAATATGAAATTAAATTGTAAATTGATAATTTTATGTATCAATTGATAGAAATATTATTATTTAATTTACTATTGATTATCCGTTTAATCTATTAAAAACTTCAAATCATTAAAAAGTCATAACTCGATGATAAAAGAATAATTAAAATCATTAAAAAACAGCTAAATTAATAATCCATTATCAATAAATCAATATTTTTTTTTGAGTTATTACTAGTTTCAATTTGATTTTAAGCAATTTTATGTAAAATAATTAAATATCAATTTTAATTTGATTTTAAATGACTGTATATAAAATAATCAAATATTCACCAATCATCACGCACTCCATTATGCGCAGGGCCACTAGTAATAAACTAAAATAGCTGAGACAAAAAAACAAAAAAAAAACATTTTAATTTAAATATAATATAATAGAATTTTAATGGATAAAAATTACATGTAATCTAATCTATAGGTGGTATGATAAAAAAAAATTAAATCAATAGTTACTTGAAGACGTTCGATATTAAATACACAATACATAATATTTATCAATTAAATTAATGGACAGAAATTAAATGTTATCTAATCTATATATAGTATGTTATAAATTAAAGAATAAATGAATCTTTCTATCTAATAGTATATTATATTTGTTAGTTAACCTATAATTAATTACAAAGTTGCCTAAAATAATGAAAATAGGCTGTATTTTTTATAAACTTGTAGAGATAACATTCAATTTCAGTTTCATTTGAATTATTTTTAGTCTCCTTTTTTTTAATCTTGTTATCTATTGAAGCAATTTTTGTTTAATATTAAATATCTTTATTTTTAATTATATTTATTTTGGTATTTTCACATATTCATCTTAAAATTTTTATTTTTGCAACTTTCATCTTCTGAACGTAATAGTCCTTGATTGACTAACATAACTGGTCTAATAACCATCCTGTAGAACTCGACTTAAGTTTTATGACACAAGACTTCAAATACAAGCCTCATTTCACTATACTAATATAGTACGTGACATTATTGTCAATACTCGTTTTACTCGAATAACAAAATCAAACTACATGAAACTATCTCTCTTTTAAATGACTTATGTATCGAGCCTTACTTTCACTCTAACCTCATAAGCTATAGACTTTGAAATCTCTCTCTAAACATCTATTTCAATAGAATTTCACTACGAATCTTAATAATTTGAATTATATCATCCGTAAATATAATATACCAAAATACCTCTTCTAGTATTTACCGAGTCAATGTATCTATTGCCAAAATAAATAATAATGATAATTCGAAACCAAACTATTAACGAAGGATATTTTTTATTAATTTTATTCATAATTTCATCTTCCACATCAATTTTCTCTCTCTACTGCATTTCCTCTGTTTTTTCACCTAAACTTCACTTCTCTCTCTACAAACAAAAACAAGAATACCACCAAATTCCTCTGCCTTCTGTTATTGAAATTTGTTGCTATATATATAACAAAAACCCTATTGCTTTTTTGCTTTCTCTCTCTTCTTTTCTCTCTCATCACCATCTTCCTAAATGAGTATTTATCAATAAACCCATTATGCTCTGTGAATTCCTCATTTGATTGATTTTTCATAAAGAATAATCAAATTGGTGAAAAGGGGTTGCTTTAATTTATTGAAATTGTAGAATTTTAGTGTTTTCTTGGTATTTCTGAAGCTTTTTCTGTTCTGGGTGTGTTTTTATTTTTTTGTGGGTTTTGAGTATTTTCATCAATGGCTGCTGGTGCTAAAGAAGTGTCTGGTGAGACAACAGTGGTTGAAGCTCCTGCTGTTCAGTCTTTATCATCACCAAACACTGATAACACCAGCAATAATTCTGAATCTAATGGTGTTAAGGATTCATCCGATTCAATCGCAAATGCGAAATCGGAGTTTCATATGCATGATATTGCTGATATGTTGAAGAAACTTAAGCTGAATCCACAGGCTAAGGAGTTTTTTCCTTCTTCTTATAATCGTGGTACTGTTGGTGCTGGTGATCAGATGATTCTCAGTAACTTTGTACCAGCTAACAAGACTACGGGGGGTGATGGTTTTCAAAACAACAGAAGGGTATTGATTCATTTTTTCAATTCTCATTGATATTATTCTTTCTTTTGTTTGATCGTTGAAAATTTCGATCTTTTTGCCTGTTTTGTTATTTTGGGTCGGTTGATGATTTTGCTATACCGTGACTAATTGTGGTGAAATTCATATTTGTTTTTTTTCTGTGTTAATCTGTATGTGTTCGTTTTTCTTTTTTGTGTGCAAGTTTTCCTTTTTAAGCATTTTGTCTTTTGGTTGAATTTGCTGTATTTCTGGATATTATAGCAAGGAAACTTTAACATTTTCTTGTTAAGAAACTGATCTTTGGAGCTTTTCAGTTATTTGTTTAGGTAAATGATCATATAAAGGAATATAAAAATTGCTGAATGTATAAACTGGATTAAGCAGTTATCAAGGAAATGAAGGTTTTATGGTCAAAAATGGATTTTTAGACCTGGTTTATTAATTGGGGATTCCTGGCATTCCATTCACTAAAAGTGGAAATTTGGTATTCAGTTAGTTGAATGGGATCATTGAATTTTGGTCTTTACTGATACATAGATGGTAAAGTGCAGATGAGTATAATTTGTGTAATGTATGACGTGAAAATTTGCCGTACTAGTGTGTGATTTGGAACTTTCAATTGCTTTGGTTTTTCAATGATACATAAATAAGTAGAACTTTTGCTGTATGTGGATGAAATAGGGGATATTTTGTTGTTTTCTGATACTTGTAACCAAGTTTTTGTTAGTTCGTTGAATAAGCTGTAGAAAAGGAAGTAATCAAGTATGGAGAAATGTTTAACTGAGCTTATGTTATAGTAATGGAAGTAATCAAGTTTGGAGAAATGTTTAACTGAGCTTATGTTATAGTAATGCATCTTTTCCTTTTTCATTCATCGTAAATAATAATTTGTGAAGACATTAAAATCAATGTTCTGAAGTCAGGCACTAGTAGTAGCTGCTACTTTTCTTTCATTGTTTAAATTATGAAGAAGTTACGTAGTTCTTCACTAAGTATTTTTGTTCTCTGCCAATTTGGGTGGAAGAAAGTTTTGCATTGTGATTGGCATCAGTTGTCATGTAAAGAGATTGCTTGCGGGAAGCTAATGGCACATTGAATTTGCATCCGTCAATCTGGGAATAAAGTTCTAGAATACACTGACACAATCAGTTACCAGAAAGTAATATACAACAGTGAACTCATCCCACTGAAAATGAAGCTTACATCATTCTGTTGGAACTTGACTTCTGTACTTGTAGCATTCCATCACATTCAGTGCCATATTTTATGTTCTCATATCAGTATGGGGTTAACGGGTTTTAGTTGATTAGTTGAAATGTCAGTTTTGTTTGTTTGAGTCATAGAGTTGTCATCTCTATACTTTACTTGTTAAACTAGTGATATTGTTACTGTTTGATATTTACTTCTCTTTGGTTAATGGTAATTTCCTAATTGGGAATGCTTATATGTATTCATGTTAGAGTTGGTTGTTGCTCACGTTTCTTGAGAACATCAAGTTGATGACATACTTGACATTTCAGTTATGTCTTGAGAACATCAAGTTGATGACATAATTTGATCATATTTTATATGCTAACTAGAATAGTTGAATCACGGACAACCATCTCCTTTGACATTTCAGTTCTATCTTTGATTGGATCAATTTGGTCTTATTTTATATGGTAACTAGAATATTTGAATCATGGACAACCATATCCATTTTCTTGTTTTCCTTTTAGTATCTCCTAAACTTTCTTTTCTGTGTTTCCACAGAGAGGCAGCAACTTTAACCAGGGGAAAAGGAGGATGAACAATAGAGCTTATAAGGCTCAAAGAGAAGATAGCATCAGGCGAACAGTATATGTTTCTGAGATAGATAGCAATGTAAGGATAGATTCTCACTTATGTTTTGTGATATTTTTGTATTAGTACTCATTTGGCATCTTTGGTTTTGCCTTCACAATATGTAGGTCACTGAGGAGCAACTTGCTGCTTTGTTTAGTGCTTATGGACAAGTAAGTCACTTTCTTCTTCTTCTTCTACTACTACTACTTCATTGGAAAAGTTACTTTCTTCTTCTGAACATTGATGTGATTCACTATATTATATATTTGATGTTCTTAAGTGCATGTAATTTCAGTCATTTGGCGTAACTAAACTAGAAACAATGAATTCCTTTTCTCATCTGCTTGTGGAGTGGTAGCGTGATACATAAGTTTACATTTGTGTGCTACTTACTATCATACTTTAGCAGAACAAAATACTTTGCTTGGTAATCTGATTACCATATAAGTGTACTTCCTTTTTTGGCTTTAATTTGATTTTTATTTATCGTAATTGTGCATTATAGAGTCTCATAATACTTGACCATCAGATAATTAATAACCGGTTAATGAAATTGATGACATCATATGTGCATTAGTTATCTGGTCTTTTAAGGTAATATCCTTGACAAAATATTATATCTTTCTAAAGTTATATCAACAACATATTAAAGCTAGCAGAGGTGGATGTGGCATACCGATACGGTGTTCATCTGAACCTAGTACTTTTGGCACAGAGAATAAGTTTATACGTTAAAGTGCACGAAAATTGTAACAAATGGTAGCTATGAACTCATAATTCCTGCCTTGAACATAAAGAGAGCCAGATGATTAAAACAATGAAAACAAAGACTCCAAAGTAAAAGTGCTTAGAGCATAATGAAACAAAAAAAAGCTTCAAGATGAACACATTGAACTCAGTGTGATAGATATCTCTAATAAGCTGAAAAATAGGAAGTACTTAAAAGCTGCCAACTTTCTTATTCCTGCATGCTTACTCTGAACAACAGTGGAACTTTTATAGTTTGAGTTCTATGATATTTGAGACTTAAAAAATATTGTTAAAAAAATTGAAGAAAAATCATGAAATTGACTTACTAAGGACCTATCAAGCAGACTTTCCCATATACCCTTGACCTAGGAATACATCAGATAACCTAAACCTAATTAGCAGTTTACTGAATGGAAAAACATTTAAAAGTGAGCCAATAAAATGATGGCATTCATGATAACAATGTGACATAAGAATAAATGACATTTGTAATATTCTTACCTAATAAGAGTACAACATTCGTTAAACACTATATAATGGTGCATAAGCTTTCATTTTTCCTCATTGTGTACACATCTGCATGAAGACACCTATAGTGAATGTTGCTGACCATATTAAGGAGGGGGCTGGGATTTGTTGTGGATTACTGCATGACTATGGTTTCTGGTGAGTTATCACATGGGTCGTAGTGTGTACAATACTGTACATAGCTTTCTGCAGCCAGCAACATTAGTTACACTTAAAATTTGTTAAAGATAGAATATCATTGGGTGTAAAATCTTGCCAAATAGGAAGCTTTGTTGCCTTTTCTAAAGGAGGAATCTTGCCATGATGTTCAGTGAGAGGCTAAGGCTTGAATTAATATTTAATATAAGATGTGTAACATTTGATCAGAAAAATCCCCGATAGCCTCCTATCAAAAATTTATGTCATTGGTTCATGTGGTATGCTAACTTGTGTCAACCGACTTTAAGAGCTAGTGTACAGTTTGGTCTGTGATTTAGGCACCAATATAATGTTTTATTATGTACTTAGTACTTTTATCATATAAGATGCATCCACTGGCTTCATGGTGTCTTTCAAAAGGTGCTTCTGGTGAGTGGTTATGTTTGCATACACCTGTTCAACTATTCATTGTGGGACCAAAATCAGCCATGAAGTTTTGAATGTGTAGGAGGGCATTGATAGAGCTGCTTGTCTTGGGACTGTGAATGTGTTGTAATGAAAGTTCATGATGTTTATATCTATTTTGTCAGCTAATATCTAAATTTTGTGTCATAATTCATTTACTTCCAAAATTACAAAGTCCGCCTCATAGCTACAACAGATTTGTTAATCTAATCAGTCAATCAACCGGCTAAACCTCAAGCGCCGCCAGCATTTATTTGCTTACTTCGTTTACTTTCCTCTTCTCATTTTTGCTGCTGCCTTTCTAGGTTGTTGACTGCCGAATTTGTGGTGATCCACATTCTCGTCTTCGTTTTGCTTTCGTGGAGTTTGCTGATGAGTGTAAGTTGGATGTTTTGGCTTGAAATGTTCTTAAGACAGCTGAATATTCAAAAGCTAACATGGAATCGATCCTAGCAGACTCTGCAAGAGCAGCACTTTGCCTTTGTGGGACAATTTTAGGTTTCTCTCAATTGAAGGTCCTACCTTCAAAAACTGCTATTCTACCCGTGAATCCTACATTCCTTCCAAGGGTACGGATAAATATTTTGCACCATGTTCTTTGTCCAAAAAAAAAAAAAGAACTTTTAACATTTTGTTTTTGCTAGTATGTGGATGATCTTGAGAAATAGTTTTATGTTATTCTATATCATCCTGGTAGAATTGAGGTCATGGATCAAAATGCTTATTCTCTATTCAATGTTGATGTTTTGTGCAGTCAGAGGATGAGCGTGAAATGTGTGCCAGGACTGTCTATTGTACAAATATTGATAAGAAGGTAGACATTTTGATCAGAGATCTATTATTTTTTTTCTTTGTATGCATCATTCTGTCGGGCCCTTGTTCTGATGCACATTGTAGTAGTTATTATGCTCTGGCTCATATGCAGTTGTTTGTTAATAAGTATTTTTCTTGTAGTTTTATAATTATTAACAGCCAATTACTCTATTCTGAGCAGGTTACTCAGGCTGATGTCAAGAATTTTTTTGAAACCAGATGTGGCGAGGTCAGTATGAAGTTTAAAAATTTGAATGTTGGCTTAAGAAGTGTTATTGAACGATGCTCTTACTTTGCAGGTTTCTCGCCTGAGGCTTTTGGGAGATCACGTGCACTCGACCCGCATTGCTTTTGTTGAGTTTGTAATGGTATGTTTTCTTATCTTTGATGGAATGTAAGTGTTAACCTTTTGCATTAATTACCCTTTTAATCCTTCACACATGCATCTTGTGTTTGTTCCCATGCTGTATTTGTGTCAGGATATTTTGCATGTACCTACGGATTCAGATGTCATGATACAACAACTCTCTCCTTTTTCCTTTTCTTTTTTGCTGGTTACTTGTGTAATGTGATTATTGAATGATGTGTAACTCAACTTCCATTTAGTTGCCTCTGAATATACCTCTCTTCTTGCCTGCATTATTCTTTGGCCACCCTTTTGTCCATGTGAGTGCTAGTGAAGAAAGGAAAGTTTAATATATTACTCCTTCGGGTCCACCTTGTTGTCCTTACTAAAAATAGATGGTCCAAAATAGTTGTCATCTTAGAAAACCAATATATAATTGAGTACAAACTACAATCTTCTCATTTTGCCCTTAGTAATATTGTTATTGGAAGTGTACTAAACATTGACTAAATTAGCATAAAAAATGGAAGTTAAAGAGCATGTACACATACTGCAATATTGTGATTTTAATCTCTTCATTTATTTTTTTAACAATAATGAGGCTGTTTAGGTACTTATCATTTACACCAACAATCTTTTTATTTATTGATGAGAGATTAAATGAGAGAACATTTTTTGAAGAGCGATTAACATTCTAAATATTAAGGATCATAAATAAGGGTATGTTTGGCAAAACACATATTCCCTCTGGACCACTTTACTAGTCCCATTTTTTATTTAGATGCCCCTTAAGAAACTGTGTTTTGAATGCCTACTGGCGTTTTAGAACAGTCTCTTTAATATGGATTGACATTTGCAAAAAAATCTTATGTTTGCAAACTGCACAGGCTGAGAGTGCAATTTTGGCTTTAGACTGTTGCGGTGAGGTATTGGGATCCCAGCGCATCAGGTGAGCTTATTCACAACAAATGGCTATGGTCTCAGCTGATCCCCTCTAATTCTTTTCTGCAAAGTGTGTTTCATTGTTCATGTAGTATTGCATCCTTCTGAGATTGGTATATTCTCTTGGTTGTTTTCTAGGAGGCACCACATCAGATCATGCACTCTTAACTCAAAACAGACCTGCCATAACTTTTCCTCCTTTTTTTGCTGTGTCCAAATTATTATTGCGCTATTCCATTTTTTATACCTTTCTGATGTGATAGTCAAATAGTGAAATAATGATTACGACCTTAAAGATCAGAGTGTTGCATTCTCGATAGTTGAGATGGGAAGTTGGTAGTTATTAAGTCTCTTAATTGTTTCTGTTGCTTATTCAGGAAAAAAACTGAAATTGCTAATAGACATCAACCTGAGTTATCGCTAAATACATGGATATAACTTATGTTTAACTTGGTGCTACTAGAATATGAATCCAGTTCCTTTTTCATTACCCAAGTATTTGAAAATGCAGTAGTTGGACTTTTACAGTTATGGAAGATCGGTAACTTTTGTAAAATTCTTATGATTAAAATGTCCAACATACTTGAAATTGGAAAAACTTCATTTTCTTTTTCTCCAAACATTCTTTAGTTTGTCTGTGTTCAATAACATTTACGTTCAACCTGAGTGGTTTATGATGAAATCGCGATATGCAGATAATTGTTATCAATATTCAATAGCACTTCTAGTTATTACATTTCTATAAACAGAAACACATTTTAATAAGAGCCATCTCAATACTGAGGCTTATGCAGTTGATGACACAATTTTGAGATCTACAGGGCCTTGGATCCTCAGAGAGTTCATTCTATTCATTAGTCTTTTTTCTAACTTTGCAACTTTATATATATGTTGTAGGGTGAGTCCCTCAAAAACACCAGTGAGGCCCCGACTTCCGCGTGCCATGATGCAGTAAGCCAATGTGTGTGCTCATGGACCTGGAGAAAGAGTTCAAAGACAAAAACCCCCCTCGGAAGACTTGAGGTCACCATGGGAAAAATCGAAACAAAAATTCTGTTTCAGTAATCTCCATGTTCTCTCTTTTCATGTTCCTTTCTTTACTGCCTACAGTAACTTATGCTACCAGAAAACAACGTAGCCATCGAGCCAACGATTTTTAAATTGGAATTTCCGCACTTGTACTACTTTTACCTTGATCGATCGTTCCTCTATGAATCTCTTGATGTTCCTCTATGAATCTCTTGATGGTTGGGGACGCCAGTGCACAATTCATTTGATCATTTCTCTCTGGATGTGCTTTACATGTTTCTTGTTGCTCTCAGAGTGCATCATTTACGTACCCGGTCTTTAACTATACGAACTCAACCATGGTTGAGTGCGATATTGACGTGAGGTAAGTGTATGTAGAAGACGTGTATTATGCATTTATTGATTTGATATATAGAACTCGAGTGATGAAATGTGATTGCAATCTTCAATAACCCCACAAAGAAGTCTTGGTTATTAAATGGGTATGCAGTTTGGGTCCAAGCTCCTACCACAAACCTAAGTTTTAAGATTCGCCTATCACAATAAATATTTTTAGTAAGGACGATAAATATTTTGAGACGGAAAAACTTTTGCCCAAAGTCATTTTACTTTTTAGGTGATGAATGTAAATAAAATGTTTGGACTCCAAAAAGGAAAAATAGGAAAGAAGACAGTATTTTAGTGAATATGTATAATGTACCCTTAATAATTAATTTCATTTTGGTATAAAACCAAAATACTATTTGAACCATACGTCGTTAGGTATACTAAACTTTGCTAGCTCTCAGATAATTATTTAGATTATATATAAATATTATTTTTGTTTAATTTCAATTTTTGAATTTTTTTTTTTATTCGTATCAAACACCTCCTTTATTGAATATAGAAATATATATATATATATATATTTCTTGATAGTTATTTGTTCAAAAGTATTACCTTTTTTTAATAAAGGTTAATATTCTTTTAAATTAAAATATGATTAACTTGGATCCAGGAAGCTAACATAGTCAACATTATTGAATTATCTAAAAGGTGGAAATATTGAATATTGTCCTTGTTGTTGACCCCTTTTGTCAATTAATTACACTTTTTACTATACAAAAATTTCAAATTATCGAGATTGGACATGGAGAGTGGTGATCATTGAAGTGATTCCTTTCTTATTCGCTTTTAAACTTTTAATTATTTCTTCAGTTTTAATTATGTAACACGTTTGAATTTTAAGAGTCAAAATATTAATATTAGTTGTGAAATTCAAAGATACTTAATATCTTTGTACATAAAAACTTTATAAATTATAATAATTTTTATATAGATATATATAAAATGAATTATTTTTTTTAACTACTCATGAGGACATTTAAATAAGGGAGCATTTTATTATGTGATGTGTACACCATTCACACCACATATATTTTCTGGTCTTAACTCAAACTACAAAGATGTATTGATTATTATGTGTCGTGTCTTTGTTTTATATTGTATTTTAATAATATTGATTGTTATCGAGTGATACGTAATTTTTCATTTTATGTTAGAGATTTTAAGTTTAGAATTTGAATATAAATTCACTTTTGATAGGAAATATTTTATTTATCAAAATTAAAAATTTTGATATAAATTTAGATTAATTGATCCTGAACATTAAATATCAAATGTGAACCAAAGTTCTTTTATATTGGGTTATGGTCAAGGATCTACTAGTCAAAATTGTTAGGTTAATTAAATAAAATTACCTTCAAACTCCAAGAAAAGGTTTGAACGTTTGTTTACTATATAGTATAATAACAAAAGGATGATTAATTATATACTATTTCTATTTCAATTATTCAAATGTAATTTGTTTTGACTTTATATGATTCATATTTCCGTTTTAGTTTAGGTTTGAGAAAAAGAATTATCTTAATTTTCTTGTCTAAATTTTAAAACATGATGTATTTTTTATTTAGTAATAATTTTATTTTGAAAAAAATATGTTATCTTTAATAGAATAATTTATAATTACATAGACAATCTATAACTTGCTTTAATCACAAAATTTCAAAAAAAAAAAACAATTTTTTTAAATTTTGAATTAAATTAAATAATATCTTATAAATTCGAAAGTTCAAAAAAAACACAAAAAGAAAAGACTAAAGTACTCCTATTTCTTAATTTCATGCATGTTGTCAACTTGTCAATCAAACAAAACACAATTTCCTACTATGTGAATAAGTTTTACGAGTTCACGTCAATTTAATAAATTTTATTAAAATTATTTTTATTTTTTTATGTATATTTATAAAATATATTAAATAACACTAAGTATGATTATGAATTTAAATATTATTATTATATTAATTTGATACTAATTTATAAATTTTAAATTTTGAATTCGTTAGCGATCAAAGCTTTATTTCTCAATTACATTCTTTGACTCTATCTTTGGTCCTAGTTGACTGCTTCAATTGATTTAGATGGTCAACTCTTCCTTTTAACATATTTCTCAAATCTTTTTAATTTCAAAGTATTAGTGCTCCTACTATAAATATATGTACATATAAATCACTTATCCTCAATTACAACTAACACCAACCACTCCTTATCTTTCCTCATAACCATATTCTTCGTTTTCGATATTTCTATATTTTTCGTCTTTATAAAAACATAATTATATCATTACGTTTATAAGCAGGATCTTAGCTTGAATTTGTATCTAGATTGATATTCAAAATTTACTGTGTTGACTAATTAAGAGAAGTATAGAAAACATGTCAACAGACAGAAACGACAAGGATAAGGTGAAGGTGGTGATAATTAACACGGAGTATGTCGAGACCGATGCAAGGAATTTTAAATCAATAGTTCAGAAATTAACAGGCAAGGATGCAGGATCAGTGGAGCCTAATCATGTGAAAATGTCAAAGTTTAAGTCCAATAATCCTAGTGCTAATCTTGATAACTTATTGAAATTAGAGTTACCTTCTTTGGACAAACTATTTTGTCCTAATTATGGAGATGAAGTACATTTTTAAGCGAGTTTGAGTTATATATATCGTTAATGTAAGAAATTTATACATCGTTGAGTATTGTTATGAAATCTATCTCTTAGTTTTGTTACTTGATTTAATTTATCCATGAAGGAATAACTTACAATTCCTGATTCAATCGTTTAAATTAAAGAAAAAAAAGGTATAAGTTTAGATTTGATCAACCTTTGAAGGAACTTGGTAAGACATCCAAATGTCCAACAGAAAAAATTATGTTGGAAGCATTGTCTTCAGAATGAGCCCTGTAATACGTAATCTAAATAAAAATTATGTTGGACATGTTGCCTTCAGAATGGGCCCTGCCAATCGATGGTAAGGAAGGTACAAAAACGTGCGATATGTGAATTTTATTCATCCTTAGTAATGAGGGTGTCACCTGAGAAAGACGAATGATAGGATAGCTTTATTTTATTTAAAGGGAAAAAATGAAACCCCCCCCCCCCCCCCCCGCCCCTCTTCTCCTTTGCCAAACTTGTTAAACACACTATTTAAATAATTTTAATACAAATATCGAACACCGGATAAAAAATAATTGTTAGCATTTCCCATAATATAATATAATCAAACTTCACTATGACGATTTGAGATGTTAATTGTAAAGAATATATAATTTAACATAATATAAAAATCTAGACTATTAAATTAAAATATTATTATAAAAGATGAATATTATACAAACTGACCATACTAGCCTTGACTAGACAAAAGAGAAAGAATTGTTATAAATTATGATAGAGAGAGAAATGTGTTCAAACCTCCCAATTGATTAATGAATCTTGGCTGAGAAATTTGATAGTATGGTGGTAACTGTGGTTCCAAGATTGTAATGTTGTGTCTATACATTTTGTACATCACGTGTATGCGAGTTCAGAATTTAAATATATAAAAATTTGAAACAGATTATAAAAATAAATAGAATAAATAAATTGAAACAGAGAAAATACCAGACTAATATAAAGGGATAATCAACATCAATTTTCGAACCACAATCACCAACAAACTACCATCTTCTTCTTCTTCTTGTGCTTCAATTTTAGTTTGTGTAAATGCAATTTTGATACCTTTTATTGAACACAAAAATGTTAGAGACACACTTTTAAAATAGAAAGTACATTGAAAAAAAACTTATAATTGTACTAATAGTGTACTATGAACTCACACCAAAAGGACATTTACCCCTTGGAGTATACAAGTTTTTTTAGAAAATTAATAAACCATTTTAAAAATGTTATTTTTTTATGTTATTAACAGGTGTTTGATTGGTCGATTAAGAATAATAATCCTGATATTAAATAACTAACCTAATTAAGCACATGAAGAAAAAATAAATTCAAAAGGTTATTTCCAAAAAAAAAAAAAACTTATAATTTAAGGCATTGTAATTTCATCTTGGTGATGTTGACGTACTACTAAGATAAGGTCAATTTTTTATTTCTTGTTTGGTTACGCACACTCATTGTACTACTACAAATGGTACTATCAAATATATTATTAGTCATAGACTCCTAGTGTAGTACTAAGGGCTCCCCTTGGATGTTCGGTTCTTCAGTTCAGTTATATCAAATTTTGATTTAATTTTTTGATTTAACAAAGGTACGAATTAAATATCGAGTCGAACTAGTTTGGTTCGATCGGTTAGATATTTTTAAAACGGTTTTTCGACAAGAATAAAAAATAAAATAAGGATAAAATCAAGTTTAAGACATTTTAAAATAATGATAAAATCAAGTATAAGATATTTTAAATTTAAACTATGTTAAGTAATGATGTGTCTCACCATGGAACACTTATTATGTTTATAATACTATATTTGTCTTTGTCAAGAACATTGTTCCTCCAACTACTTGCTTTGGGGCTCGTTTGAAATTTAAAATGGGTCTGATTGCTCCCGGGACCGACTGGTTTCATTGCTAAGGTTTTAACAGATGTTCATAAAAATTTGGGCCAATAAAATTTGGAATTCAGAATCACCAAAAATTCATGGACTACTATGTTTAAATACTATATCCAGAATTCTGACATAACTTTTGCCAAAATTTTCTATGGACATCAGTTAATACCTTAGCTATGAAGCCAGTTGGTCTCGACTAAAAAACTGACTCATTTTCAACGTTAAACAAGCCCCATATCAGGTAAATCCACCATTTTTTCGCATTTCGTATGCTATAGTCCATGAATTTTCAGTGATTCAAAATTTCAACGTGATTTTTGTCAAACTTTTTCATGGATGTCCGTTAAGCACACTAAAATCGGCTAAATAGGGTGTTTACCTGTTCTTGGACTCGTTTGACCTTGAAAATGAGACGTTTTGTTCGTCAGGGCACACCGGCTCCATGAATAAGGTCTTAAGGAATGTCCATGAAATTTTTTAGCAAAAAAGATGTCGAAATTCCGAATAATCAAAAAAGATTGTGAACTATAGCACACGAAAATTAGCAAAATGGGGAGTTTATCTGCTTTTGGAGCTCATTTGACCTTGAAATTGAGCCGTTTTAGCCGCCAGGGCCAATTGTCTCTATGGCTAATGTCGTAATATACGTCCATGAAAATATTTAGCGAAAATGACGTCATAAATCTGGATAACCCAAAAAATAGTGAACTATAGAACACAAAAATGGGTAAAATAGGGGTTGACCTATTCATGGGCTATTTGACGTTGAAAAATGGTTGTTTTGGTTGTGGTGACAAACTAGCTCCATATCTATGGTCTTAATGGATATTTATGTAAAGTTTTTGAAAAAATGACTTCGAAATTCTGTATCAGGAAAAATCAATGGACTATAACACACGAAAATCAGCAAAATAAGGGATTTACCTGCTTTGGGGGCTCATTTGACCTTGAAAATGATTTATTTTGACCGTGGTGACCAACTGGATCTATAACTAAGGTCATAATGGACGTCATGTAAATTTTTGACAAAAATGATGTCAGAATTTTTGATCACCAAAAATGCATGGACACATTAAGATCGACAAAATGGGGGTTTACCTTCCCTGGGCTTGTTTGACCTTGAAAATGGGTCGTTTTGGCCGTGGTGACTAAATAGCTCCACAACTAAAGTCTCAACGGACGTCTATGTAAGATTTTGGCAAAAATAACGTCGAAATTCCGAATCACCAAAAATTTATGGACTACAACACACAAAAATTGACAAAATGGGAGTTTACCTGCTCTGGTTTCGTTTGACCTTGAAATGGGCCGTTTTGGTCGAGATGACCAACTGGATCTATAGCTCTGGTCTCGACATACTTCTATGTAATTTTTTGAGAAAAATGACGTCAAAATTCTAGATCACCAAAAATGCATGGACTATAACTAGAGAAAATCAGGAAAATGAGAGGTTTACATGCTTTAAAGCTCGTTTACCTTGAAAATGGGTTATTGTGTTCGTGGTGACCAACTGACTCCACAACTAAGGTCTTAATGTACGTCTATGTAAATATTTGTTAAAAATGATGTTGGAATTCGAGATCACAAAAAATTCATGGACTATAGAACATGAAAATCGGATAAATGGGAGGCTTACCTGCTCTGGGCTCGTTTGAGCTTAAAAAATGGTTATTTTGTGCGTGGTGATCAACAAGCTCCATAACTAGGGTTTTAATGGACGTTCATGTAAATTTTTGAAAAAAAATGATGTCTTATTCTGGATCACCAAAAATACATGGACTATAACACAAGAAAATATGTAAAATGGGAGATTTATCTACTCTTGGCTCTTGTGACCTTGAAAATGGTCCATTTTGACCGTAGTGACCAATTGACTCCATAACTAATGTCTATGTAAATTTTTGAAAAAAAGGATGTTTCAATTTTGGATCACCAAAATTCCATGTACTATAGCAAATGAAAATTGACAAAATTAGGGGTTCACCTGCTCTGAGTTTGTTTGACCTTGAAAATGGACCGTTTTGATCGTTTTGACCAATCGGCTCCATTGTTAAGGTCTTAACAGACGTCCATGTAAATTATCAAAAAAAAATATGTTGGAATTCCGGATCACAAAAAAGATGGTGGACTAGCGTACATGAAAATCGATAAAAATAGGGGGTTTACCTGCTCTAAGGCTCATTTGACCTTGAAAATTGGTCATTTTTACTGCGGTGACTAATTGACTCCAGAGATAAGATCTTAATAGATATCCACGTAAATTGTTGGCAAAAATTACGTCGAAATTTGGATTACCAAAAATCCCGTAGAGTATCGCATACGAAAATCCGCAAAATGGGGATTTACCTTCTCTAGGGCTAGTATGACCTTCAAAATGAGTCATTTTGGCCGTAGTGACCAACCTACTCCAAAGGTAAGGTCTTAACGGACGATTAGGTAAATTTTTAGCAAAAATGACATCAGAATTCTGGATTACCAAAAAAGATGATAGAATATAACACACAAAAATCGCTAAAATGAAGGGTTTACCTTCTTTAGGACTCGTTTGACCTATAAAATGGACCGTTTTTCTCGTGGGTGACCAACTGAATCCATAGATAAGGTCTTAACGGATATCCATGTAAATTTTTGGTAAAATCCACGTAAAAATTCTGGATCACCAAAAATATCATGGACTATAGCATACGAAAATCAATAAAATTGGGGATTTACTTGCTCTAGGGCTCGTTTGACCATTAAAATGGATCATTTTGGTTGTGGTGACCAACTGGCTCCATAGTAAGGTCTTAACCGGTGTCCATGTAAATTTTCGGCAAAAATAACATTAGAATTTTAGATCACCAAAAAAAATAGTGAAGTATAACTTACAAAAATATGTAAACTAGGGGTTTACTTGTTCACGAGCTCATTTGACCTTGAAAATGATTGTTTTGGTTGTGGTGACCAAGTAACTCCATATCTAAGGTCATAATGGACGTCCATGTAATGTTTTGGAAAATATGACATCGAAATTCTGGATCACCAAAAATTAATGGACCACTCTGGGCTCTTTTGACCTTGAAAATGGATCGTTTTGGCTGTGGTGACCTATTGGATCCATAGCTAAGGTCTTAATGGACGTCCATATAAATTTTTGGCAAAAATGACGTTGGAATTTCAGATCACACCATTTTTTTTGATTTTTGTGTGCTATAGTCCATGAATTTTTGGTGATTCGGGATTTCATATTCTTTTATCTGAAATTTTTTATGGACGTCTGTTAAGACCTTAGAAATGGGTCTAGTTGGTCCTTAGGGGCTAATCAGCCCATTTTCAAGTTCAAACAAGTCTCAAAGCAGGTATAACCATATTTTATCGATTTCTTGTGCTATAGTCCATGATTTTTGGTGATACTAGATTTCATATTTTTTGGCTGAAATTTTTTCATGGACATCCGTCAATACCTTAGCAATGGAACCTTCCAGGGGCTAACCGACCTATTTTCAAGTTCAAACGAGCAACAAAGTTGGAATGACTAGATTTTTCTGATTTTCATGTGCTATAATCCATGGATTTTTTGTGATTTCAGATTCTGGATCCTTGTGACGAAATTTTCATGGACGTTCGTTAAGACCTTAGAAATGGAGTTAGTTGGTCCCCAGGGGCTAACCGACCATTTTCAAGTTTAAACGAGCCCCAAAGCAGGTATAACTAGATTTTACCAATTTGTTTGTGATGTAGTCTATGAATTTTAGGTGATTCAGGATTTTTAGTTTTTTTTTTTGCTGAGGTTTTTCATGGACGTCCGTTAAAAGCTTAGCAATTGGGTCGCTTTATTTTGAGGGGCTAACCGGCCCAAATTCAAGTTCAAACGAGCCCCAAAGCAGGAACAATCAGATTTAATCGATTTTCCTGTGCTCTAATTGATGTTTTTTTGGTTATTTGATATACCAGATTTTTTGGCTGAAATTTTTTAAGGACGTTCTTTATGACTTTAGAAATTGAGTCAATTGGTCCCCAGAGACTAACCGACCCATTTTCAAATTCAAACGAGCTCCAAAACGGTCATAATCAAATTTTATCGATTTTTATGTGTAGTCAATGAATTTTTGATGATTCGGGTTGTTTTTGCCATAATTTTTCATGAATGTCCATTAAGATCCTAGCAATGAAGTCAGTTGGTCCCAAGTGCTAATTGGCACATTTTCAAATTCAAATGATCTTCAAAGCAGGTATAACCAAATTGTGCTATAATTCATTAATTTTTTGTGATTCAAGAATTTTTTTGGCCGAAACTTTATAACTGTAGTAAAGTGATATAAGTTTATGCAAATACATTCCATGCATTTTTTTAATTTGGTAGAAATGTAGGTGTGATAATTTTTGTTTCCTATTTTCGATTTATATCTGAATTTCCTTCTTAATCTGATAAAAAAAATGTCATTTTCTAGATTTAGTAACTTTAAAAATCCAACACTCCACTTGACAATTAAATATCACAAAATTCTAAGAAACATTTGATAAATTAGGGTACATATTTTAAATTTATATAATCATAAAAAAAAATAAAAAAAATTAATGTCTAATCAAATAAAAACACATAGAATATGACACATTTGGTCACTGATTCAAAGTTCAAGGTGTTCCTTCCTTTATTTTACTTGGGAGAAGTTCAAAGGTTAAATGCCTTCACTTCTATCTATAAGCTCTGAGACACAAGAACAGAGAAATAGAAAATAATTGGAGTAAAATTATCCTTCTTATTTATAATTTTTTTTAAAAACACGTAAAGAGGATAATAGTGAACACATATTATAAGACGGGGCGCAGTATTTATTTTACTATGTTGACATGATTGTTTGAATACTAGTTAAAAACCTTTTGAATCATAGAAATCACGACAAATAATCTGAGACGAAGGTAGTAAGAAAGACATTTTTACCTTTTGTTTTCCCAAGAACATATTTTATAGTGTTCCCTGCCTTCTATGTTCAAAAAGTCCTTGTCCTACACACATACACTTGCAACTTCAAAATATTGCAAGGCCACCATCAAAACTTCAAATATTCAATTTCAAATCTTAAAAATGTGTCCTATAACATTCAATTCTAAAAAATCCTCTTTTGTTGGTTCTCTTTTTCTTTTAATTATATAGTATAGTATTCAAGGGCTTTGAAGAGGAACATCTAAAGTAAACAAACAAGTAAGTTCACTATATATGTTTTCATTTTCTTGATTCAAGATTATGTCCTAATGTTTGCATTTTCTTCTTAACAAATCAACAGCTAATTATAGTGTCAAGCTATCTTGCACATCGACTATTTCACTCGGTATTTGTTCACCAAGACTTGAGCAGATGAAAAAAATAATCATGTATTATATAATGTTGGATGTATATTTTTTTTTAATGATATTGACATATGCATGAAGAAAAAAGTGGACAAGAAAATCTACTTTTGCTCTGCTCTATAAGCATGCTTCACCACTATCTATGGATTGTTTATGTGTCTTCTTTAAGCAGAAAACTCTTTCCTTTATCATTAACAAACAAAACATTTCCAACTTTTTAGGTAGCTAGTAAAGAAACAACTCATTCATGTATTAATTTGTACAAGTAGTAATACGACGTTTGGTAGCTAGTTAGGAAATTAATATGATGTTTGATTTGCAATTTAGAAACTCGCATAACTGATGGTGTATTATCTTGCGTGGGGATAGAGGATGGAATAAGTACTACCTACATAATTCTAACCAGCTACCAAACGACTTTTTTTTTTACAGAGATCAAGATTAAAGCTTTTGGAACCTTTTTTCAAACACTTGTATTAAGAAGTTGACATGCCAAGATTAAGGTGAGTTCTTGGCATCATTTGAAGTTCCCTCACTGAGATTCAACTCATTGTTTTTGACAGCAAAGTTTTCCATTTCATGTCAAATAGGGGATCAGATATGCTTCAAAGGCAATCACCTCGAGTCCCTTCGCAGCTCAGAACATCAAGTTCTGATTCTGATCAGAGAAGTCCTAAGATAGGAGATCGTAGATCCCCACGAGGCGTTCAATCTGATCCAGTAAAACAGAAGAAACTTGGTAAAAGAATTGCAGATTTGGATACTCAACTTGGGCAAGCACAAGAAGAGCTGAAAGATCTTAAGGATCATTTAGCTTCAGTTGAAGCAGCAAAGAAAGCAGTTCAAGAACAGATAGAGAAAACCAAGAAATCAACTGTCACAGAGACTGAGGAAATCCAAGAATCTAAGAGCAAATCAAAAGTTCAAGAAATCGACGTTCTCGAAGTACCAAATGTTGAAATTAGCCACCCCACTAATGAGAAAATCACAACTTTATCAGTTGCTGAACCAGATAAACCATCACCTGAGGAGCTGGCTTTGAAGAATGAAGAAATAAGCTTGTTGAAAGCCAAGTTGGAAGAGAAAGATCAAGAATTCCAACCATTTTTTCAAGAAAATGAAAACCTGAAAAAGGAACTGAATGAAACGACTCGGGAAATTTTATCCACTAAGGCCAAAACAGAGGAAATGAATCTCAAGTTTAACCAAGTTACTCAAGAACTGGAAACAACTAAGAACGATGCTTCTACGCTGAATGAGAAGCTTGAAGCCACCCAAAAGGCAAAGGAGGAACTAGAAAGTGAGATGAAGAAACTCAGAGTCCAAATAGAACAATGGAAGAAAGCTGCAGATGCTGCAGCAGCTGTACTGGCAGGGGAAGTGGAGATGAATGAGAGAAGGTTCTCTGAGAGGAGTAGATCAATGGATTATAAGCGCTATGGCAATGTATTTGAACCAACAGTTGGAGGATATGGTTGTTACATGGGTTCACCAGGACTTATCGATGACTCTGATGATGGTTTTGGACGTGTGAAGAGAAAGGGTTCTGGTATTAAGAAGCTTGGATACCTGTGGAGAAAGAAGGGACACAAATAAGCTATTTCTGAAACTTACAAAGACTTATGTCAGTAATGGGTGGCTCACCATTTCAGTTGTCTTGGCTAACTTTTTGAATCTTCTTCATGACATCTAACCAAATATAATATGCTGCATTTAGATTTCTAGGTTAGTTTTTCTTGTATCCTAGTCTAGCTTGATGCAAGAGAGCAAAGGCCTATCATTTAGGAGTAATTGGATCCAAAATCTGATACGTTGAAGCTTAGTAGCTTCTGTTGGAAACTATTCTTGAGGTTCAGCAGTCATGCATATTGGCAAATTTGTGTTAAATCTTGCTTAGTCATTCATCATTTTTACAAATGTAGTAGATGAAATGATATCCTGCGAGTCAACAACAAAATCATGGATGAACAGTTATTGTCTAGTAGAAAATATCCTCACAAAACAATCAAGTAACAGTACGGAACGTCATATGGGAGTTTCAAACCTTTCAACTGAAGAGGAAGCATAACACATACTACAAAGGAAGATAGCCATATTCCTGGAAGTTTCCAACAAAGGAATTTTGGAGTTCCAATCCTGAATTTACTCCACCAAAATGGATGAGCAAAAGTATCTGTTTTGAGCCACAGTAGAGCTTCATGTATTGCTTATCTTGTTTCCTTTTTTCTTTTCGAATAATGTTGGACCAGCTAGTGATCGCCTTAACTACTCAATTGAGTATCTGTTACCTGCACTAATATAAGTACCATTCTCCGAATTATCCTGCCCCATCAAGACTGAGGCAAATTGAGAGGAATCACCTAGAATTTGAACTATGGTCTCCAACATCTTTATTGCCACACCATTACATGTGGTTATCTTGTATCTTATAACTCGTAAATGAGTATATCACCAGTCTTCCAACTAGGAGAGGAACTGTGCTGCAACTGTTGTAATGGAATATACTAAAACAGATGAAACTTTAATAGACAAAGAGACAAGCTATTCTAGTACCTTCTTTTTCCTATAACATTATCATTTGCATTACTGTAACTTCGAATCAGCCAAAAAGCTTCATGAGCCATGGTCAATTTTTGTATCAAAGGTTAGCAAAAAATAGAATTCTATGACAACGAAAATGCAAATGAAGAATGTTATAATGCATATGGTGCTGCACAAATGATGAATCAAATCAAGTAAAATATGGAAGATACCGGATGTAAAGACAAACATTGCTATTTTAACTTATAAAGCATATTTCCTGTCATAGGATTTCAGCAATAGCTGGAATAACAACTTTAAACATTCAGGGGGAAAAGAAAAGGAACATTCAGTTACTTAGCCAACATCATTAGCTGTACATTTGATTCCTAGAGAATCTAAAACTAAATAACTGCAAAAGTTCATGGATCAATGTAAAGATCATACCAACTATGACACTTGATCAGAACTATCTTTTCCCTCATCAATAAGAGACTTCTGCTTATCGGGATGAGCGATATCATATGTTGCATGGACACCAACAAGCACATAGTAAATTAGCATCACAGCACTGCATATGAAGAATCGATAAAATGCCTCCTTACCCAAAGAACCTATCAAAAATATATTCATCCCAATTGACAATGATGGTACCCATGGCACAAGAGGTACACCCCAAACTTTAGGAATTCTTTGTTTTGGAAGTAGCGCCATCCCTGAAGTGCCCAACAACCACAAAACGCCAGTCACAGCATACCCAACCCAACCTTTTACATTAGTACTCCAAAGAACTGTTGCCCCAACTGATGAACCAATTACAATGAACAAACACACAAGAAATTTACCCAAATCCTGCTTCAAAGTAACATCGGTAACATAGTATCGCCTAACAAGCAATGCAACAGCCATAAGCATGAAAATGGAAAGTGTACTAAATGAGAACACACTTGACAAGACATCCAAGCTCGTGAACAGAGCAAGAATGCAACTAGTTATAGTTGTCAAGAGTGTAGCATAAATCGGCGTTCCAGTTTTCGGGTGAACCAAAGCAAACCACGGGGGAATCATATGTGCTCTTGCAATCTGAGTTGTGTATCGAGATTGTCCCAATGACCCAACAAGCATACTCGTAGTCATTCCCTTAAGTGCACAAATCCCCACCAAATACTTTGCCCAATTCATACCTATACCTTCAAATGCAACTGAATAAGCTGCATTAACATCCACTTGAGTATATTTAACCATCATTGCCAACGCCAAGGCCATCAAACAATAAACAACAGTAATTATAGACATCGAACCAAGCAACCCTAACGGTATATCCCTCGATGGCCTCTTTGTCTCCTCAGCCATATTCGCAACCATATCAAAACCAGTATACGACCAATACACAACTGCTGCAGCTCTAAACACCCCTCCAGCCCCAAAAGGGAAAAAAGGCACCAAATTTGAAGTCTTTCCATTAACAAACCCAACAATTATAATAAAAACAATCACCCCAGCACTAATTATAGAACTTATCCAATTCAAAGTAGATGTCATCTTTGTCCCAGTTATAGCAACCACATTTGCAAGTGCAAGAACCACAACAGCTATTGGATCCAACAAATTAAACCCTTCTACAAAAGAATCAATCTTGATCCTCAAAAAATCCGGGTTATTATTAATAATACTAGCAAAATAAGACGACCATGAACGTCCTAACCCAGCAGCACCCACCATAGCCTCTAATAGAATATTAGCAGCAGCTATAAATGCAACAAAATCACCCAATTCAATTCTCAAAAACGAAAAAGACCCACCAGCAACAGGAATATCAACAGAAAATTCTGTATAACAAAACACAGAAAGCAAAGCAGATAAACCAGAAATTGCATACGAAAGAACAATAGCAGGTCCAGCATCATTTCGGGTTTCTTGACCCGTAATGCTAAAAATCCCTGAACCAACAACAGATCCAAATCCAAGCCAAATTAAATCCCACCAAGTCAAACATAATTTCATTTCATTTTCCGATTCTTTCTTAAGCTCAATCAATTCACTGGTATCTGATGAACGTGAAAAAAGACGATTCTTGAGACGATTTGGGGTTTGAGAAAGGGCATTTTTGTAGGATCCAAAATTGTGAAAAGACGGTTCGGGGAAGAAATCTTGTTTGCTAAAACGCCAATAACGCTTATGGGGTTGTTGGATTTTTGGTAAAGACTCCATTTTTGTTGAGGCTGAAGGAGGAGAAGTGAGACTGAATTTTTCGGAAGAATTTAAGGGAATTTTGAGTTGTTGAGAAAGCTCTGAGATTGTCATCTGAGTATTAATCGAATCCGACCAATTTCCGTTGGAATTCCAAGATTTGTGGAGCTATGAATTTTCCTTAATTTGAGGTAAAATTTAATGATCAAAATGTATTTGGACAGACATGTTGACATAACACAATAAAATAATTTAATCTGTCCGTTTTTATTTGTTCAGTATAGTAAAAACAATTGGTCAAACTATCTTATTCAATATTTTCTCGGTCAATTTTTAATTATCATTTTTTTTAGTTAAAATATAAAAATTTTGATTAATATTTTATAATTTATTTTTTTCTTATATAAAAATTATTCAAATTTATCATACTTTTACGTATAATTTTTAAATGTCTAATTTTTTTAATTTAAATTAAAATAATTTAATTTAATTATAAAAATTAATCTATTTGAATTTTGAAAAACAGAAAGTAGCTATTAAAAACCGGACAAAATGAGTATAAAAGATCAATAGATGATTGACTATTTTCCATATGTTTGGATTTTGGAGAATTTTTTTATATTTGTTCTTCACTTAATAAGACTCTTTAATGATTTTATATTTTTTAGGGGATTAATACACAATAATTAAAAGAATAATAGTGGAACATTATGTCCTCGAATATTTTTGAAACATGTCATATCCCAATAATTTAATTAAGATGAACTAGGATTTTTTTTAAAATTATTTTGCCTTTACTATTGAAGATTGATCCTTTTTTTGATACTTAGATGATTTATAATTAATAAATTATTATCAAAATTAATTATTTTTTAAGAGTCTATCAATTAAAATTAAACAAAAAAAAGAATTACATTATTTACCCAAAAAAAAAGATTATTAAAAAAACAAACGAGTTACACGACGGTTCTTTATTTAATTTAAAATTGCTGTTTTTATGGTTGTACCACATTTTCGAATAGAAAATTGTAAAGTCACATCACACATGAATCTTGACTTAAACATGTTGAATAGAAAAGATATAATAAGATCTTTTAAATTATTTTATATATATATAATTTATTGTGAATGTTGACTTAAACAAGTTCAATAGAAAAGATATAATAAGATCTTTTAAATATTTTATATATATAAAATTTATTTTTTCTATGGAGGGGTGAACCTCTCGACTATTGCCAACGAAATAATTAATAAAATATTATCTCCTTTATTTATATATTTTTGTCTTCTTCTTCTTATACTTATATTTATATTGTTTTTGAACTTGATTTAACAATATTATAATATAATTTTTTTTTCTTCTTACATATTTTTTTTATGAAAAAGTCATCTACGTAATTTACATCATTTTATTTTATAACTTTTATTCTAATAATATCAATTAACTCATATTCTAATTAATAATCTTCATTGCACATGTCTTTCAAGTTCATAACCCTTATAAATTTTGATACGTTAACAACATTACAAAATACTTTTGTGCACTCTAATTTCTTTTGTTTTTATATGATGTTCGATACTTATATTGGAGCCCGACTAAATTTGAATTTGCATAAGGAAGTCCCAAATTTGGGGTAAAGCGCTCTCTAACAAAAGGGGCTCGAATCTGAGACCTCTTGGCCGTTAAGAACGAAGGAATACTTGCCACTTCATCACAACCCTTGTTGATATCTATATATCTTTAGTTAAAATCAAACAAACTAATTAAAACTAATCGGAGAAAATAGAAAAGACCTCAATTATTGTTGACTTTAACTTTTGAGTTATAAATTAAGTTTTCTAAAATAGAAAGGCAATTATTCTCTTCCAATTCATTTTTTTTTAAAAAAAATGGAAGTAGCAATCAGTATATTGTGCCATCATTGTGTTGGCTTATGTGTTTTTCACAACATGTAAGTTGTTATGCTGCCTATGTACGGGCCGAGAAAGAGGTAGGACGAAGAAGTCAGTCAACATAGAAAAAAGTACTAAAAGATCATTACTAACGTCGATAGACGCATCAAACAGGATGGGAATATGGTTGTTTTGGCTGAAGCGGGTGATGCGATAGTTGACACAAATAATTCTGGTACGAATCACGAGCGTTGTTGTGGTGATGATGGTGGTGGTGGATGTGGAGGTTAGTTAATATCGATTTGGTCAATAGCCATGTTATATTTTTTTTAATTTATTATTGGTTGATAATGTAAGTTTTTTTAATTTTATTTATTTTGTGTATGTTCTTTTACTTAGAATTTTTTACTAAACTAGGTCATTATTAAAATTATTTACTAAGATACTATGTTTTTTTGAAATTTTACAAAATTAGTATAAACGTAGTTCTCAGTAACATTTTAGGTAATATTAATTCAAAAAAATTCAATAACAAAAAGACAAAAAATCTGGTAGAGTAAACAGACATAAAACATTATTGTCAGTAACTTTTATAATTCGTTACTCTGAAGCACGTTTTACAACTAAAATGTGACTCACAATAACGTTTCTCTCAAATGGTTGAAAATTGAAATTGAATCTTGTACATGCCTCATTCATTATTCAAATTTCCACTATTAAAATGGATAGATATATTTTGTATATACCTTCACTTGAAATATATATGATTTTCTCTATTCTTTCTGTTTTATACATAGACAATACCTTTTTAAACAACAACAAAAAAAAACATGAGGAAGACTTTGAACAAATTGGAGCTTGTCTTATATCATTTCAAAATTTACGAATAAATCATGTGAGAGATCTTCTTCTAGCCTAGGTAACCATCTCTTTCAAATATTAGACCAATCGTTTCTTATGATTATTAAATATTAGACTATCAATAAATAAGTTATTGAATTAATATTAATGCAATAAGTAAGCAAGACAACTATTAAAAAAAAGGAATTAATTGATATCTCAGAAAATCCTCACTACTCTCTTTTTTCTTGCAAAAGTATTATTTTTGTATGAAAAGAGAAGATAAGAGAAATTTATATATAAAGTTGGATGAGGCATGTACGAGATTGAATTTTAATTTTTAATCATTGTAGAAAAACGTTATTGTGAGTCACGTTTTAACTGTAAAACGTGTTTCAGAGTAACGAAATATAAAACACTACTGACAATAACGTTTTATATCTGTTTACTCTGTCAGATTTTTGTCTTTTAGATATTAAATTTTTTTAAACTACATTTATACTAAATTTTGTAAAATTTTAAAAAGAATATATTATTTTAATAATAATTCACTAAACTTCACTTACTTATGTATACATGGCAACAGCGAAAATAGATGGTGCAGTGATGAACCAATTATGTACTTTTGAATATTTTCTTAATAATATATATTCAGATTTTGTTGTAAATTTTAATTATCGATATTTATTTATAAATGATTGTAGAATTAATTATTAGAATAAATACAATTAATAATTAAGATTCACATACAAAAAAAATTTAATGATTGACATATGAATAATTAATTTTAAGATCTTCTTAATTAAGTATAACAAATGTTCCTTTTGCATCATAGTATTGAAAGGTTTTCTTCGACGAGGTGATCGAGTTAATTAAACATGTGATTTCTAAAATGAATGTCACAAATTTAAAATTTTATACATATTTTCTTGATCTTGATCGAACTTGTCTTACAAAGTTTGCCTAGTTGTCTCAAACTCAAGTTGGATTAATATTCCCAAATCAAATAAATGCAAATCCTTCGGTTGCTATTTGTATTTTGCGAATTATAAGTATATATATATATATATATATATATATATATATATATATATATATATATATATATCAAATTTTTGTGGGATTATCACAGGTTTCGATGATCTATTTTTTTTAACTTAAATTCGCTTTCATTGATGATGATTATAAACGATGATTAATGAAGGGTGACACAACAAACTTATGTGATTGAGCGCGATTATAGTAAAAGTTATGAATAATGATGGTAGTAATAATTAAGGTAAAATAGAATATACTTCCTCTGTTCATATTTTCTTTTTTAGTTGTCCTTATTTACTTGTACATTTTGATAAATCAAGAAATGACCTATTATATCCTCATTTAAATTTCTTGAAAATTTTCAAGTTTTAATTCATCATTTTTGAAACTATAATTAATAAGGGTAAAATTATAATGTCACTATGTTAATTATTGCTATCTTAATATATGTCATTTCTAAAATTAACAACTAAATAGGGACAAAGATAGTAATAAATAACGATTCTTCTATTAAATAGAAAATATAGAGAGATTAATAGAGTAAAATCTCATTTTAGAATGACAAAACAATATATCAAAAGTATAATATTATAATATTGGATTCTTAAACCTTTTCTTTAAAAAAAAAAATCAAGTAGAGAGTAATAATATGACTGCAAAAGACTAATCAAATATCTATACTATAACTGCAATGAGATCGATTTGATCGTTTGATTAATGAGATAAAGATAAATTTTGGGAATATATGATATTTATGTGATTATCTTATCTTGAATTTGATAATAAATATCTTTTTTATTTTAATTTATTCATCTAATTTTACTTGTACGAAATTTAAGAAAGTAATATTTTTTTAAAATAAATAAACTATAATTTTAAATTGAAAATATATAGAATGTACCAAAATTTTCTAGTGAAAAATATTCAAATGGCTTTTCCCACACACTAATTTTGATTGAAGCCACAAAGAAAAAATGTAGTGTTTTCATTAAAAAAAAAAAGTCAGAAAGTTTCTTAGTATTTGAGTAAAAAAATTTTCACCAAATATTTTGTCAATGACCTAATTCAATAAAAAAAATTCTTTGTTTTATAACAAAATATTTACATTAATCCACAATAAGAAAAATTTCTAACGGGGTCAAAGAGTTTTAGAAAACGTTTTTGGTGGAAAAAAATGTGAATGAAGGATTCCACTAAATTGAATTGGGTCCATGAATCTAAGAAATTGTGAGAATTCTTGATTTCTCTCAATTCGAAAATTCAGGATTTGAATTGATGTCCTCTCATTGATTCATCTTAAATTGCATTGATTCCTCCTAAATTGCATTGATTTATCGTAAAGATTTCATTTCAATTGAAATTTGGTTATTCACCATGTACGAGGATCCCCACTAAGCATCCATGGCTAAATGGTTAAAGCACCCAACTCATAATTGGCGAATTCGGACAAACAAATTATTGATCTTATACCCTCCTGTCTCATTCTATATGAATTAGTTTGACTCGGCACGAAATTAAAGAAAGAAAGAAAGACTTTTAAAATTTGTGATCCAAAATGAATCACAAAAATTTGTAAAACTGACTAAAAATAAAAGTAAATCATATAAATTGAGACAGAAGAAATTATTTATTTTATCTCTATATATATATAATGAAAAAATAAGTTAAATCTCACAAATATCTCAAATTTCAACCCATAAATATCTTCATTATCCATCCCACCAATCAAACGACCCCATATGATCCCAATAAGTAGCTAATAAAATTTAAGAGCCTAATGAAATGAGACTAAGGAGCCCCATCAATATTGCTTATCTTATATTAAATTGAAAGTAATTGCTTGGAAACCTCTACACCCATTAATATTGTTGACTTTTTTTTCCTTTCAACTACAATGATCTTTATCAACCAACCACCATATCATACGAATTTGATAATTGAAATTTCTCTGTTCTTAATTAAACATTTAGAATTCAAATCTCGAAAATTGAAAATGTTACCTTCTAAATATAAACCTTACAATACATTAATCAATCAAACTTCAATATAATATATAATGAAAAAGGACCTGTCATGATTGACTTTTGACTTCATGAATGTAGCCAAATGGAAAATTAAGAAGGAAAAAAGAAGCACAAAGAGCATAATTTTTTGAATAGTAGCAAATGAATTGATATCTAAGAATTAATTAAGAGTAATTCCCAAGTTACTTTCAGGTGAACAAATTGTTTTCCTTTTATTATTATAACAAAAATAATTTTTAGTGATATTAAATAAATTTTATTAATAAAGAATACTAAAATTTTACCAGCATTAGTTAAAATGTCATTAAACTCATTTTTATTTAGTGTGTATATATATATATATAAGTTAAATCCAAATCATAAACTATAATACTCTTTTCGTTCTAATTTATGTGATAACATTAAGCCCACAAAATAACTAAACATTTTTAATTTAGTAACCAATCAAACTTACCATAAAAGGCTAGAAATGGAATGAATAAATTAGCTTTACTCCATTCAAATTTATTTGCCTTTTTTGTTTTTTATCGGTTTAAAAAAGAATCTTGATATCCAATTTTTTGTATAAATTTTCAATTTAAAAATCTATTATGACTTTTTATTTGACATGTTTTATATTGTCAAATAGTATTTTTTAATTTCTATATATTTTTAATTTAAGGCCATAAAAATCAAAATCAAACAAGCTAATTGAAATGGAATAAATAAAAAAGACCTCAATTGTTGTTGACTTTAACGTTTGTGTTATAAAAGTTTTTTTTCAAATAGAAAGGCAATTATTGTCTTCCAACTCAATCAAAGGAGAAAATGGATGTAATTGGTATTGTGTTCATTGTGTTGGCTTCTGTGCTTTTCATAAGTTGTAATTTATTATGCTGCTTGTGCGCCGGTCGAGGTGGAGGTAGGTTGAAGAAGTCACCTGATATTGAAAAAGGTAGGAAAAAGATCACTACTAGCATCGGTAGCCGTGCCACACGAGATGGAAATATGGTTGTTTTGGCTGGAGCGGGTGGTGCGGTAGTTGGCACGACTATAGCTACTGATGTCATGACTAGTAAAGATAAACGTGATTGTGATAATAAATGTAGTAATAGTAATATTAGTGGTGGTTGTGGAGTTGTAGTTGGAGGAGGTGGTGGTGGTGGTACAAATTCAAGTACGAATCACGGGTGTTGTTGTGGCGGTGGTGGTTGTGGTGGTGGTGGTTGTGGTGGATGTGGAGGTTAGTAAATTTTCCAATTGGACGCTGGCCATGTTATACACACCAAAGTATGTTTATCTATACTAACAAGGATGATGAAATGGTAAAGTAGTCAATCATCCTTACTCAGAGGTTTCAGATTCAAGACGTCGGAGCTAGGAGCGTGGGAAAAACCAAAAAGAAAAAAATTGTTTATATATGATATTATAAATGATTGTTGTACGATCGATGTATAAAAAATTATAATTTGATCTCTTGTACTATTATGTCTTTTTCATGTATAGTAATTCGGTTCTTTATATTTATATTTTAGTTTTGTTGAAGTGTGCTAAAATTTTAAGAAGACTTTTGTGAGTTAATTGTATTTTTAATAGGCCCTTTCACTTGCATATCTGATTATTTTTCATGGATTAAGTATGTGAATTTTTTTTTTAAATTTGGGCGGTGAGACTCGATACGCCTACGTGCGTGTTTGATTCTTTTTCAAGGGTCAAGCATGTTGAAATTCTTTTTTGATTTGAGTAGCACGGTGAAATTTAATCCTAAAACCTCTCTGTTCTGATATTATGTTAAAGTGTGAGACCATCTCATCTAAAAATTTAATGATATTCTTAACTAAATTTTATTAGGACCTCTGCGGCATAATTTATTAGTTAATAATATTCTTTAACAAGTTTGATTTATTGTCATTATTTTAATAATACATTACTTTTAGTTCAATTATCATCAAAACTCTCTTGGTAAACAAAACCCTTCTTAAAAAATAGAAAATCATATCAGCAATTACTAAGATAAATAGTTTTAAGCGGTTATAAATATGTATTTAATAAAAATTACTAAAGTCTTTTCAGTATTAATTAATTATTATTGAATTTAATATTGTTATAAGTTTTACGAATATTTATAAAGAATGTTAATTACCTTTAAAAATATATATTTAATAATAATTAAATTATTATCGTTAATTAATTTTTACTAAATTTTTTTTTTTTTGGTTTTAGAGATCATTGAGCTGGATTTGATTTTGTACTATATAGTATATACTATTTTCTTAATAAAATTAGTCTAGCAGCTCAATCAACATTTCTAAGGCCTAAGTCATCGATAGCCCCTTAAAGTTGTCCGCATAATTCATTTAGACACCTCAACTGATACTCTTACCTATTAGACACTTTAATATTAATAAATATTTATCTATTGAACATAAAATTACAACTATCTTTACAAATATTGTGCGTGCAACGCACACTCTTTATCTTGACAAAAAGTACGAATAGAACTACGACACGTGGCACATGGGCCCATTAATTTAATTTTAAAAAATAAAGAATATTTTCCTTCCTTTAATAATATATAAAAAATTAAATTAATTAAAAAAAAATCTTTCCCCTCCTCACCCTCACCCTCACCCCCACCTAATCCCATCCCATCTAACTTACTGCCCTTTTTTCTTCATCTTATTCTCTTCTTGTTCTCTTCTTCTTCTCTCTTGTTCCATAATCACCATTCCTCTTCATAACAAAAAAAAATGCCTAACCCATCTCATTTCGAATTCATCCACCAAATGTTTTTTCTCTTTCATTTTCTTCATTATATGTTATTCCTTTGACGACTATTTCGATTTTATAAATATAATCGACCTTGATAAATTATTTTAAAATCGACAACAAAGAGAAATTAAAATTATATCAAATATTTTATAGCATTTATAATAAGTTTATGAATGGTGATAGTTGCTCAATTGGAGTGATTGAAAATAAAAAAGTACAGATATTGGTCAATTTTTAACTCCAAATGTTTCAGTTTTTCTTCTTCTTGAAAATGCAGCAGACGTTTTGTTTACAAAAAATGAAAAAAAAAATCATAACAAAAGCAGAGAAATTTGAAGTTTTTAAAATGGTGTGTTGAAGGAAGATGAGTGTGGGTTTTTTTTGTTTTTTTTTTATGATTTAAAAGATTTATGCTTAATTAAATTAATTTTTTTTATATATATTTAGTCAATGCATGCCAAGTGTCAACAACAAAGTAGGTATAAATATTTTTAAAAAAAATAAAAAAATGCATTCACGCGCTCAGCAGCAGTGAGATACACTTACTTTGCTACATCAGCGTTTTGTCTTTAATAGGCACATTTCTTGATAATTTAGGTGTTCAATAGGTATAAGTCCTAGTTCAGGTGTCTAAATGAATAATCGAGACAAATTTAAATGGCCGCATATGACTTTGGCCCATTTCTAAATTGAAAGAAATTGCTCAGAAAACTCTATTACCCAAATCTCATTAATTAGTGTTGACTTCTTTATGATCTTTTCCCATTTAACAACAATGATATGTTCCCTACTTGTACTTTAAAAATATTAGCCATGTCATAGGGATCTGTCATGGTTGACTTTGACTTCATAATATGTAACCAAATGGGAAAATTAAGAATTGATTTAAGAATCATAATATGTAACCAAATGGAAAATTAAGAATTGATTTAAGAATTAACAATAATTTTCAAATTGAAGTTACAATTAAGCTGTCAAAATGGGTTTGACCAGTTAGGCTAATCCAATCCAACCCTTGAATTAAGTGATTGAGCCTAATTTTTTTAGCTCATTTAGGAACGAGCATTTTTAGTCCAACTTCATTTGGCTCGCTAGCCTTGTAAGACTAACCCGCAAGCCTCATAGGCTAGCCCGTGGGCTATGACTATTTAAAAATATTGTTTGCTATATATTTTTAATAGTGATTTATTTGTAAAGTTTCTATCAATAAATATTTTTAAAAATAAAAAATCAAGTCTTTTAAATTAGCTAGTTTTTTGAAAAGGAATGGTGGAATGATTTACATTTTTCGCTAAATCTTACGTTAATTATCATGTATTTTGTAAATATTCACCAAATTGTGTGATTAATCAATGTATTTTTGTAAGTATTCATCGAAGTGTGTGATTCATAAATAAAAATTTGGATGTATTGATGTCGTGTTCATAGACGTCAATGTTCGATACTCTTAGATATTTTTTTGAAGAGAATAATATTGTTTATTTTTTGGTTGAAGGGTCAATCCGTTCCAACCTGTGGCCCGCTTAGGGCTGGGTTGAACTGCTATTTTATAGGCTCTTTATTTAAAAAGGTGAGCCCGTCCCAACTCATTTAACTCTCTAGCCCGTTAGGGTTGGGTTGAGTCAGTCCATTTTGACAATTCTACCCACAATAGATAATAGAGTTTAACGGATCTAGCTCCTTTCCATTTTTCTTCTCTCCATTTTCCCCAATTTTTTTTGCTTGGATTAGAGACACATAACTAAGATTTAATTGACTAAAATAAGATTTTAATAATAATTTAGATAATTAACATTACATAAAAATTAGAAATGAAGCAATATAATATCTTGTTTCATAAGTATATTATAAATCTTTAATTATCTCCTTTTTATTTTTTGTAGAATAGAGAGAGTGTATTACACATACCATGATGAGAGTGGTATAAAAGCGAGAGGTGTGTTTCTCAAACTAAAAAGTGATAGTTTAGGTATGAAACTTATACTTTCAATAGTTTAGGTATGAAACTAAAAAAAATGAATAGTTTAGGTGTGTTTTTGACACTTGTCTAAAAAAATAAGATAATTTTAAACTGTAATTCGAAACTCAAATTTCTCTTTAAATTAGTTATTAGTATATCTGATATAATTATTAGTAAGCAAAAGTTCTCGCAGGGACAAAAAGTTAGAAAAAAGAGAAACTTTTATTATATATTTATGGAAAAAGGAACAGAAGATAATACTATAGTAGGAGAAAAAAAAAAATTAGAAAAAGAGATTATTTTTGATTTACAAGATAATACTATAGTAGGAGAAATTTTTTTTGAAAAAGAGATTATTTTTGTTTTACAATATATATGGACAAGATAATATATCGCTTGTGGCATTGTCATTTTCTATGAAATATTAATTATTCAATTATAATTAGAATCCTATTTTAATAAACTAAATGTAGTGATTAATTTTCATCTATGTCATGTATTTCTAATTCAAGCAATACGAAAGAAGAGAAATGAAGTGGAGCCGAATTTAAGTTTAGCTTGTAATACTCATGTATTAATCATTCCAGACCATTAGGTTAACTAAGTAGTTGTTATGCTCAACAATAATATATAGAATATAGGATAAGACAAAAGTATCTCCAAGACTATAATTAAAATCTCACAGACACACCTTCTTATAACCCCCCCCCCCCTTCCGGATTTATTGTTTTTGTAATGTTATGCACTTTTTAAGTTTACATGACATCCAAATATCTCTCACGCAATATCACAGAGTGTGCCATGTAAGATATATAAAAAGATAAGAAAAATACCACCACTAGCATCGATAGTCGTGCCACACGGGATGGGAATATGGTTGTTTTGGCTGGAGCGAGTGGCGCGATAGTTGGCACAGCTAGAGCTAGTGGTGTCATGACAAGTAACGATAAACGCGATTGTGATAATAAGGGTGGTAATATTAGTGGTGGTTGTGGAGTTGTAGTTGGAGGTAGTGGTGGTGGTACAGATAATTCGGGCACGAATTGTTGTGGCGATGATGATGGTAATGGTGATTGTGGTGGATTTCGAGGTTAATTAGTTACTAGTTTTCGATTTGGACGCTAGCCATGTTAAATTTTTATTATGGTTGATAATTATAAGATGTAATGCACATTGGATTTTTCCTCTTCTTGTAGTTTTCTTTCCTTTTGTTGTTTTTGATTTATTCATTTTTGTTGTATATGTTCTTTTACTCAAAGCATGTGTATCGGTGAAAATAGATGGAGCAGCGATAAATACATTTTATAATCTTTGAAGTAACTTCTGAATACCATCTCTTTTAATAATTTATTAATTATAAATGACTGTATAATTATAAGATCAATGAATATAATTAATAATTAATAATTAAGATTCACATATAAAAAATAAATAAATTTAACGATTGATATATGAATAATTAATTGTAAGATCTTTTTCTAAATAAATACAACAAATGAGGCCTTGATCGATCAAGAGACCCCTTTGCACATCTTTCTTCTTACATTAACTTTGACATGTCTAAAAAATGTTTAAATATATGATCTGTTAATATAAATTAAAAAAAAGTAAATCATAGTATTGAAGGTTGTCTTTATTTACGAAGCTAATCGAGTTAATTGAGCGGGTAATTTTTCAAATGAACTTCCCGCGTACTTTCTCAATCGAACTTGTCACAGTTGACATCAAGAAAGTCAACGAAGACTTAAACTCAAGTTGGATTAATATTCCCAAATCAAATAAATGTGCAAAACACATACCTTAGCTTCATGAATATATAACACACGAAAGTTGTCTTGAAGTTCCTAAATACAATCATATATATTTTCCTTTATTTCTTCGCTCTGAAATATACATACTCATCGTGTTCTTATCCAAATAAGAACAAATTTTCTATACTTAAACTTCATAAAAGCATAAATTTCTTAAGGACATACAGTATTTGCAAATAGTTATACTAAGATGGATAATGAATCTATTATGGTACTATATTTGGTTCTAGGTATAATTGTGGCATTTGTTATGTCATTTATTTGTTGTATTTGTTGTAGCAAGATGTTGAAGAATGTTGAGACTATTCCTGGTGGTGGAATATTGCATGCAAGCCAAACAAGTAGAGTTTCTGGTGGAGGAAGGCACAATAATATTGATGGTGTTGGTGTTGGTGTTCTTGCTATGGCTAGTTTAACAAGCATAACGTGTGATACAAGTAATACATTCGGAGGTTTTCAATGTGGCGGTGGTGGCGGTGGTTGGGTTGGCGGAGGAGGAGGTGGTGGTGGTGGTGGATTTTGAATAGGTCAAAGTCATGTTATTACTATTCCTTAGTGATTAAATATTTCAAATTGCTATAATGCATGTATAATATGTCTCTCAACGCTCATGTTATATTATATATATAGTTGGCATGAGTATATTAGACCCTAAACTTGACTTTAAATTTTAACTTTGACCCCTAACTTTCATAATGCATAAATAGACGCTTTAACTATCCAACTTTTAAGTGAATAAACACCTGAGTCCTACATGACACAATATACGTAGGACACCACGTCGGACAAAAAATGACAAGTAGGATGACATGTGTGTCTGTTTGTTCAACTTTATACAAGTTTAAGTGTCTACTTGTGCACATGCAAAGTTGAAGGACATAAATGTAATTTGAAGCCAAATTAAAGAACATATTTATGTATTATGCCTATATAGTACGGAGTTCATTTCTCGTATAGATATTCAACTAATAAGTTATTATCTAAGTCATCCTTTTAGTTTCTCGATTCTACTTTTCTTGGATAAAAAAAGTAACTTTACGAAATAATAACTATTAATTACTCTATTATTTTGTGTTACGTGTCCGATTGGACAATGTAGGAGAAAAAATAGGTTTCAAGAAACTTAAAAGAGGTTCTTCAAAGTTGAATATGTGTGTATAATTTTTGAATTTTCCAACTTAGAGCAGCATAAAGATTTACATAATTGCACTCACTAATTTTGGATGACAATCATTCACAAGTTAATTATATGCATGTAGTCCATCTCTTCATGTTTATGGATATTAATTCCTATATATATACAAGCTTTCGAGAAGATTGTAGTGTTTATCATTAATAATTTATTATTGGAATGATGATTGATGATGATGGTTGTAATTTGTAAATAGCGATTAATGATAATGGTGAAACAAATTTATGTGATTGACTAAAAGCTATATGTTGCAAAGGCGAACCCACCCTATAATAACTTTGAGAAAAAAAATCATGCAAGTAAAAATATATAATTATCTTGAGAAATTGACATAAATTAGGATATAGATAATTGTGCATTCATGAAGAGTGTAGATTTGCTATTGTGTTTAAATTGTGTAACTACTATTCTTTAGTACTTCAATCATTTGATTTCAAGTTGTAATTTTTTTTTTTCAAAATTAGCTTCTTGTTTGGATAGACATGTCAATATTGAGATACTATGTTAACTCTCCATTTGGACCATATATGGAAGAAAATTATTGAAAGAAAAGGGCGTCTGGTGAACCAAGCATATCACGTTAGCAGGGGTAAACAACCTATCCTAACACAAGCATTAGTGCTTCGTCCCACAGATCCAACCCATGACCTATAGCTCACACTGAGACAACTTGTTTTTCATCTCACGCACTTCTTGTACGTGCAAACACTATAAACATGAGCACACAAAGGTGTTATTAATACCATTCGAACTAGTCGCTGTAGTTGGAAAGATAGGCCAAGTTTTAGAGGTAGCTCAAGAACAAATTGATACATGACCTTATTAATGCAATGTACTTGAGCATTCTTCTTAAACTACTTACATGACTAGATATGAGACATGCCAAGTAGTAATTTTTGATAGTCACCGTTAGTTTTTAAGTCCGTTTTGTTTGTTGGACCAAAGGTGATCCAATTTATCAAATTTTAGTAGACAGAGTTACCTGGTATCTATGTTGGTAGGAGGTAGCAAGTATCAGGAAGACCTTGCAAGAAATGATAACTAGAAATACTTTTCAATTAAGCAGGCTTTGGGTACATCATCTCACTGATATAATATGTGCGGTTGGTAAAAGTCTTTTTTACTTTCTTAAACTCCGTGCCAATCAAATTGAAACGGAGAGAGTGACATTTTTTTACAGTGATAACAAGTCATGATCTATGCAACTTACTTGTTTCATGTCATCCATAATCGTCCACAATGTGCAGCTGATCTCATCAAAGTTCAAATGGGACTGATCTCCAGAAAGAAATAAACCAATATTGTTCTTCAACAAAACCCAACTGCAACCTGGAATTTTCTTTATTCTTTTCAATTTCTTTGCCAGCCTAACTCGTTCCTCGTCTTTCTTCTTTCCAACAATACAATAAAGGTCTGACAAGACTACATACGGAGCTGCACTACTTGGTTCCAAGTCCAAAATCTTTTGAGCTGCAAGCTTTGCAAGATCAAGGCGCAAATGAGTCTTGCTGGCACCAAGAAGAGCACCCCAAACCCCTGAATGTGTCTTAAATGGCATTGAATTGATTAAACTAACTGCTTCATCGAGTAAACCAGCTCGTCCTAGGATATCAACCATGCTAGTATAATGATCAGGCTCTGGTTCAATGTTGTAGAATGATTTCATGGATTTGAAGTAGTTCCATCCTTCTTCTACGAGCCCCGCATGCATACAGGCCGAAAGAACCCCTAGAAAAGTGATGCCATTAGGTTGCTCACCTTCATTCTGCAACTGGTGAAACAACCTTAGAGCTTCTTCGCCATAGCCATTTTGGGCAAATCCAGTAATCATTGCATTGAAAGAAACAATATTCGGGTAATTTATGAATTTAAAGATCCTATAGGCATCATCTAAACTTCCACACTTCGAATACATTGAGATAAGAGAAGTTTGGATAGACAAATCTAACTCCATATCCATTTTCAAAACAAGAGCATGAATTTGCAGTCCTTGATTCAACATGACCATACCAGCTGAAGCACTAAGCATGCTACTTAAAGTTAGAGGATTTGGTCTAACTGCACTTTGAAGCATTTTAACAAACCAGTGGAAAGCCTCCTCATATTCCCCTTTATTCACAAAACCAGAGATAAGTATTGTCCATGCAACATCATCTTTCTCGGGAATCATTTTAAATAGCTCGACACAAATTTCAGTCAACCCCTTTTCAGAAAACCCTGTAATCATGGCTGTCCAGGAAACAACATCCTTTTCCGGAGCTCTTTTGAAAAGCTCATATCCCTCTTCAAGTTTTCCAGCTTGAACAAAACCACTAATAAGTGAATTCCATGAAATGACGTCTTTCCTTAACATCGAATCAAACACACTTTTAGCTGCATTTACACAACCAAATCTAGAGTACATAGTGATCAATGAATTACCCAAGAAAACATCAAATTCAAATCCCAAACGAGAAACCAATCCATGGACTTGATAACCTTGTGGATGCTTACTAAATCTTCCACAAGCTTCTAAAGCGATTGTTAGTATAGTAGGCTCCAGTCTCACATCACCTCCTCTTCTCATTCTTAGAAACAAATCAAACCCATCCTCGAAACAACAAACTTTCATATACCCATCAATCATAGCACCCCAAGTTACCTCATTTCTCTCCTTCATCGTATCAAACAACTCCCGAGCCTCAATAACTCTCCCATTCTTAGAGTAACCATCAATCATTGCACTACAAGAAACAATATCTTTCTGCACCATACCATCAAAAACACGAACTGCATCATTTAACTTCCCAACTTTCAAATACCCATTTATCAATACATTTGAACAAACAGGTTCCCGAAAAACCATAGGAGTCCGATTATACAAATCCTCTGCCATATCAACCCTCCCTGCATTAACAAAACTAGTAATCATCGCAGCAAAAGACACCGAATTTCTCTCTGGCATCAGCTGAAAGAAACTAAAAATCTCATTAATATCAACTCTATTCCTCATATAAGCAGTCAGCATTGCATTCCACGAAGCAACACTCCTCTCAGGCATTTTATCAAACAGTTCACGTGCATTCTTGAGTTGTCTGTTTTGTGAGTATGCAGTGAGCATTGCCGTCCAAGAAACGATATTTTTGCTGGGCATACTGTAGAAAATGGATTCAGATTCTTTAATGTATCCGTTTCGTCCATTTTCTGCGATTTGGGTGTTGCAGTAAATCAAGAATTTGTTTGTTTTAGTGCCAGCGTTGAAAAGGGTCTTCGAAGAAGTTGAGTATTTAAGGTTTGGAAGTGAGAATTCTGAGATAGAGAGAAGAAAGGAGCCATGTAAAGGGTTCAGCTTTGATAACATTACTGAGAATCCAATAAAGCTTCCATTAGAGAACTTTGAACTTTGAAGGAGAAAGAAAAGCGCGGTTTTTTCAAATCTTTATAAGTTACGTATTTGAATATTTTTTCTATCTAAACTATCACTCAATAATTAATCCAAATACATAGACTCTAATTTCGGACTATGTGTGTACGTTCTCTCTTTTGTTTAAGAAATTATATCACATGACACTCTTCGTTGTAAATTTAAATAAAATTAAAAGTTAAAGCTATAATTATATAAGTTAATTATTCTTCGTGCTCTTGTTTTTATTGTGGCATCGATACATCCGACTTGAAGGAGAGAGTTTAGAGTTTTAAAGAAATCAATTTAAAATATATTTTAGGGATAAGGTCAAGTACTTTTATTGACTATGATCAAAATCAGAAACACAGTTTAATTAAACTAACGTCATATTACACTTCTGAATTTTTTTTATAGACATTCAAACAATTTTCACACGCTTAAGCTGCGAGAAATCACGGATATCATATAAGTCAAAAGGTGTACAAAATTTACAAAAAAAAAAGAATGAGTTTAGGGGTAATAGAACCTTAGTTTTGTTAAGATGTGTCTCTGAGATCTCCATCATATTGTAAAGGTTTTGTGCTTTATCTTCATATTTTAAAAAGTTATTGTATCAGCTAATAAGGAACGATATATGTAGGTGGATGGAGATTTTAAGGACAAACGTGCCTAAAAATATTTTTAGACAAATATTTGATTTAGTCAACGTTAAGATATGTTTCGATAATCATTGAATGATAGTTCATATAGGAAACTACACTCTGAATAGTCCAAATATGAAACTCGATAAAGTGAAATAATTTAGGTGTGCCTTTTTTACCTTTAACTCAATTATTAATAGTAGGGAAAAAGGGTCTGATATACCCCTCAACTTTGTCATTTGGAGATGATATATCCCTCGTTATAAAAGTGGCTCATATATGCCCTTATTGTTATACAAACGGCTCACATATACCCCTGTCGTTACAAAATGACTCACATATACTCTTCATTTAACGGAAGTTAAAAAATTTGTTTTAAATTTATATTTATTACTTCTAATTTTTTTTAAAAAAAATTATTTAGTGGTATATATGATTCTTCTATCAAAGTTCGAGGTATATTTTAATTTTTTTCATACATAAATTATTTTTTGACTTCTTTTATTATAATTATTTGAGTTTCTTGTTCTTACTTTGTTTTTTCTTTCGTTCCTTAGTTTAAAAAAAAATTAAACTATTTTTTTGTGTATTGTAATTTAATTTCGTATTCGAAGAAAAAATTTGGTCATCTACGATAAGTTTTACAAGAATATTAGTGAAACATAAATAAATTTGATTATCAAAATAATAATTATAAATTAGTCATTGAAACAAAAAAAAGTCAAAAAAAAAAATGTTTGGCGAGGAATAAATTTACTCATATGAGATTATATTTTTTAGAAAAAAATAATAAAAAATTAGATTAAAATTATTTTTTTTCATTTCCGTTAGAGGAAAAGAGTATATGTGAGTCATTTGTTTACAAGTAAGGGTATATATGAGTCACTTTCATAACAAGGGGTATATCAGCTCTAAATGACAAAGTTGAGGAGTATATCAGACCCTTTTCCTTTAATAGTAATAGTAGTTTGACTAAGACGTATTGTTTAATTTTGTATCAATTGTTATTTATACCTTTTCAAATTTATATGTATTTAACTATGTATCTAAATTTATCTAAAAACATTAAATAAATAGATATACATATCCTACCTAATATTCTTTTAGATACATATAAATTGATTTGTAACCGACGCGAAACTAAAGAGCCCACAATCTTCAATTAATTAAAAAGACATTTAACCAACTATCAAATGAGTAGTTTGACTAACGAGTTGTGTGAAAATTTTACCATCATATCAAAATTCATGGATATATAATGAGGTTGACATAATATAATATTGTCTCTACATTATGCGAAATAGATTATTTATATTCTTCGTTACAATTTACATTTTAGGATAAAAAAATGTCTTCATTGTTATTTTAAGAGACCATAAATATAATTAAAAGTTAATATTTCAATTTTTAGTGATATGACAAACCACATGATATCAATTCCTCCACTAAGTATTGTCAACTAGGAATCGCTACAAAATAATTAGACCTTTAGCGACATAAGTTACCACAAATGTTCAAAAGTCACTAAAGGTTTTAACGTATTTTTAACATTAAATTTTAATTTTGTGCTTTTTTCTTCATTTAATTTTAGAAATCACAAATGATATTGATCAAAAAGGAGTTTGAAGAGACTACTTGATTTACTTTTATGTAATATGTAAATGCATAAAATGTACGGGAAAGGGCCTAAAATACCCTTAAAGTATTGGAAATGGTACAAAATTACCCTCCATACACCTATTGGCTCCAAAATACCCTTCTCACCCACCTATTGGGTCCAAAATACCCTTGTCATCCACCTTTTGGTTCAAAATTGACCACTTATTTAACGGTTTTATATATAAACTATTTAAATATTTTTAAAATACCTGACACTCAAGTATTTGTTATAATTTAACTTATTAGAATAATTTATAAATCAATCCACTATCCCCCATTACTAATTAAATCCCTCTAAATTAATAAACATGTCACATTATTAATGCAAGCTACTGCCAATTGAGTGTTTTTAAAAATTATAGAAGTAAATTATCATATATTCAAGTGGCTAAATAAAAATCACCGATAAACTTAAAAGTCTGACTATGTTCATCTTAATTATTCTTACATCTCAATTATGTGATGTTACTTCATAGTTAACTTTTTTTTAAAAATAATATATTAAAGGTTTTAAAACAAATCACAAATATTTATAAAATTATATTTAAAAAAACTGTATGAATTAATTCGGGATGTATATACTTCTTTACCTTTAATAATAAATTTCTAATTCAATTTTGACAGAAAGTGTCCTCCTAAATAAGAGGCTCAACCTAAATTTAATTGGGGCTTTGATTCGGACTCGAATAATTTTGGATGTCAATTTCAGGAATCTATAATTTCATCGTGTTTTAGTAGTGCTTATAACGATTTTGATTTTATAATTAGATTATTAATTGGGTGAGGTTTAGTTAGTAATGAGTGGGTAGTGGGTTGGTTTATAAATTATATTAATAAATTAAAATTATAACCAATAGTTGAACGCCAAGTATTTTAAAAAATATTTAAAGAGTTTAGTTTTAAAACAATTAAAAAAGTGGTCAATTTTGAACTCAAAGGTGGATGACAAGGGTATTTTGGAGCCAATAGGTGGATGAAAAGGGCATTTTGGAGCCAATAGGTGGATGAAGGGTAATTTTGTACCATTTTCAATACTTCAAGGGTATTTTAGGCCCTTTTCCGTAAAATGTATAATGATATTGTAGTAGGAGATTTGAATCCAGAAGTAATTTTGATGATTTCCGTAATAATATCGTATGTTTTTTTATAATAATAATGCATGTTATTTATTTTAGAAAATTAGATTGCAACCAAAAATCCATTATCATACTTTTTTGTTGAAAAAAAATATGTTACACTAGGGAATGGTTGTTGCAGCCTTAGTCGTCTCTAAAAATCACGTATAACCTTTAGTGACAATATTTTGGATTTTGTGGCGACCTTTATCGCCTCCAAAGGTCTAATTCTTTTATATTGAATCCAAGTTGGTAACGCTTAAGTGGAGGGATTAGTCTCATATGGCTTGCCACATCATTAAAAATTGAATAGTTAAATCTTGACGGTATTTATGGTTTCTTGTAATAACAACAAGATAGTTTTGATCTCAAAATGTAATGGAGGATTGTAACGACCTGTTTAGTCGTTTTGAGCAGCAGATTTTATTTCTGGAAAAACAGGTTGAGACGACGGAACCCACGACGGACCGTCATGGGCACGACGGACCGTCGAGGGGGTCTCGTTTCAGAACACTTAGAATTCTGAAATTTGGGTACTGAAATCGACTCTCTGAACTTCGTGACGAAGTGGAAGGACGGACCGTCACAGGCACGACGGCCGTCACAGGCCCTTCAGTAAATTCGAGTCTCTGAACTCTGTGACGGAAGCAGCAGGACGGACCATCGCAGGCACGACGGCCCGTCACAGGCTGCGTACTCCCAGACTGGGTCGGATTTCTGTTAAGTAATTTAAGGGGCGTTTTGGACTATTCCGGCTTTAATTACAAAGTTAGTGGGTTAATGTTAATAAGTCTAATTACTTGGGGGTTAAAAGAGGTAACCTTGAGTAAATTAGTGGGTTATTATTGCCATCTTTTATTCTTAATTATATGCTAATTAGGGTAAAAGAAAGAGGGTTTGAATAAAGAAAATAGAAAGAACAAAGAGAGAGAGAGAGGATCGAACGAGAAGAGGAAAACACAAAGCTTTGGGGAATTTGCTTGCTTGATCACTAATCTTCGGTGGAGGTAGGTTATGGTTTTTATACTATTCGTAGTAAACTCTTAATAGCGAATGATGTGTATTGGGTAGTGTTGTAAACCCTTCTATATGCTTAATTATGTGTTTGCATGTTGTGATTATATAATTGTGATAAAATAAGCATGATGAAACTATTGAATCCTAAATCTTGAAAAATAAACCCTAATCTACTTTGTTAATGATGATGTCTTGGTATAAAGAAGGCTTGATGAACGAAAGTAGTGAGATTAGGGGATCGGGTGCCACGTTTCGGTACCAGGATAGTATATGAGGATCGAAGTATCACGTTCAGACACCAGGATAGTATATGGATCGGGTGCCACGTTCCGGTACCAGGATAGTATATGAGGATCGGAGTGTCACGTTCCGACACCAGGATAGTATATGGATCGGGTGCCACGTTCCAGTACCAGGATAGTATATGAGGATCGGAGTGTCACGTTCCGACACCAGGATAGTATATGGATCGGGTGCCACGTTTCGGTACCAGGATAGTATATGAGGATCGAAGTGTCACGTTCCGACACCAGGATAGTATATGAGGATCGGAGTGTCACGTTCCGGCACCAGGATTAGCAAAGAGAATGAATCTTGAAATATGTTAATATACTCAATTTAATGAACCTAATTCCCAAATGAGTATGATGGGGAGGCGTGAGTCCTCATTGATGAGCTTAGTGTTGTGACCAAGGGTTATGGTAATTGTAAATGTCGCATGTTGAGTATTGTAGATGATTTTATGATATTATTTGATATATACTGTTTTCTATTTTGAGTTGGCCGATGACATCTACTCAGTACCTGTGTTTTGTACTGACCCCTACTTGTATGTTTTCTTTTTGATTATTTGTGGAGTGCAACAAACGTGCCGTCGTCTTCAACTCAACCGCAACTCTAGCCAGTTTTCATTACACCGGATTTCAGGGTGAGCTAATGCTTCTAGCTTGGACTGGATCTTCCTCTTCATGTCTTGATGCCTTGAACTTCCGGCATGGACTAGCTTTTATTTATTCTAAGCTTTCTAGATACTCTTAGCTTTAGAAATTAGAGGATAGATGTTCTTGTGATGATGACTTCCAGATTTTGGGAATAATAAGTTTGAGTTTTAAAAGTTAATTGTTGATCTCGTTAATGAGTTTTAAGTCTTCCGCATTTTATTTTGTTTATTATGGTTGAAATGGTGGGGTTTAGATTGGTTGGTTCGCTCATATAATAGGATAAGTGTGGGTGCCAGTCGCGGCCCGATTTGGGTCCTGACAAACTTGGTATCAGAGCATTAGGTTCGTTGGTCTCATCGCACAAGAACGAGTCTAGTAGAGTCTTAAGGAACGGTAGGGGGACGCCTTTACTTTTCTTCGAGAGGCTATAAGACTTTAGGAAAATTCCATTCTTTCTTTCTTTCTTTCGTGCTATTACTTGGATCCAATTGGTATCTAGGTGATACAAATTGGTATCTGACCATCTTCACTCTATTTCGCAGATGGTTAGAACTAGAGCAACAACCGCGCCAACACCAGCACTGGCGGGACAGGGCGCGTCTGAACCAGCCACTGGGGCTGTAGCTCGAGGAAGAGTAGCAGCGAGAGGCCGTGGAAGAGGTCGTGGGAGGACGTCCTCTAGAGGAAGAGGACAAGCACCTAGCCCATCTGATACTAGGGCGGTGACTCCTCCACCGACTGAGGAAGTGTTAAGAGAGGGTGAGGAAGAGGAGAATGAACAAGTATAGAATGAGGGGTTGCCACCCCAACCTACCCCAGAGATGATCAATCAGGTTCTTGCTTATCTTAGCGGGTTATCCGATCAGGGCCAGACACCTCCAGTGTTTTCTGCACCAGCACCTCAGGTTCCGGAGGTACAACATGCGGCTACTGTGGCTCCCCGCATGGATGCCTCATTGGAAATAGGCACATTTCCTCGTCTGACTACAGGGCCTATAATGACAAATGATCAGCATGAACTTTTCAGTAAGTTCTTGAAATTGAAACCTCCAGTCTTCAAAGGTGCTGAATCTGAGGATGCTTATGATATTCTGGTTGACTGTCATGAGCTACTACACAAGATGGGTATAGTAGAACGGTTTGGTGTGGAGTTTGTGACTTATCAGTTTCAAGGGAACGCCAAAATGTGGTGGCGGTCACATGTTGAGTGTCAACCAACAGAGGCGCCACCTATGACTTGGGCATCATTCTCTAGCTTGTTTATGGAGAAGTATATCCCCCAGACTTTGAGGGACAGGAAAAGAGATGAGTTCTTGAGCCTAAAGCAAGGTAGGATGTCGGTTACTGCATATGAGGCTAAGTTTCGTGCATTATCCAGGTATGCCACCCAACTTTGTTTCAGTCCACAAGAGCGGATTCGCCGCTTTGTGAAGGGGTTGAGATCAGAGTTGCGGATTTCAGCCTTGCAGGTAGTGGCTACGGTAAAATCTTTTCAAGAAGTTTTAGACTTCGTGATAGAGGTAGAGGGAGTGAAGCCAGATGACTTCACTATGGCAACGACATCAAAGAGGTTTCGAAAGGGAGGTGAGTTTAATGGTTCTTACTCTAGAGGACAGGGTTTAGGAGGTTACTCAGTCCGACCAATTCAGTCCTCACTACAGACTGTAGTTGGGGGTCCACCTCAGACCGGTCAACATTTCTCTGAGGTTGGAGGTTATTCCTAGACTTCGTCGTTCTCACAGAGACCAATGCTTGAATCCAGAGAATGTTATGGATGTGGGGAGACTGGACACATCAAGAGGTATTGTCCAAAACAGAATTACATACCTCCCATAGTCCGAGGTAGAGGTGGTCATGGAGGAGGCCGTCATTCTGGAGGACGTGGTAGTCGAGGTAATGGTGGTCACCAAAACGGCCGGGGTGATGGGCAAACTGTAGCCACTACAGCACAACATGGTAGGGGCAACGGACAAACAGGTGACAGGGCCCATTGTTACGCCTTCCCTGGGCGGTCTGAAGCGGAGACATCGGATGCTGTTATCACAGGTAATCTTTTGATTTGTGATTGCATGGCTTCTGTATTATTTGATCCTGGCTCCACATTTTCATATGTATCTGCCTCATTTGCTAATGGTCTTAATTTACATTGTGAATTGCTTGACATATCTATTCGTGTGTCTACTCCGGTGGGTGACTCTGTAATAGTTGAAAGAATATATAGGTCTTGTTTGGTGAATTTTGTGGGGAACAATACTTATGTAGACTTGGTTATCTTAGACATGGTTGATTTTGATGTAATTCTGGGTCTGACTTGGCTTTCTCCGAATTTTGCGATCTTGGATTGTAATGCTAAAACAGTGACGTTAGCCAAGCCTGGGACAGATCTGTTAGTGTGGGAGGGCGACTACACTTCCAATCCGGTTCGTATTGTCTCCTTTCTTCGTGTTAAGAAAATGGTTAGTAAGGGTTGTCTAGCTTTCTTGGCACATCTCAGGGATGACACTACCCAAGTACCTTCAATTGAGTCGGTTTCGATAGTCCGCGAATTTTTAGATGTGTTTCCTGCAGACCTTCTTGGTATGCCACCGGATAGAGATATTGACTTCTGCATTGATCTTGAACCGGGTACTCGCCCCATTTCTATACCCCCTTATAGAATGGCTCCCACAGAGTTAAGAGAGTTAAAGGCCCAACTTCAAGAGTTGTTGAGCAAAGGCTTCATTAGACCAAGTGCATCTCCTTGGGGTGCTCCGGTGTTATTTGTGAAGAAGAAGTATGGGAGTTTTCGGATGTGCATAGACTACCGGCAGTTGAACAAGGTAACTATTAAGAACAAATATCCCATTCCTCGCTTTGATGACTTGTTCGATCAATTACAAGGTGCTTGTGTCTTCTCTAAGATTGACTTGAGATCCGGTTATCATCAATTGAAAATACGGGCAGCGGATGTGCCAAAGACTGCTTTTCGGACCAGGTATGGGCATTACGAATTTGTAGTGATGTCTTTTGGTCTTACGAATGCCCCTGCTGCTTTCATGAGCTTGATAAACGGGATTTTTAAGCCATATCTGGATCTCTTTGTGATCATATTTATTGATGATATATTGGTATACTTAAAGAGCAAGAAGGAACATGAGGAGCACTTGAGAATTGTATTGGAAATGTTGAGGGAGAAAAAGCTTTATGCCAAATTCTCCAAGTGTGAGTTTTGGCTAGATGCAGTGTCCTTCTTGGGGCATGTGGTTTCTAAGGATGGGGTGATGGTGGATCCTTCTAAGATTGAGACAGTGAAGAGTTGGGTAAGACCTACTAATGTGTCAGAAATAAGGAGCTTTGTTGGTTTAGCTAGTTATTACCGTCGATTTGTCAAGGGATTCTCTTCCATTGCTTCCCAATTGACGAACTTGACTAGGCAGAATGTTCCTTTTGTATGGTCGGATGAATGTGAAGAAAACTTTCAGAAGCTCAAGACTTTGTTGACTACCGCACCAATCCTTACCTTGCCAGTGGAAGGTAAGAATTTCATTGTCTATTGTGATGCATCCTATTCGGGTTTGGGTGCAGTACTGATGTAAGAGAAGAATGTAATTGCTTATGCTTCAAGGCAATTAAAGGTGCACGAACGTAATTATCCGACCCATGATTTGGAATTGGCTGCGATAGTGTTTGCTTTAATGCAATGGAGACACTATCTATATGGGGTTAAGTGTGAAGTATACATGGATCATCGTAGCCTACAGTATGTCTTTACTCAAAAAGATTTGAACTTGAGACAGAGGAGATGGATGGAACTACTGAAGGACTACGACATCACTATTTTGTATCATCCGGGAAAGGCTAATGTTGTGGCAGATGCCTTAAGTAGAAAGGCAGGGAGCATGGGAAGTCTAGCTCACTTGCAAGTTTCTAGATGTCCATTGGCTAGAGAAGTTCAGACTCTGGCTAACGACTTGATGAGGTTAGAAGTAAATGAGAAGGGAGGATTGTTGGCTTGTGTGGAGGCAAAATCTTCTTTTCTTGACAAGATCAAGGGAAAATAGTTTGATGATGAGAAACTAAGCCAAATTCGGGATATGGTGTTGCGAGGAGAGGCTAAAGAAGCAATAATGGATGAGGAAGGTGTTTTGAGAATTAATGGAAGGGTATGTGTGCCCCGTGTTGATGATTTGATCCACACTATTCTTACAGAGGCTCATAGCTCCGGATATTCTATACATCCTGGTGCAACCAAGATGTATCGTGACCTAAAGCAACACTTTTGGTGAAGTAGGATGAAGCACGACATTGTGGATTTTGTTGCCAAATGTCCAAATTGTCAGCAAGTAAAGTACAAACACCAGAGGCCCGGAGGAACACTTCAGAGAATGCCCATTCCTGAATGGAAGTGGGAGAGAATTGCAATGGACTTCGTGGTTGGTCTTCCAAAGACATTGGGGAAGTTTGACTCTATTTGGGTAATCGTTGATAGGTTAACTAAGTCTTCCCACTTCATTCCAGTCAAGGTGACATACAATGCAGAGAAGTTAGCCAAAATCTATATCTCAGAAATCATTCGATTGCATGAAGTTCCACTCTCCATCATATCAGATAGAGGTACGCAGTTTACTTCTAAGTCTTGGAGAACATTGAATGCTGAATTAGGTACTAGGTTGGACCTTAGTACTGCATTTCACCCTCAGACCGATGGTCAGTCTGAGCGAACAATTCAAGTGTTGGAGGATATGCTTCGTGCATGTGTGATAGAATTTGGAGGACATTGGGATAACTTCTTACCCTTAGCAGAGTTCTCATACAACAATAGCTATCACTCAAGTATTGATATGGCTCCTTTCGAAGCATTGTATGGGAGGAGATGTAGGTCTCCCATTGGTTGGTTTGATGCATTTGAGGTTAGACCTTGGGGTACTGACCTTCTGAGAGAATCGTTAGATAAAGTGAAATCTATTCAAGAAAAGTTGTTAGCGGCGCAAAGTAGGCAAAAGAAATATGCAGATCGAAAGGTTAGAGACTTGGAGTTCATGGAGGGTGAACAAGTCTTGCTGAAGGTTTCACCCATGAAAGGGGTGATGCGTTTTGGTAAAAGGGGTAAATTAAGCCCAAGGTATATTGGTCCCTTTGAAGTACTTAAGCGAGTAGGGGAGGTGGCTTATGAGTTAGCCTTGCCTCCAGGGCTGTCCGGAGTGCATCCGGTATTTCATGTGTCTATGTTGAAAAGATACCATGGGGATGGAAACTACATCATTCGTTGGAATTCCGGTGTGCTTGATGAAAATTTATCTTATGAGGAGGAGCCTGTTGCCATTTTGGATAAAGAAGTTCGCAAGCTGAGGTCAAGGGAGATTGCATCCATCAAAGTTCAATGGAAGAATCGACCCGTCGAAGAAGCCACTTGGGAGAAAGAGGCTAATATGCGAGAAAGATACCCACACCTGTTTACAGATTCAGGTACTCCTTCTCTCCCTTATTTTCCTTCTTGTGATCGTTCGGGAACGAACGATGGGTAAATTGGTATCTATTGTAACGACCTGTTTAGTCGTTTTGAGCAGCAGATTTTATTTCTGAAAAAACAGGCTGAGACGACGGAACCCACGACGGACCGTCATGGGCACGACGTACCGTCGAGGGGGTCTCGTTCCAGAACACTTAGAATTCTGAAATTTGGGTACTGAAATCGACTCTCTGAACTTCGTGACGAAGTGGAAGGACGGACCGTCACAGGCAAGACGGCCGTCACAGGCCCTTCAGTAAATTCGAGTCTCTGAACTCTGTGACGGAAGCAGCAGGACGGACCGTCGCAGGCACGACGGCCCGTCACAGGCTGCGTACTCCCAGACTGGGTCGGATTTCTGTTAAGTAATTTAAGGGGCATTTTGGACTATTCCGGCTTTAATTACAAAGTTAGTGGGTTAATGTTAATAAATCTAATTACTTGGGGGTTAAAAGAGGTAACCTTGAGTAAATTAGTGGGTTATTATTGCCATCTTTTATTCTTAATTATATGCTAATTAGGGTAAAAGAAAGAGGGTTTGAATAAAGAAAATAGAAAGAACAAAGAGAGAGAGAGAGGATCGAACGAGAAGAGGAAAACACAAAGCTTTGGGGAATTTGCTTGCTTGATCACTAATCTTCGGTGGAGGTAGGTTATGGTTTTTATACTATTCGTAGTAAACTCTTAATAGCGAATGATGTGTATTGGGTAGTGTTGTAAACCCTTATATATGCTTAATTATGTGTTTGCATGTTGTGATTATATAATTGTGATAAAATAAGCATGATGAAGCTATTGAATCCTAAATCTTGAAAAATAAACCCTAATCTACTTTGTTAATGATGATGCCTTGGTATAAAAGAAGGCTTGATGAACGAAAGTAGTGAGATTAGGGGATCGGGTGCCACGTTTCGGTACCAGGATAGTATATGAGGATCGGAGTGTCACGTTCAGACACCAGGATAGTATATGGATCGGGTGCCACGTTCCGGTACCAGGATAGTATATGAGGATCGGAGTGTCACGTTCCGACACTAGGATAGTATATGGATCGGGTGCCACGTTCCAGTATCAGGATAGTATATGAGGATCAGAGTGTCACGTTCCGACACCAGGATAGTATATGGATCGGGTGCCACGTTTCGGTACCAGGATAGTATATGAGGATCGGAGTGTCACGTTCCGACACCAGGATAGTATATGAGGATCGGAGTGTCACGTTCCGGCACCAGGATTAGCAAAGAGAATGAATCTTGAAATATGTTAATATACTCAATTTAATGAACCTAATTCCCAAATGAGTATGATGGGGAGGCGTGAGTCCTCATTGATGAGCTTAGTGTTGTGACCAAGGGTTATGGTAATTGTAAATGTCGCATGTTGAGTATAGTAGATGATTTTATGATATTATTTGATATATACTATTTTCTATTTTGAGTTGGCCGATGACATCTACTCAGTACCTGTGTTTTGTACTGACCCCTACTTGTATGTTTTCTTTTTGATTATTTGTGGAGTGCAGCAAACGTGCCGTCGTTTTCAACTCAACCGCAAATCTAGCCAGTCTTCATTACACCGGATTTCAGGGTGAGCTAATGCTTCTAGCTTGGACTGGATCTTCCTCTTCATGTCTTGATGCCTTGAACTTCCGGCATGGACTAGCTTTTATTTATTCTAATCTTTCTAGATACTCTTAGCTTTAGAAATTAGAGGATAGATGTTCTTGTGATGATGACTTCCAGATTTTGGGAATAATAAGTTTGAGTTTTAAAAGTTAATTATTGATTTCGTTAATGAGTTTTAAGTCTTCCGCATTTTATTTTGTTTATTATGGTTGAAATGGTGGGGTTTAGATTGGTTGGCTCGCTCACATAATAGGATAAGTGTGGGTGCCAGTCGCGACCCGATTTGGGTCCTGACAAGGATATAATCTATTTCGCATAGTTCAGAAATATTCTTAACTCTATTCCATTAATACAAGATCGATTTTTTTGAATTGTGAATCAGAAAAAATTAAGATGTTGTACCTGAACACATAATTAATAGTATTAATAAATAATTATCTATAATAAATATTGTACCTGAACACATAATTAATAGTATATCTTAATGCATTGTTAAAGTTATTCTCTCACTTAGGCATTTAACATTGACCGTTTTAAATTAGAAATAATTTAAAAATGTCATTCTTCCATCTATTGAATCAAATTTACTTGCCCCTTCTTTTACTTATTGAGTAAAAAATATCTTTGACATATTAGAAATTATTCAAATTCGATTGAATAGGTAGAATGAGGAGGGGCAAATCTAAAGAACTTCTAATAGGCAAGGATATTTTGTTTTATACGATAGGTGGAAGGAGGGGCAAATTTGAACTAATTGGTGGAAGAAGGGTATTTTTGAACCATTTCTAATATATTGATGACATTTTTAAAACTTTCCCCGTTGTTAGAATATTATGTCTAAACACATTATTAATACTCCCTCTGTCTGTATTTACTTGTCCGTATTATCTTTTATATCTGTTCCTATTTACTTGCCTATTTTAACAAATCAAGAAAGGACAACAATTTTTTTTTCTAAAATATGCCCTTACTTAATTCTAGAAAATTTCTAGTACTACTAAGTTGTAATGTATGCTTTTTGGAACCAGTAAATACATTTATTATACTTGGGGAGTTGCATAATCTTTTAAGCTTAGATTAAAATTGTAACTGACCTATGATAGTAATTGGTGTCTTAATATGTGTGTCACTTCTAAAGTGAACAACTAAATAGGGACAGAGGAAGTAGTATATACTCCAACATGATATTCATAATTTATTGTATTTTGAGGAATTAATTGATAATTATGTTATTAGTTATTTTTATTAAAATATCATTTTATAATTTTTAAATAATATACTATCTAATTCATTTTTATAAAATGATGATTTTACATCAACTTAGTGATACTTTAAATAACTTTTAGAATCTATAATCAAACGCTAGCTTTAGGATTTCACTGCAATTAGCTATTTACCCATCATTTTTCATGTCCATCTTATTATCCTTCTTCATCTTGTTGTTAGAGTCGTAAAAATAATCATTTACTTTTGTATCAAGGTTAGGTAGATTGTCTCTGCATCACAGCTCTTGGGATGCAGTTCTCCAAATCTTACTAATACGAGATGCATTGTACATCGATTTTGTCGTTTGATTAGCTTATTGTTGGTAATACATACCGATTTAGTTTTGAAGTCTTGTACAATTATTATAGGCTTAGGCGTACATATTTATTTTCTTATGTTTTTCCATCGAGTATTTGGTTTTTATATTGGAGCCTGCGATTATATCTGAATTTGTATCATGTAGGGTCTCATTCGAAGAAAAATGCTTTCTACTAAAAAGTTTCTCATATTCAAGACTCGTATCCCAGATCTTTGATTATTAAAGGAATAATCTCATTCACTGCAGTATATCTGATAGATAAAGAAACAATTTCATTCACCGCATCATATATTTTCATGAAAACGTACATATTTATATATTGAAGCTCCCTTTTATTTTAGCTTTGATTGATTGATTGATCTATAGAACTATTGAAATATAGTTAACTTGATTAATAAAATTGTGTCATTTGACGATTTCGAATAAACACAAGAAAGTGGAAGTGGAGGAATCTTTTTCTTTTTCTTCTTTTCTAAGTCATTCTTGGACCATCCATGGTTAGATCTTATTGCCATTATTCTTATTCTAATTCTTATATTTATTCTTTTTTTCTATATAAGGGCTAACGCTCAATTTCTAATTTCAATGAAGCTAGATACTATCCTAATATATTACTTTTTAAAATCTCGAGATAACCTTCGATAGCTATAACTTATGTGATATTCTTTATCCTTTGATTATAATAGCATGTAAATCACAGAGAAAATGTAAACAACACTAAACAAATTCTTTATGATCGACACAATTCATAATCATTGAGATTGGAGGCGATAAATCTTGAATTATTCGTATAAATAACCATTATTGAGCCAAATCAATTGAGTCATCCTAAAATACATATGATAGAGTATTATTATTTTAAAAAGGAAAAAAAAAACTCAAAAGTGTTTTTAAAAACTTGACCACAAATTATTGTTTTAAAATTGATAAAAGAAAATATATTTTTAAAATTAATTAATCAAACACAAAAAATTATTACGAAAATAAAGAATCTTGAATATATTGAAATGCACGTGTGGTCATAGTTGATGAATTTGAGTGGCATTTACTTTAATAAAATCACCAAAAGTTGACTATTATTGGTTGCTTAGGTTTCCATTAATATGAATGGAGGAGCACCAATGACCACTTCTTCCACTTTCTTTATACTCCATCATTTTTATATTATTTTACTCATGTCGATCTGATATTATAATTTAATTAGAATATTATGCGACTCGTGTTGATTTGGAGTTGATTTGATATTGTAATTTAATTAGAATCTTATGCGACTCGTGTTGATTTGATAGTGTAATTTAATTAAAATTTTATGCTAGTTAACAAATTTTACTAACAACGTTTTAGAATTTTTTTGTATTGTTATATACTACAAAAGGTAAATTAAAAAGTATAATCATAAATTAAATAACCTCAATATTTTTAATATAGAGGTCATATAATATAAAATCAGGAAATAGTCCCTTGGTTCCATTTATATCCCATGAGGTTTAGACTATATTGATCAAATTAATACTTAACTTTCATGATCAACAATATATTTCATTACTCAAGTAATAACAATAATACACTAAATAGAATTGGGAGTGAGTACTTAATCAAATAATAATATATTTGCATGGAATTATAGGGCAAGTTAAATAGTACTAGATATTTAAAAGATAGTTAAAGCAAAGCTCATACACTTAACACACACACACATATATATATATATATGGTACGTCAATCGATATATTGCAGTGAATACGTACATGATTGCAGTGGATACGTACGTGATGGTTTTTCTCATAATTAGAGATTTCAAATTTAAATTTCGATTATAAAAAGTTTTCAGCCCTACACAACGTGAATTTAAATTAAATTTTAACATAAATATCGACCACTAAATAAAAAATCAATAAAACACATATATTGTGGCATTAATTAATAATAGATCACATAATAATCATTAGTCGGATCATCAAAAAACTTAGAGGTGGCAGACAATATTTCTCTCCACTTTCATCTGCTGACCTAGACCACTCTTAATTTTGTTAAAGTCAATTTTAGGAATCAAAAATTTTATTTTAATTTTTTTTAAAAATAAATAAATATATCCAAAATTAAAAAGATTTGAAACCTATTTTATATACATAAAAATAAATATATGTATATATAATATATCATTTTTAATAAATAAATAAATAATCGACTAATTCTGTCCCTGAGCAGTTTAACAGTATCTTAAAATTAGGCATTATAAATTTTGAGTTAAAAAGATCAATTTAAATACGTCTAATATCTATATCTATATCTATATATAATACATTATACTTTAAGATATTGAATTCTATCGAATCGATGAGCCATGATTGTATCTGCCACTTTTAAAGCCATTACTGGGTACACATGTCCAATCCTTTACCCACCAAAATGCATCACCATTTTTGCCTTGGTGGACCATGTGGCTATTATATATCTCTATCTCCATGACTCGACTGGTGAATTTAGAGTGTTATCATAAAAAATAATAATTTTAATTTTATATTAAAAATTACTAAATATATACATATATTATTAATTTGAAATTATTGATAACATGAAAATTATAAATTTTAAATTTTAATTTCGCCATTTCTTTTAACTACAATACTTATTCTTTCTTGCATTTCTTTTAACTACAATACTTATTCTTTAAATATATATTGCACCATGTAATTTTTTTACATAAAGTCTATAGTACACAATTGATATTGGACAATTTCAAACATGACTTTATTCTGAAAGCTAAGTTTATTAGATAAAAAAAAAAATGTAAAAAGAATAAAACGTTTGAAAAAAAATGTGAAATTTTAAATGATCCCATTTCCTTGTGGTTTGGATTGTATTTGATTTAAAAAATAAAAAAGGAAAATGCTATATACTCTTATGATACTATTTTCTTTTACTATAGTTCCTTTTCAAGAGGAATGTTATACTTTTTTTAGTGAAAAGTATTATATATATAAATATTAAAATATTTTAAAGATTATATACATCTTTTGAAATTTTCATAATTACATAAATAAATATTATAGTACATTTAAATTACAAATTAAAGTATACTCGAATCTCTATATAATGGTATTGTTCGTTCAATTGTTTTTGACTGTTAATCTGTTATAGCAATATATTGTTATAACTTAAAGAAACCCTAGCTCCATCCCGATTTAAATATCTTCTTTTCTTTTTAATCTGTCTTAAAAGGAGTAACTCTTTATATATTGTATCAAGCTTTCCAGCTCCAACATTCTACGTGACAAACTTAAGAGCATAAGATATATTCAAATGATTGAACATATATTTAATTTAAGTCCACAATATTAAAAATTTTCTTTTATATTTTATGCTTCGTACTCAGTCAAATTAAAACACTGCAATTAGAATAAAGAAAGCGATACAACATAATATGAATATTGAATAATTATCGTTATAATAAAATATTATTATTGATTATATTTATTATATTCCTATTCCTCCAATGAATCTATGGAATCCTTTTCTCCTCAACATTTTATAAGACTTGTATACTATATACTATTTTTTTTTAAAGCTAAGTGATTGATGCCTCCACATTAGTTCAAACATACTATTCTTAAAAATCAAACATGTCTGGGACTATGATATCTAAAATTTATTCCTTGAATAACTCATCATATTGATGAGTAATCAAGCATAGACATACATTAATCAACTTAAATAAATTAATTATAAGTGGTCCTATAGGGATAAATTCCCCCTTCCACTTACCATTTTTCCCATTTGATCTTATATTATCTTCAGATATATGTCTTCTCATATGTTTGTGGTCTCATCCACCTTTTTTACTTTATAATCCCATCATACTTTGATATTATAAAGATTTTCTTTTTACACAATTATTATTATTATTATTATTATTATTATTATATATATATATATATATATATATATATATATATATATTTTGTTGTCTATTTTACCAAATTAAGATTATGTACAATATACATTGTTGCCTTGCATGTCACATTACATATCACACAATACAAGAGCTATTGTGACTTAGTAATCAACGAAATGAGTAAGAGATCATATGTTCTCACGTTTGAATTTTAGCAAAAAATGATTTATTTCTAAAAAGCTAGTTAACTAATATATTCTCAAAAAAAAAAGAAATAGTTGCTATAGAAGGGTAATATTATAAATTAAAGAGCGTATCGTTTTAGAGATAGTTATTATTGTTATAGATGAAAAGTTGTTATATAAAAGATAAAATTTAACATAAAAAGTCTATTTCGAGAAAAACTTGATATTTACATTCATTTGGTTTAGAGAGTTTTCGTTTTATTACAAGTTAAAAAGACGATTCTGATATTTGAGACGGTTATACACTTAAACAAAAGTCTATGATTTTATTTTAAAAAATAATATAAATTAATTCGACACAATTATATTCAATCAGTTTTGTTATATAAAAATATTGTTATAGTGAGTTCTGACCATATAAACTCACTTGTGCATAAAAATAAAATAGAATATCATTAAATAGATGTTGTACATATAGGGCAATTTTTTCAACTTTTATCTCTGTTCATGACAAGGGCATTTAACAGAATATTAATTGCCTAGTATCAACTATTGTATTCAATTATTTTTTAATAACCACATTATCGGTTGATTAGTACTCACTTTTTTTTTTGTTGTTGATTTATTTAGTGGGTGACTATGGACCATGTGCAAATGTGCCACTTGTATACTTTTTTTTGGTTGGGGGTGGGGTGGGGGATTCTATAAGATATGATAGCTTTTTAGCATTTATTTAGTTTGTGGGGCTCAATGGTTTCTTTGCCTATTTAAAGGTATGATAATTTTCTTGAGAAACCATTGAGTTTTTAGTAGTTCAAGTGTTTGTACTTTTTTGTGTGTGTATCAAACAATACTATGGCAACTTTGGTACCTGAGGTTGAGAATAGGGCATGTATCAATGGGTGCAATAATGATTTGACCAATTTTGATCACTCTCAAATAGATTGCTCCCTTCTCATGTCATTGCTTGATGACTCGCAAGGCGTAGACGATATTGATCATGATAACGAGAGATTATCGAGTGTGATTAGATCTCTCGAGGCTGAAATTGATGATCATCACCTGATAAACGTTGATCACGATTCATTTCAGAATACTCATCAAAGGAGTACTACCAACGATGAAGATTGGCAGTCGTGAGAATCTGATCAAAGTCAAAATCAAAGTTAAAATTTATTCGAATCGAGCTGTCTTGATTTGAGTTGGATGGATATAGAGATGGATATTGCTCCTTCTAATACCATTAGTGATGACATGATGAACTTTTGGTACATGGACAATAGTTATGGACAAGATCATGATGTGTATGAATATGGTTATGGTACTTTTCCCTTAGAGGAAAATGATCACAATTCATCAGCTTTAACAACACAAGCCTAAGTCGAAACTTCAATATGGACTTCGGAAATTAAAAAAAAAACACAAGGCTAAAGTTTGTGCCAAAAAATTATAACTTCTATTGTAATTGATTAGCTAGAGGTAAATTGTACTTGAATTAGATGTATTAGTGAGGAGGAACTCAATAAAATAACAACACGTATCATGCTCCTAAACCTTGGATGTCAATATTAATATTGGTGTTTGATTGGTATAGAGTTAAAAAAAAAAAATTACTACATTCAAAAGGTAATCTAAAAATCAAGTAATTTTTCTGAGGGATGTACATGGATCAGTTTGATTTGAGTTTTTTATTTATTGAATTAGGTCAAATACATAAACAGATCCCTAAATTTGTTGAGTTTTTTTTTCCAAGTATTTTAAGTACGTTTTGTTTCTTTAAAGCACTGTTGGTTGATTTTAATCGGATTTTCTATTGTAAATGCCTTCAATTGTGTTCGAATTGTAATAATTTTGATTAAATGAATGAAGACAAACCGTGTTAGTGTCATTTGTTTTCTAATGTGTTCAAATGACTTAAGTAAAAACATAATTATTTTCGAACATTTTCACTATCAATTGGACTAATGAGTTGTAGAACAACATATGTATCCTCTATCAATATCCCTCACAAATCTGGTTCCACATCAGACGACGGTGTTTGTTTAAACAGAACAAATTATGGAGGTTTAATGATTTAATAGGAAAATGACATAGTTAAAATACCTGAAGGAAAAAATCTAACAAATTTAGGAATCCGCTTATGCATTTGGCCATTGAATTAAATAAGTTATGTTAGATTTGTTATAGACAGTGGGCTAATATTGTTAGACCAATCCTAGTGTTAGAATATTGGTAGTTATTCGATATATGGAATATAGTTAATAATGTTTGAAATAAACTTTATCATGTGTTTAATTTGGGATAATAACTAATCCTAGAATAACGTTTACATCGAACTGATGAAGTTAGCTATCCCATATAGAAGGTGAGATGGCTAATCTCATAGGATATCGTTTGATATACCATATTATTGTACCATAAGAAATAAAAACTAAAGTTAAAATTAAGGAAATTAAATATCTATAAATTATATATTAAAATGTTTTTAGGTATAGAATAATATTAGAGTTGTATACATATAATATTGGATTGGTTTGATATAGGTGTAGTAGCTTACTAAGTACAATACTATTTCTATTTGTAGGAGATCTATGAAGGGTATTCATTTGTCACCGTTTATAAAATTTAAAAAAGCTCTTGAACTTGATAACAAGACTTACTTTAGCACTTAATTACATGCCGTTTAAATTATTCTTTAACATCTCTGAAGTGATTTTTTTTCAATCCTAATACTACAATATCAGTCTCACAGTGGCAAGTGTATAACACACACGCCATTTAATTGCCACGTGCATTACCACGCCAGCGCCACATTGAAAATTATAAATTTTGAGTTTTTTAGTTCTTTTTTTTTTTATACATTTTTAGAAAGGTAAAAATAGAAAAGAAAATTGAGAATTAATTCAAGATAATAAAAATAAAATCAAACTCTAACATATTCAAGACTAGAAAACATTCAATTTTTAAAACATATTATCGAAATAAATAAATAATACAAATTAAATAATTAATTTGAGATGAAGAAATTATAAATTTTTTATTAAAAAAAGTTTCAAGTTCATCATAATCAACAATCCTTCCTTCCATATGTAAAATCTTGAAGCAACAACTAGTTGTTGGATTTTTCATTTTTTCTTAATAATCACTTCTAAGAATAAGCAAGAATAATTTGAAATGAAGAAATATAAGTGGGGGTGCTTCGAACAAGAAGAAAGAAAGTGGCGGGGAGAAAAGCTCGTTGAATAATAAGAAGAAAAGGGTGAGATAAATATGAGTCGCGGCGAGGTTCGAAATAGGAGAAAGAAGGGTGCAGGTGGGGGGTTCGAAGAACAAAAGGTGGGGTTGTTGGTGAACAAAGGTGGTGGGGTTAGATGAAAGATGAAACCTTATTGGTTGGAAAGAAAAAAAGGAGCCTATTTATTTTATTTTTAATTTTTTTTTACGTTTTCACTTGCTTTATTTTTTATTTGCCACATCAACTTTTTGGGTGGATTTTAATTCACTTGAAATGAGATTAGGGAGGTAAATTGTTTTTCTGAAGGAGTTGTCATTTTCTATCAGGAACGCTATGTCATTTTGAATCTCGGCATATTTCAAATACTTGAAGGCCCCGCTGACACGAAGTGATTTAGAAAGATTCTTCTTTATCGATGGTGATCGGTCATGGTATCCATAGCCTACCTTATCTTACATTATCTGAAGTTGGACGGGATATAATTATTTGTAAAGTTAAAATGCTAAAGTAAATTTTGCAGACAAGTTCAGTTTTTTTTAAAATGTATTTTCCTATTTGTATATGTTGGATCTTTTTACTTGCTCAAAAAGATATTAGATAGGTAAACAATGAATATTTGAAGTCCAAAGAAATGAAAATGATCATCTTTATGACATTTCTTTGAGAAAAGAGTAATTATCGAACTTGATTCAACAAGAAAGAGTATGGAGATGACGAAATGATGATAGGAAGAACCCCAAAGGCATACGCAAAAAAAGTATTGCATACATTTAGACAAATCCTACGGGCTTTGCTTAAAGCAGACAATGTCACACCACAAAATGATGATATATAAAACCCCATAGGCATACACCAAAAAAAGCATACACAGAAAAAGTATTGCATACTTTTATACAAATCATACGGGCTTTGCTCAAAGCAGACAATGTCGCACCATGTCAGAAGTTTCACTAACATGTACAAACAGAAGCCAATATGAAACTATTACATTACATATATTCATGTACAAGTAAAAGGTATAACAGTAACTCTGCATTAAAGAAAATGTACAACAAACATATTCAAAGATTAGAAACTTTTGGACTTACTGAATTCATAGCTTTATCATGAACTAATTCCTCACTAGTTTTCATGTTTCCCTTATCACTTACCAATTCACTACTCTTCAATGTGTTGCCATTGGGATTCTCAGTGCCAGTGCTGGCTATGAAACGACCGCTCACTGAACGGCCTAGAGGTGAACCAACTAAGGGAGTAAAATCGTCGGAGGAGTCAGATTCCACAGATAGATCTCTCTCTGATGCTGTTGGTTCTAACTCACCTTTAGATTTTCGTGATGACTTCCGAGATACATGTCTTAGGATATTCTTCGCCTTGTCACGGACTCTACTCTTGTTGGAGCTACTACATTGAACATTTCCCTCATGAGCCTCTTTACTATCATCTCGGGGAGTTGTTTCCACTGAATCGTTCATAATAAGATTCACACCGATCCCCTTTGCACTCACTGCCTTTAGATTAGCTTGCGGAGATGGAACAGGATCTCCAAGATTTATAGACCTGTCCTCGCTTTTCTGACTTTTGTGGAAGAAGGACCCGATCTTATTTATACCCCTGTTAATTAGATTCGACTTCTTAGATCCACTGCCTTCATCAGAATCATCACCCCGAGTAGATCCTCCCCCTCTTAACTTGAAACTTCCTCCCATGGAATCAGCATCAGAACCATGAACTTCTCCATCGATAACCCGACTCTTTCCCTTTCTCTGTTCCCAAACTTGTGGTACTTCACTGCCAGGGTGGTGTACCCACATGCCAGTCTCCTTCTGCCCTTCTATGTTAATTGGTTCATATGTATCTGCAATTTTTGACGATTGCTTATCCATCTCGGTGGGTAAGGACCCTCTTTCGGCTGTATCCATCTCATCAGAATTGCTCTCCTGTTTGATGTCCGTTTTTGCCTGCTCGGATGACTGCTCTGTAAACTGAAAATTAATACACATAAATTTTCAACCATCTATACTTTCGTTAGTAAAAATATATGGCCTACTTGTCACTAGGCCTAACTAATTCAATGACATCAGCTGGAAAACAGAATAATTTGAAAATTGAATCATTTCCAAAAGCAATTAACAGTGATCTCATGAGAAGTGTTGGCTTCGTGGCAGCCTAAGTACTTGTTTACCGTAACTTGCTGGAAAGAAGTATGTACCTTTTCGCTGCCTTCAACTACAGTTATGGCAAGACGTAGTCTCCCCATTTTAACATTATGAAGAGACAACCATATATCATGCCTCTGGCCATCCCTATAATCACAGATGTTTATGGAATAATCTCTGCCAAAAAGAAACATGTTGAGTAAATAAAGTGCACACAAAAGCATTTGCATTTATTAAGGCACATTTTGCATAACATTCAATAGAAGAGAAGATGCTGAAAGGATTCTTCAAAAGGGAAAAAAAGAATATGATAGCAAATAGATTATGTAAGTTTTATTCTTCACGCGGCCAGTGAAGATCCTACTTTCTTCAAATACAAAGGAACTCAAGATATGAACAGGGACGAGAAACACAAAAGACAGCAAAAATCTATCTCTACTTGTCCAAGTCATCATAATATCTCAATAGATAGGAATATGATGTTACTACGAGTATTAGCTACGCAGGAGATAGATGAAGCATAAAGATGAGCACAATACAAGCTGAGAATCAATGGTTGTGGAAGAAGGAACTAAAAGCAAGAAATAACTCGCAAAGAGCAACAGAAGCCACCTAAAAATGGAAATTTCCCAGCGTAACCCGACCCTTACGTGGTTGGAGTTAACAACTCACTCCTGGTCTATCCTTATTTTTCCCCTTTTCTTTTGGATGATAATGATGTCTCAGCCATTGGAGGGGATCCTTGGTGTAACTAATAAATTTGTAGCCATCTGACCAGGAGGTTCGGTTCCGAGCTGTGGAAACAACCACCTCCAAAAATGCAGGGCAAGGCTGCATGCCTGCGATCATTGGACCCAAGTGGTCCAGCCCATCTCTGAACCTTGCACTTAGAGGGAGTTTAGTGCACCGAGCTGCCCTTTCTTTCTTTTTGATGGTGTCTGGACCAATAATATATCCTAACATCCTATCATTAGTCTATGACTCTATGCTACTGCAGTAAAAAGTAAAAGAGAAAAACAGACCCCAATGTTTCATCCGCAGAAAAATGGTCTCTGTCACAAACATCTATGTTGAGCATATCGTTAGGAGACTCCCATGAACAGACTGGAATCTTGAACTCCTCTTGCCACTGTGGAGCTAATGTCTTCTTCTGAGTCCTAGTCTTGAATCTGTAGGGCCCAAGATGCCCCTTAACATATGGATCAGAGAGTCCTGAAAATGATCTCTCAGGTATTTAGCATGTCCTAGTTAGATAGATTACAGTAAGAGGATTTCCGGCTAACCATTTAAATCTGCTGGCTTTAAGTCTTCCGCTTCAAGGACTTCCAAAATAACATGGGCAATGGGCTCCTTTGCATCGATAGAAAACCAGCTTTCCTCTGAAAAGAAAACAAACAATATCGAATTAAGTAGCAGAAATAATATGCATCCCAAACTGAAGCCAACCAGCTCTTATTCCCTTATTTTCCATCCAAACAAGCTATGAACAAATCGCTAAATAAATTATCGTAGTACAAACAAAATGAATGAAGAGGATTCTTGAAAATTCTCCGCACGAAAGATTTGATGTTGCAATTTACACTACTAAATACCTCCACATAACAAATTATTTCAAATCCATTCATGTGTTGTGGTTTAGGACATCATTCACAATAATCCATTATTAATTTGGGCCTCATAATATTGAGCAACGAGAGAGCGAGAGCGAGAGAGACAGGTTAGAGTAACTGTTACCTTGTTGGGGTGAAACAAATTTCTCCATGTGTACTACCAGCATATTGGGCTGCAAAATGTTATCCAGACTTTAGTCTAAAAGCTCCTTACGAATCATTAATTAGGACTTTTGGTAACCATAATACCAGTTGGTGAACTATGCACACCATTTGAGCAAGTGAAAGAAAAGGCCGAGAGTTGATACCCGATAGTGTATTAATGTGAAACATTTATCACTATATAAAAGGATCAAGGTCAAAACAAAAGACACTTAATACTCCAAGCATGATGGAGGAATGTAGTAAAAAAGACAATGGGAACCGCACCTCAACAAGTGTCTGCTCAAATGCAACAGAAAGAAGATTATCCTGAAAAGAAGGCAAAACAAATTTAGAGCAAGTGCACAACTGCCGAGTCATTTACCGAGATACTGAGAGAGATCAATTTTAACTAACCAGCCATCCAGCAACTCCAGGAAGTTCTGTCACATCAATCCCGTGTGTAAAAATCGGTTTTACAGTCATCTGAAAGTAAGGAGGCTCAGCAAAGCACACCCGCATACGACCAAGAAATGGCCACTTCCTTAGGAACTTCACACCAAACAAGACCTACATGGCAAAAGTTAGCCCCAAAGAAATTTATTTTGCAATATCTGGGAGCAAAATATGACCATCCATCACATCAATGATAAATCATCAGATTTGAGAATGATAAACAAAATTTATCAAAGCTCTAAATATTTCAATCCCACAGTGCCTAAACTACAACCGGCAGACAACTTTCTGAAATTTCCATGAGAGAATTAGCATCCAACTCTATGTCTAGAACTAGAATTTATAAATCTATGATTCTTTTACCAGCCACAACATCAAAACAACACTAAAGGATGAGCCAGATCATACTCACGTCATGCTAAGCATCCGGAAAAAGCTATTTTCCAATAATATAAAGAATCATGGTGCATATACTGAATCAATCAGTACCATTTTGAAATTAGCTGTAAATATTTAATCCAACCCCGTCACTGCTTGATAATACTATCACGCAATCCCATATTTACGTAAATTGAATTCATCTGAGATACTAATATCAAGAGTCCAGATTTTTCAATCATCAAAATGTTTCTTTAGGCCCCTTTAAACAATCCTCATACAAGTCTTCTAACAAAAGACAACATCAACATCTGAGCTCTTTGTTCTCGATTGGGAAAGAAAAAGAACATGTGAGGAACAAGGCGTAAGTTCTAGAACATTAAAATAGCCTTTTCATTAACTTTTCAGCTAAATGTGCCAAAGTAAGTAAGATCCGTAATGCACTTGTATTGTAAGTAAAAAGGCAGTCATGCAAAATCTAAGGTTACATCTAGTTAAGATTTTAAGTAGTATTTTAGAACTAATGAATCTCATAATGGAGTTGTAAAAGATATACCGAAACTCCTAATCTGCCCCCTTCACATCTATCAGTTGGCATTAGTTATTTACCTTTCCCTCGATGTGCATTCCCAACAGATGCAACTTTGTCACCATCCCAAATCCCAACCTCTTCTTCAGCTTCGCAGCAAGAATCGCACTCATGTCATCTGCAGAACGAAAATTCATCCCCAGCTCCAATACCTGCACCAACATATCTTAGCAGATAAGCAAAAGTCGAGCAGAACCATACTGATGGAATAGAACAACTTTCTTAAGTCAGGATTACATACAAGGTGATCATCTCCAGTAGATTCACGAAGAACCCTCATTTCCGTGAACATAGGTGGGCTTCTTCCTAAGTAGAGAGACTGCACTGCAATGTCTTTCTGTAGGTTAACAGAAAAGCATCCTAGTAACTTATCTTGCAGAACAAATTAATCCTCATACTGAAGTTATGAAAATTGCTGATGATATTACAATGATTAACAACTAATGTATTTAATACAGAAGCCAACAATTAAACCTAAAATAACTATAATTCAAAGCACATAGTAGAGGGGAAAATCAAAATCAAAACCAAAACCATTTTACATTTAAACGGTAATTGGTACATAAGTATCCCTACCACAGTCCAGGGTTTGTATTTCTGCATAAACCACGGAATGATAGGGAGGAGAATTTTCTGTGAAACGATATTCTCCATGCATACAGGCCAAATCTTTTCAAGAGCATGGTTTAACCACCTCACTGTTTCAGAATCAGAAAGCACCTGAGAAAAGCCAAAAAAAAAAAAGATATAAGAATTAACAAAAATGTATTGACTCAAATACCACATCTATAGCAAGTGACTACCATTATCATCAGTATTCAAGCTTAAGAAATCTAATTTGCTTGGCATAATCTAACAACAACAACAACAACAACAAAATAACGAGTGTAATGGGGAGGATGGGTGTACAATCCTTATCCCTACCTTGTGCAAGTAGAGAGGTTGTTCCCAATAGACCCTTGGCTCAATAAGGCAAAAACACAACATTTATGGAAATAAAGGCAGAAACAACAGCAGGATAGTACGAAAACCAAGGCATAAGAGACAACAAGTAGTATTAGAAAACTAAAAACGAGAAATGCAGAAATAATAAAATAATAAAAATACCAGAAATAATACTAATACTACTAGTAGGAAAAACAAGATACAAAACTATTACTACTACCCATCTACCCGAATCCTCCACCTCCCCTCCGGTAAGCATGTCCTTGGTAAGCAGAAGGTTTGTCATGTCCTATCTGATCACTTCTCCACAAGTTCATTTTAATGACTTTTGTAAAGTAGTACAGATTCTGGTGTAAAGATGCTACTCATGAGACCTAATTAACTATTCAACCTAATTTGGCATAAAGAATCATAGTGCAAAAGAAAATGAACATTCTGGGACCCTTCAACAAAATGTAAAGCTTGGGACTTTTAACAACTACAAGAAAACAGAATCCTCCATATTTCACTAATAAAGCCATAAAATCTCTCTCAGCAACTTTTTGAATCTTGGAATTTCTTATACTTTTTGTCCATCAATATTCTTTGTGGACCTGTTAAATCAAACAACACAAGAAATACATAAAGATACTACAAACTGTGCTGCTAAATACTCACTCGTCGTTGATTCGACTGTCTTTTTTCCTCAAACTGCAATTTCTTCTTTAATCTAGTCACATACTGCTCATTAACCTTCAAAGAAACACAAACAAAAGCCTAAATTAACATCATAAGACCACAAAACCTTAAAAACCAGAAGAAAAAAAAACAGAATCTTGTAATACATACCAGATAAAGATAGATTAGGGAGATGAAATAAACCAAAGGGTGACCATAATTGAAGGAATTAAGCAACCATATTACTATCAACACAATGCACACATGATGTAGAATTGTAACCTCTGTTATACTTGCCATTTCTTAAAATCTCCCCACCCCAGAAAAAAAAAACTCCCTCTTTATTCCAAATTTACAGTCTTTCATCAAAAATAAACACACCCATCACCAAATCTTGACCAAAAAACTCTTTTTTGATTCCTATATACAGTCACATATCAAAAAATAAACACACCCATCATGAAATCCTGGAGAAAAAAAAAACTCTTTTTTGTTAATATTTACAATTACTGATCAAATATAAACACACCCATCATCAAATCTTGAAAGAAAAAAAACTCTTTTTTGATTCCTATATACTGTCACATATCAAAAAATAAACACACCCATCATGAAATCCTGGGGAAAAAAACTCTTTTTTGTTAATATTTACAATTACTGATCAAATATAAACACACCCATCATCAAATCTTGAAAAAAAAAAACTCTTTTTTAAGTCACTGATCATTAATAAACACACCCATTAAGAAATCTTGAAAAAAAACACTCTTTTTTTGTTTCTTCATTATAGTTATTAATGACACCCTAACTTTTTTAATGCATTTGTTGTTTAACCATTAATTTGGTTTTCCATTCTTTTACACGTAAGTAAAGTAGTGTAGTAACTGATTCTGAAAGCAATTGAAAATGTCAAAAACGGGTCGGGTCGGGTGATTTTTCAAGAAATCTTTTGGAATAACATGGCGATAGAATTGGAGAGTTGCTGGAGATCCGTATTTTTGAAGTTTTCGTTTCAGTTTTGAATTGCCATTTGCAGGGTGGCACGTAGAATACACATGTCTGAAAGAGACTAATGAATAAGGTAAGTAATTTGATAACCATAAGGTTATCTCCGATCCTATTTTCTATTTTACGCTTTAAATATAGAGTTTTATATTTTTCTTAGATAATCAACTTTAGTCCAATTCTCTATTATATTAGAAATGTTATTCTATCTCTTTAATATTATATTATTATTTTTATTTTATTCTTATTTTTCTAATATAAATCGCTTATTTCTTTTTTCGATAATTTCGCCATATATAACATTTTATTTTTTCAAATTTTTTATTTAATATAAAATGATATTTTTTTCTAAATTTTTAAATAACATAAATTTCAAGAAAATATATTATAATATACAAATTAATGGACAAGATTGAAATACGATTACATAAAGCAATCAATTTTTGAAATTATTACTTTGCTTCTATAGATGCGGCTGAGTTCAAAATGAGCATTATTGTCCTTAATTTTTTTTATGTATAGCTAAAAAATTGTTTAAATAGGAGATCTTTATCTACCACAATTTCTGTCGTTGTAGTTGGAACCTCTACGACATCGTGAATTGGTGTATTAAGATCATGTTCACCCTCAAGTTATCATGTTGTGCAGTATAATACATGTAGTTATTATTCATGTAATACTTCATTTCCTCAAAAACGTGATGGTCCTATAATAATTGCAAAACGTCATTGTGAAACTCTAAATTAATTATTCTGTTATTTATTGTATTTTATCTTGTATTTAAAATATAATGTTATGTATTGTATTATTATGTTGTATTTAAATTGTCATATTATGTATTTTATTTTCAAATTAAAATTTTTATCTTATCATTTTTATAGTGTTTATTCTTTATAGTGAAAATTAATAATAAAATCACATTATATCATTGATGAAAATTATAAAAAAAATAAAATACCATTAATCCGGGATAGAAGTACTATATATTAAATAATATATCTTTTAAAATATATGTTACATTTAAAAATAAGTATGAATAATAGATGTTTAATTAATGACATTATATGTAAAATAATATGTTATTTAGAAAGTAATAGAAAAAATAATAAAATAGTCAAAAAGTAAAATAGAGAGCGTGAATAGTAGTTCTCCTATATTTGAAGAATAGAGAATGATATAGAGATGTGTCGGAGTGTAAATTATCTATTTTACTCTTTAAATATAGAGAATGGAGAGTAAAATAGAGAGTCCGAGCCTAAAGGATATAAAATATTACAAAAATTTCAAAACGGAAAAATCGCTGGAACAACAGCGATTTCATTTTTTTTTAAAAAAAATTAAAATTTTTTTTTAAAGAAAATCGTTGCCCTAGGCAGCGATCGATTTTTTTAAAATGAAAATCGCTGCATTAGCAGCGATTTTACTTTTTTCGGCAGAGGAAATCGCTGTTGTTCCAGCGATTTTGTCATTTTGGTTAGTATAAAATTTTATATACCATTTTAAAATTTTTATTAATATTTTATACCCTTTAGGCTCCAAACTCGTAAAATTGAGGTGGATTGGAGATGGTTCTAAGACAAAAACAAGAATATTAACTGCATAACTCAAATATTGATTAATTGAACCATTAATAGCTTTTGTGCATATTTTTCATGTGCTACATATTTGTGTCTATCGATGTAAGTCCTCAAAAAACTATTATTGCTTTCAAATCGGATAAATAAAAAAACTAAACCAAATCAAATCAAATTAATAATAACCACATCTACGATTTCGTTTGATTTAATTTGATTTTAATTTATTTTTTTAAAATTAACTAAATTAATTTAGTTAATTTAGTCAACTACGGACACCCTATCCATTAGTAATATCAAAAATTCCTTTGTGCATAGTTGAGTGTACTAAACTAGGTCGATTTTTTTATTTTTTTTTTTGGTAACAAATAAGAGCTGACAAAAATAAGAATATAAACATTAAAAAAAATTTCAAATATATAAATGCCATAAGTCTCTTTCAAGTACTAGAGAAAGAGTAACAAAACAAGAATTAAAAAATTTGATTTTTTATCAATTGAGTTAAAAAGTAAAGTTGTTATATTTAATAAGTAATCAAACGTGGAGGCAACTTAAAAGGTAATTTAATGTGACTCGTAACTTTTTTTTTTAAAGAAAAAATCTAATTTCATGAATTATATCAAATTTTTTAAAAAATATTTTTTAGTTTTGTGATAAAAGATGAAATGATTTAAACACTTCTAATATCTAGATATAATCAATATATTTTCTTAGTCTATTTCAAAAAATTATTATTTTATTATAATTAAAAATAATTTAATTTTTAATACTTCTTAAATATCATAACAAATTAAATAAAATTGTCCAGAATATTACAGGTGGCATCACCTTTCGTGTTAAGCACTAAATATTGTTAAAATCACTACCAATTGCATATTTAATTAAAATTTGTCATTTTATTATTACATAATGAAAAATATGTTATAAACGGTTTGTATTACAGTGAGTGAATGTCTAATTATGTGGAGTGCTAGTAGGATATGGTTAGGAATCCTACTTAGGAACAAGTAAGATTTTCCCAGATCTTCCTTCATTGTAAATAAGATTGAAAAAAGATGTATGAATCCTGAATATACTACAAGAAGTCTATTCTCTTCTCCCTATTTCTTCTTTTTCTAAATTTATATAGTTTCATAACAAAATCATTTTTATTAAATGTTTTTTCATTTTTCTACATCTTCTTCATTTTCTAGCATCTCCATTTTATTGCCAAAACCCCATATTTTTCTTCCTTTTAAATCTTATACTACGTCGTTTTCAGCACAAATCATGCCTTGTAAACTTATTTTTCGTCAATTATTCGAGAAGGAATCATCTACCTATACTTACCTTCTTGCTGATTCATTGCATCCTGATAAACCAGCACTGGTAATTTTTAAATTATTTTTTTTATATATTTAGTTCAATTTTTAATTTGGATAATCTTGGGAAATGTGTATTTTGATGTACTGGTGGGAGGTAGCAGATATGGTAGAATTAATTTATGTGCACGTGTTTGCGGTAAATTTTAAAGTGATAGGAAATTGACTACAAAGGTTTAGGTTTTATTAATGAATTATTAGTGCTTAATATTTGATGTTTTGATCTCTTTCTAAATATATATCTAAAATTTTATGGAATATTCGAGATGTTGTTCAATAGAATGTGTTAAACTCCCATTTTTAAGGTGTGAGATAGACCTAGGAGTTTGAAGATGGATTGGAATCATGATGGGATCCGGTAAAATTTCGATGTCTACAGCATGTTAGGTGGTTCGAACACCATAATTATTTTTTAAAAAATAGAAGGTAAGATAGAGTTATATATGGTACTTGTGTTGATGAGAGGTAGCATGTATCCCCGTGGAATTAGTCACACAATAGCTACACTCATGTCAGGATGTCCAATTAGACCCCTTTGTCGGAAAATTATACTGTATATACAAGTACAATAATGAACAAAGTAGTTAAATTACATATTCTGGACATCCTTGACACAACAATGTGATGTATCAGGGTGATTTCAGGCGTCTTGGAAGTGCCAAGACACACAAACTTGTGTTTGAATCTCACTAGTAGAAGCTCTTTTTTCACTTTTTAAGAAGAACAGACTCACTTTAGCTAGCTAATCGGTGGATTTAGAAAGCAAAAAGAAATAAGAATTGTATAACTTTAACGATCAACATTACCTTAGCCTTCTTAATTGAAGGTGTAGAGATTCATTGGTTTGCTTAGTTTAATTTATGGTAACATATAATCCAACTGCAGTTGATTGACCCCGTGGACAGAACAGTGGATCGTGATCTTGCACTTGTTAAAGAATTGGGATTGAAGCTTATATACGCTATAAACACGCATGTTCATGCTGATCATGTCACTGGCTCTGGCTTGATTAAGGTCGGACTTTATTTTCTTTGAACATAATACTTCATTTGCCTACATTTTTCTAAAACTGTCCCTCTTCTGTTTTCCGGTGCTTCATTATTGTTTTCGGTGCTGTAGACTAAGGTGCCTGGCGTGAAATCAATCATTTCTAAAGCAAGTAATGCAAAAGCTGATCTTTTTGTTGAACCTGGTGATAATATCTACATCGGAGATATTCATTTGGAGGTACACATACATATATAGTTATAAGAAATAATCATGTCATACGTGTTGTAGTAGTTATTATACATGTCTGATAGACTTGCAAACACAGACAATTACTAACAGTTTGTTGTGCAACTGAGTCATCAAATCTTGTTAGGGTAGATTCGCTTAGACCATCATAATCATCCCTCGGTTGTACAGACGTGGGATCACTGGAGTACAAGAAGAATAGCTATCGACTCTCTTACTTGGTCGTTACTCGTTATAATTCTCCATCAGTTATATGAAGACACCTACCAAAGTATTCATGAATATTTGGTTGTAGTGCTGAAATCTACCTTCCTTCTTCATTGCAGGTTCGTGCAACTCCCGGTCATACGTTAGGCTGTATTACCTATGTTACTGGAGATGGAGTCGATCAGCCTCAGCCAAGGATGGCATTTACTGGTGATGCTCTATTGATAAGGGGATGTGGAAGGACGGACTTTCAGGTACATCCTCCTGATGTAGTGCGTGATTTTAGTCGAATGAAATGGAAACCTTTACTCATTAGTAGTTCGAGATGGACTTCAGGAAATGAAATAAAGTTTTGTTTTCTATTAGAATCAAATTTTAATCATTTTTCTTATTTTCCTGCAGGGTGGAAGTTCAGACAAATTATATGATTCTGTCCATTCGCAGGCAAGGATATAGTATCTGTTTCCTTCAAAAAATATAGTAACACGAATGTTCGATTCTTTTCTTATTCTTACTGTTGCTGATTCATTACCATTTTGTCTGAACAGATTTTCACATTGCCGAAAGACACATTAGTATATCCTGCTCATGACTACAAGGGATTCACCGTAAGGATATATGTATTATCTTTTTTCCAGGTTATGAAGTTGCGATTCTCAAATTGTTTACAATAGTGCATTTTATTCTTCAGGTCAGCACAGTGGGGGAGGAGATGCTTTACAATCCACGACTGTCAAAAGATAAGGTACTTCTACACCAGTAGTTCTTATTATCGTTTTAGTTTCACGAGGAACACATCCCTCTGTGGCTAAAGTGTGAGGGAACATGAGCAATCCACTTTCTTCTGTAGTCGAAAAACTTGGACAAGATCTGGCTTTAGCTACCAAAGTGGACGAAGATGGGAGTTTAGATAGTCTTGTTCTGTTTTCACTTGTTGTTCCATTAGTAACATCTCACGTCTTTTCATTTGCATCGTAGAGCTGACTCTACTTACATAAAGTTTTTAACTATACGCGTCTGTTGTTAATTTCTCTTCTTTTTTCTAAGAAAACCTCGTTTCATTCTTGTTATCGATATTGCAGGAAACATTCAAGAATATCATGCAAAGTGAGTTAGCCATTTGATTTTTTTCCTTGTCTCCTCTCAATAGCTTTTTTTTTTTTTCATTATCAGTTGCTTATGAAAATCACTTTCTTCCATACAGATTTGAACTTGTCATATCCAAAAATGATCGATATCGCGGTTCCATCTAACATGGTTTGTGGATTGCAAGAGACGAAATCTGATCTTTGATCTCTGGTTTGATCATTTCATTGTGCCAGAAATTGTAAATTGAGAGCAATCTATACACATTTAGAAGTGCAAATTGACTATGTATGTTTGGATGGAAATGTTAAATAATGGTTTATTCAATTCAGTTAGTAAGAACTTTGTTAAATTGTTGTGATAATATGAATATTGAGTGTTCATATTTATTTTTTTTCTATCCAGTGTCTGGAGCCTGCATTGGAGCTCTGACTAAATTCAGATCGCGCTTTGCAGGGCTCATTCGAGGCTGACACTCCTAAACATGATTTTCTTCATATCTAGAGCTCAAAACCCGAGACATCTGGTTAAGGGTGAAAGACTCCCACTAACCACCAGTTTACCGCAAACTCATGTTGATAATATTGTGTTCATATGATACATCATAATACCACATATTCTTTCATAATGACTCACTCTATTCTACCAAAATATCACCAAATCATTTTTTTTTATTAAATTACCCTTCCTTCAGAGCTTTTACCTTTTTGTTTTCTTAATAAATTGAACCATAAACTTAAAATTGAAAGTGATAGATATTTATCATCCGATCAATAACTTTTGTTATTATATGCCGGTCAATTTTTATATAAATAATAATCTAAAGGAAATAGCACGTCAACAGAATAAATTTATGTTTTAATACTTATTCATAGGTCATAGCTAATAAGTGACTTGTTAATAGTTTAGGATGTTGTCATCTCCAACATGTGGCCGCATAGGCGGAACCAAGATCAGGAGTTTGAGATTCTAAATTAATTTCATTTGGCGGGGTCACGTTTCAGTATACATATATTTAATACAAATATAAAATCTACGAAAAAAACTGCTGAATTTATTCAAATATATAAGTCCTCACCTAATTCCGCCTCCGCAAGTCACTTTTCAACATTGTCAATACTTATCCAAAAACCACAAGATTAGTTTTTTTCTTAAAATAATTTGAAATGTAGTTGGACATATCCACGTGGAAGCTCATAATTAGTCAATCATAACTACATAGCCAACGAATAACAATCAAACATAAATGTTGATCCAAAATTCCCAACTCAAAACTTAGAAAAATTCAACAATTAAATTTTTTCAAATTCAATGAGTGAAGAAGGTAAAGAGAGTCATCATCACCACCACTTCCTACACCATCACCACCACGGAGAACACCATCACCACCACGGAGAACACCAACCGGAGGCGGTGGCGGTACCGGTGCCGCCACCGGAGTATGGAACTTTTCAAGCATCTTCTCAACCGGTGATGGGATTTCCTCAGCCAGTTCCGCCTCCTGGCGCTATGGGAGCACCTACGCCTGAATACTATGCTCATGGTTATCAGGCTGTTCCAGGTTCTTGCTCCTGTACTTTATCCATTTTGAAGTTTGAAACTTGAAAATTTGAGTTTTTGAAGTTGTGAATGTTGTAATTTGAGTTTGTGTTTTTCGATATGCTTGGAAAAAAATTGAACTTTTTGTAAGTGAAAAATGAAATTTCTCCCTAAAACTAGTCGAGACCGGGTTTTAAAAATTGTTTTTGATTTGGGTGGAGCCACCCTTAGATCGGAGAACTGGCTCAAACTTATGATCTATTTAGAACTAATTAAGCAAAAAGGATTGTGATTCAGAACTCGTAAATTAAAAATCCTGGCTTTGTCTTTGATGTTATTTCCATGGTTTAGGGTGGATTTGACTTTGATATGGAAAATACTGTTGAACTAACTTGAAATGTGAAATGAAGCCATAAGAAACTCGTGGTAGGTTGTACAAGTAGCAAATGATAATTTTTCGTAGAAGCATAATTCATAACTCAGAGGCGGATTCAGGATTTAAATTTCATGGTTTAGTCTTACCCATGAACTCATTACCCTTTTGAAATTATAGGTACATAATTTGATTTTAGTGATTTTTTTAACATATATATTTTATGTTCCATGTCGAAAATGTTGGGTTCAATCGATTTTGTACTGAATATGCCTACGCCTATCCTGACCTCAGATAGTCTGGATTAAAGCTTAGTTGATTTATCGATTAGCTACAGTTCAACCTAGTGTTACAAATGATTAACTTTACATATTCTATGAAGAGAGATTATCTTGTAGGATTATATTTTTAAGGCGGTATGAGGAGACTATCGATGAGTTCTATCATTTGTAACATCAGTATTGTTTATCTATCAGAAGTTCAAAACTAGTGTTATTTACAATTTTCTGCCATCTTTTGCTGATTTTTTAGGTTATACTGCTCCTGATCCTGAAGGAAGACCCGAGAGACATCATCGCCTTCCTTGCTGTGGCATTGGTCTCGGATGGTTCTTGTAAGATCCATTTTTCTTCTCCTTAAATAATCAGAATTCGAGTTGAATTATTGGTGGTTCATGTTGATTTGTGCTTTTAGTAACATATGCTTCTTGCATACTAGTTATCTCCTATACAAGTTTCAATCTGGCTATATCACTAATATTACTTTACAAACTTACTCAAATGGATATCAGAGGCTAAGTGATGGACTGTCTTTTTTATCACTCTACTTTATCTTATATTCTCTGGATTTATGCATCTTTTCTCCACAAGGAAGACACAACATTTGTTGTTTCTTGTCTTGATTAGTATAGGGTAATGTGCCTGGCGATTCTAGAGCTAATGATTGTATCTCCAAGTGCATACCATCAAAGTACAAGAAAATCGATGAGAAGTAAACAAACTAACAATCTTGAATGTTCCTTGAAAGGGTGCTGGAAATCGTGCCCTTGATCATTCATGTTCTCCTCCAAGAGAGCATATTTTGGGAGAGTTAGTAGCTTTAAAAGAATCATTGAAAGAAAAAGTGGATTATTCGAACATAGTATTTAGTGGCTTGAAGCTTCAAATATACTGGAGATATTCTTTTCCCTACAGGGTTTCTCATTTTTAGTTGGAATTGTGCTGACCCTGACTTGTTCAGTTGTTTCGCTCTTGTCACCTCCCACCAAACAGCAGGTACTAGGTAATTCTATCACCAAATTTAGGACATATGGGAAGAAATCACCTAGTATTTTTATCTATACCGGGATTTGAACCTGAGACTCATGGTATTCAGCCCATTTCATGGACCACTAGGCCACAACCTTGGGTGCTCTGAGGCGTAGTTGTTGTCGAGAAGGCCCAAAACCAAATGATGCAGCATTCTTGTGCTTCATCGTCTAAGAAAGTGCTTTGGCAGTAGAGATAAATAACAGGCCAAGGGACCTGTGATAGAATAATGGACGACACAAGAACTTTCTGTTGAACATGTTAGTTGAATTTGAATGTATCGATAGTTACTATATAGATTTGTTGATGTTTAGCGAACATTGGTAAGATTGACATTAGAAAGTTTGTCTTGCCTTGCCTGGTATCAGTTGATTTAGATACTAGAATCCTGCAATTTGACCTTATGTATTTCAAGGTATCTCACTTTCGATGATTCTTAGCTGTCTGTTTCAATTTGATTTCATCTTTTTGAAGGTTCATTATTGGTTTCCTTCTTGCTGGCATCCCTTGGTACCTAGCTGCATTTGTCCTTCTTTGTGCACAAATTGATCCTCGAGAGAAACCAGGATACATCGTGTCCACCATTGCTGTAAGTAATCTTTTTTCTTGGGCAACAAATGTATTAATTGATGATGTGTTTTTGCCTACAAAGTCTAGGTTTTTCGACTTAATCAGAATTTGAAAAACAAAACCATAGAATTCTGCCAATTTGCATATAGCAACTTAATGTCTCATGTAATGTAATAATACCATTCTGTGTTGCATTGCAGGCTGTTCTTGCTACTTTTGTCCTCGTATTTGGTTTGTCGAAGGATTGACTGGAGAGTGGTGATCAATCTGTGTGTATTCATATCGGAACCTTATCTGGCTTTGCTTAATTTGCATTCTTTTCAGTAAAAATTCCATATCTTTGATTCCTTCTTGTATTCTTAAGATCTGCTTGTGAATAGTAATATGTGCTTTTAAGAGTATATGCGTAAGTATTACATTGCTGTGTTCTGTGGTGAGCGGAGTTATATGCTCGTGGAAGTAGCATGTATCCGATATAATAGTCGATGTAACTGCAAGTTGATCACTATTTTGACTATATAAAATGTGTTTGTTTTGTACAAATAATCACTTTTATGGCCCTTCGAATTTCAAACTCGAGGGGTATATTCTAAAGATTTTCTTGTGAGTTATAAATTTAAAACATCTAAATAATTGCTATTTTTCAAGAGACAACAATTAAAACCACATTTGAATTATCGCTTTTTGCGAGTTTCATTCCTGAAATATCATGTGTTTGTTTGTACTAGTTGAATAATCACTAACTATATATTAAAACACACCATAAAACTGACTAGAACAAGTATTTGAATACAGTTCCCAAAAAGCGTGCAACAACATTATTCGCGCATAAAATTTCATCCATATGATAGCCATCTCATTAATTTCAAGACCTGGTTTGATAAATATTTGATAATAGTTTTGATAGAAAATGCAAACACTAATTGTTCATATAAAAACTCACAAAAAAAAAGTGATACTTCAAGTTTATTACAATTATCTCTTTTTAAATTATAGAAATTGAAAATTAGTTATTTTGAATTTTTATTGTAAGATAGTAATATAATTAGTATTCTCCACTTTAGGCCTCGATTATTTTGCAATATAAGAAAAAAGATTTTTAAAAAATCAAGATAGGATGATATAACTTGGAGATATAGTTCATATCTCTTCAAGCCTTGTGATTGGTTAATCAACACTACACAAAACATCTCCAACCACAATTTCTACTTGTGCAATATTAGCCACCCACGTAGGATTCTCATTTTCTCTATACAAATAACAACCAATTCCCTCTTTAGAACCATATCCACATTTGCCCAAGCACAAAATATATTTTGAGAAGTTGAAGAAAATGGCATCAATGGCAGCAACAGCTAGCTCCACCACAGTTGTTAAAGCAACACCATTTTTGGGCCAAACCAAAAATGCTAACCCTCTTAGAGATGTTGTTGCCATGGGCTCTGCCAGATTCACCATGGTATATATACATTATATTCTCTTTTCTTTTCTCCATGTTTTAGTTTTTATGCTAGTTTATCTTGGTATTCGCAAGCTATGGAAACAGTTTCTTGCAGTATCCTTCTCGGACCTCAGACGCGAGAGCTTGTGCATACCTTTTTTTTTCCTTTTCCTACTGGATTTGATGTGACTTGTATTTTTTTTCCTCTCATCTTATTAGAGTAATGATTTGTGGTACGGACCTGACCGTGTTAAGTACTTGGGACCCTTTTCTGCTCAAACTCCTTCTTACTTGAACGGAGAGTTCCCTGGTGACTACGGATGGGACACTGCTGGTTTATCCGCTGATCCCGAGGCCTTTGCCAAGAACAGAGCTCTTGAGGTACAGTTATTTGTTCACTCACACTTACCAAAAAGAGAACTAAGATTTGCATACGTCCTACCTTCCTCAGACGCCACTCATTTTGCTTAGTGACATTGAACTATATAGGTTATCCATGGAAGATGGGCAATGCTTGGTGCACTAGGTTGCATTTTCCCCGAAGTTCTTGAAAAATGGGTGAAGGTAGACTTCAAAGAACCAGTATGGTTCAAAGCAGGATCACAAATCTTCAGTGACGGTGGACTTGACTACTTGGGAAACCCTAACCTTGTCCATGCTCAGAGTATTCTAGCTGTGCTAGGTTTCCAAGTGGTGCTTATGGGACTTGTTGAAGGTTTCAGAATCAACGGACTTCCAGGCGTTGGAGAAGGCAACGACTTATACCCCGGTGGCCAATATTTTGACCCACTCGGCCTTGCGGATGACCCTACCACATTTGCTGAACTCAAGGTAAAGGAAATCAAAAACGGAAGACTAGCTATGTTCTCCATGTTTGGATTCTTCGTTCAAGCTATTGTTACCGGTAAAGGCCCTCTTGAAAACCTATTAGATCACCTTGACAACCCTGTGGCTAACAATGCTTGGGTTTACGCCACTAAGTTTGTTCCTGGAGCTTAGATTTATGTTTCAATTCATTGGAAGTACTACCATTTGTGTAACTGAAATCTTCAGAAATGCAAATATATTGTAGATGCAAATCGTTTCAACCTTTGTTTACTAACATTTGTAGAGATAAAAGAGGTCATGAGCACAAAAATGAACTATTAGAATAGAAAATTTGGATATAACAATTTCATTTACTGAACTCAATCAAATCTATTCTATATTCAATTCTTCTGTTCTTCACACCAAATCTAATCGAAAATCATAAATCCAACAGAAAAATCGACAGAAAACAAACAAATCTAAATCTAAGAGCTAGTGAATTTGGTAACAGCTTTAGTACCCTCAGAGACGGCGTGCTTAGCCAATTCACCGGGAAGGACCAATCGAACAGCAGTTTGAATCTCCCGAGAAGTGATGGTAGGCTTTTTGTTGTACCTAGCAAGCCTGGATGATTCCTGAGCAAGCTTCTCGAAGATATCATTGATGAAGCTGTTCATGATTCCCATAGCCTTACTTGAAATACCTATATCTGGATGAACCTGCTTCAACACCTTGAAGATGTAGATCTTGTATGTCTCAATCGACTTCTTCGATTTCTTCTTCTTCTTGTCTCCAGCAGCAGCAGCTCCGCCGTCCTTCGGCAGCTTCTTGCCGGCCTTAGGAGCTTTCTCAGCTGATGGCTTCTTCTCTGCCTTTGGAGCCATTGAAGGGAAAATTTGGGGGATTTTGGGGTTTGAATAGTGTGAAGTGAAAGGGATGAAGAGATTTATTTATATAGGAGTTTGAGCTAGATGTTCATTGGTTGATATTGGATGACGCAGATCGTGAATTTGGACCGTTGGATCGTGTAATAAATCAACGGTGTAGAATGAATGATGAATTAAATTAAATTAAAGTAGATTCTCCTTCCTAATTTAGTATTTGGGAACTTTGGTTTATAATTTATCCTGATATAAGTTAATATCATAAATTAAATACTGAATAAATATAATTTTAAATTTTATAGTGAAATTAATAAATATTTCTTAAGGGTACTTTTGTGTTTAAAAATTTTCCTAACTCTTTTTTTTTAATATATGTATTTTGATTCTTATTTTATCATGCATAAAACATAATAAACAGATTCTACTATGACTTAATTTGAGTGTTATTTAATATCGTCAACAAAGGGTGTTATAATTTTCTTAAAATTAATTAAAATGGATCGAATCGAACATTGTCATATTGAAAAAATATATATATTATATTGATATTATTACATTTTAAAATGATTTTATATAAATTTATATTATTATTGAATAATCAGGGTATTTTTAAATTTTATAGAAAAAATATTTAGTCAAATAATAAATTTATATGTAATTATAATAAATTATATATGTTTAAATGATGTGATAATAGTCTAATCACAATAATATTCGTTAGAAATACACGATCCAGAATGTGATAATAGAGTTTAAAAGGCTCAAATATCTCATCGAACTTTCAGAAAAGGCTCATTTATGTCTTCAGTTAAAACTTTGGATCATTTATGTCATTACTGTTAAAGAAAATGTTCATTCATGTCATTGTTTTTTAACTGTGGTTTTGTGAAACCATTTTTAACATGTGGCCAATTATAATTCGGCCACATCATCAATTTTTTTAAATAAAAAAATCATGATTCTGAAAAAAAAAATTGAATTAATTTTTTTTTGACTTTTTTTATTAAATAAAGTGATGACGTGATTGAATTATAATTTGGCCACATATCAAAAATGGTTTTGCATAACCACCGTTATAAAATAATAGCATGAATGAATCTTTTCTTTAACGAGAATGACATAAATAAGCCAAAATTTTAACTGATGACATAAATATGTCTTTTCTAAAAGTTCGATGGCATATTTGACCTTTTCCCTTACTAAAATATAGATTGTCTATTTCTACAAATATAAATAGAGAGATTACATAACTTTTTGAGAACATACGTTAGCATTGAAAAATATATTATCATTGACTAATTAGTTCGAAGTGTTGTTTAGCATTTCGATTATCATATAATTTGAGATATATATTATTGAAGGTCGTCAAATTACCAATTATCATATAATTTGAGAAATATATTATTGAAGGTCATCAAATTACCAAAAGAAATTAGCGGAGAAAAATCCAAAGTACAATGTAATTGTACTCAACAAAGTTTATCAATAAAGTAACAATTTTTTCTTTATTTATAGTTAAATTCAACATTTGAAATTTTATTACGAATAATCAAAACTTACAACTAGGATATGAGTTTTGTTATATATAATATGATGAAAATATACGATTTGCATATGATTTGTATACAATTATGTTGTTGTATTTTGTACACCATCTATATGCATTTTAGAGTGTATATTATTTTACATCCAAGCTCCAATAATACATTAGTTATAAAAACAATATACAACTTATTTATATACTGGCGTTTCCTCAAAAATTGGTACTAATATTTACTATTTAGTTAATATAGACATGTAAAATTTTTTAGTTTAGTCCATATATATTTGAACTTAATTCAAAATTATTTGATACAATGGTTTATTTGAACTTCACAAATTAAGTAATCTATTTTACTTTCCAAATTAAAATTTATTTCATTTCAAAGCCTAAAGTCGTGATATATGTCAAGTAACTTGATATTTCCGTCAAATTCAAGATCAACACGATCATATCGTTCAAATTCAAGAATCAATAGTATTCAAAATGACATGTTAAGGCCGATAAAATATAGTCTTATCACGTTGCATTTGTGATAAACATGAACCAATCAAAATGTGTTAAAGAGAGTTGATTAACACTTGTTGTCTGCCTTAACATTTATAAATAGAGGGATGATGCATGACTTCTTTAAAGCATTCATTAAGCTTTTGAAATAGCATTATCAAAAGGTTATTTTCGAAGATCAACTCAAAATAGTAAAGTATTGTCCAATATTTTTAATGATCAAAATACATTTCTAAGAGATCCAAATTATCGTGTGATTTGAGAAATATGGTACTAAAGATCCTTGTATCACAAAAAAAATAATAGCAAAGAAGCATCAAACAAACAAAATAACTGGTCTCCACAAAATACATTAATAAAATTATTATTTTTTTCTTTGGCTGTAGTTAATTTTCAACACAAAAAATTTGTACGAACAACCAAGACATGCAACTCATACACAAATTTATTGATGTATACAATCTTGTCAAAATATACACTTGCATATAATTTGGACACAGTTGTTTTGTTGTATTCTGTATATCATGTGTATGCATTTTATGTGTAGGGTATATCAACAATACATTAGTGGTGGTTAATGAAACATCCAAGTCCCTTGTAAGTTATAACTAATATTTATTTATGGCTTAGATATACTTTTGATGAAAGAATGAGAGAGATAAAGAAAGAAAATGAAAAAGAGTGGAGCTTAATCCTATATTTTATTTTATTGTTTTGTTAAATATTTGAAAAATATTTTAAGTTTGATCGAAATTATTATTACTATATCAAACTTTATGGAGGACTTTTTACTCTTCTAACTAATTAATAGTCTATTTTTTACACCACCCCCTCTCGAACTATTTAATAGTGTATTATAAAGTTATAAATGTGTCCACGTAGACACATTACTATTTATAGTTATGCAATATTTTTTATATCCACGTGGATACATATACCTTTAAAATACACTATTAAATACTGTAGGAGTAAAAGATCTTTTGCAAAATTTAGTATCATAATAACAATTTCGATCAAAGTTTGTATATATTACGGACCCTTTTTTTCAATATCTTATGAACATTATTGGATCATAAGAGTCGTAGATAATTTTCATTGCTTCAGTCAGTCAACTACGTTATCTTTAAGAACATTTTATCCCAAATAGGTGTATCTCCAAACTTTAATAAACTCTTCTAATATAATTATAATAATTTTAAATTAACAAATAAAAAGAAAACCCAAAGAGTCAGAGAGCAGGAAAGAAAGTCTATCCTTAAATTCTTCGAAAGACAGGGTATTTTAAAAGAAAAATGGTATATAATAACGAACTAGTAATCCAAATTAAATATTATAATCACAGTTTAATTTAATTGTAACCTAACAAATAGTTGTCATTCGCCTCTCTCTAGGTTTTTCGCTTGCTACTCTCGTCAGTCTCTCCCTCGCCTCTCTTGCTTTTATATAAATACAAATGTATAAATGTGTTTGTATAAAACGAGAGAAAATTGTATATAGAAATATGAATAAATATATTTTCGTCATACACTTATAATTATGCAAATATAGATTTTCCCATTCCTAGTTCTCTTTTGTTTTTCTTGCTTTATACAAATACATATTATACAAATTAATTGGCTCATACACTAATGAGATTTCTATAAACTACTCTTAAATGAATAGTTTTGGTCCATGCGTCGACTATGGCCCAGCCTATAGGATTAATATGAGTCAGACTTATAAACCATAATTTTAAGAGCAAATTACATAATCCCACTAGCTTAGAACCTAATTACTAGAATTCAAGATAGTTTCAATAATTACATCATATACCATATCTTGTTCGTCGAATACATATATCCGACAATTTGAATTAAAGAGATACATGTTTTAGTAATTTTAAATTAAACGTACTTAACGGATTTACTTAAATAAAGAAGTAATTATGCTTAATTAATAACTCATACTGATTTGCAGATTCATGCATATCAGTTCTAACAAAATCCTTCTAAAATAACGAAATCCTAAAACCACAATAATTCTCTGATCGAAAACAATTTTTACTTTGTTTCTTGCATTTGATAATTTTTTCAAAATGATCAATATCTTCATGAGGATCAATGAAATACTTCTCAGGGATAATGTGACTTATCATGATCTTGTTGAATGTATTTCCATGAAACTACAAATCGATTGCAATCATAATGTTTGGGACTCAATTTTGAAAAATTTACTTTAGCTTTTGACCTATTCCAGTTATCCAACCTTTTTTGCAAATCATGTTTCTATGGAAGGAGAATGTAACTCTAGACAAACTACGGATCTTATGGGAAAGATTGCTAGTTTTACATCTTATAGTTATGTACTAAAGCAATTATGACCAGATATAGTGTGTGATATGAAATTAGTCGTAATGTTCTAGAGATCATATACATGGTGAAAAACAATTCGCCTCCAATTAAAATTTGGAACGAAATGAAAATGAATTTGTTTATGGAATAAAAAGACACAAATCTGATTTTGGCTTGTATTCATCATGCGTAACAACTACAGAGAAAATTATTGGATGGTGAAATAATTTTTGCGTCGGATATATCAATTGTTTGATTTCATTTTTTTCCTCTGTAATAAAAGATTTGAATAGTCTTAGATACTTTTAGTTTAGGTATGGAAAGTTGCTTTTTATATCTTATTTTTTCTTTAGATACATGATGCAAACTATTACATTGTAATTTACTAATTTTTTGTTAAGAAAATATTTTTTTTACAGTTTCAGATACACTATTTATCATATTAGATACATGTATATGAAATATCTATAGAATTCATATAAAAAATACTTAGATACATGAAATAATCAAATCAAATACGTGTCACAATCGTATATAGATACATTAAAATATGAGCGAAAAATGAAATAAAATCTTAATTTACCTCCTTGAATAATGTTAAATGAATATTATCAAGAAGATGTTCTGAATTTAGTACATGCAAACAATGGATGTGATGTGAGAGAAAGTAAAATTTGATTTGTTAGTATTCCATTAGTTAAGAAATAATTATTCAAATATCATACTGATAAGAGATTTGTGTATTTGATTTAATTTTTTAAAATATATGATATAATTATTAAAAAGTGGTATTATATGTAATTTTTAAAACTAAAGGTAGAAATATGCATATATGATACTAAAATATGTCTTGTTAATTGATTTTTTAGTTTTAACTTAAAAAATTCTATCTCAACAAAAGATTAGGTTGGGCCAACCCCATGGGCTAAGCCTATTTTGACATCTCTAATCCTAATTTTTCATGCCATAATTTGAACCCTATTTTACTTAAAATATGTATTTATATGAATAAAACCTCTTCTTCTCACTTTTTTTTTAAATGATAAGAAATAACCAGCCGCCATTATTTAGGTGTGCATAGATGAAACCTTACTTCCTAGCCGCACTGACATAGGTAACACCCTAGCTACTATGCAGTAGTTTGCAAATGACATAGCGCTAATTTACACTAGATAAGCTCGATTCAGAAGGCAAATCTTTTGATTTCGATCTCTTCAATCAATCTAGTGCTCCTTCTTAATAGCAGGCACCCATGCTTTGATTCGAAATCCCTAACCATCTCAGATTTTCAATGTCTGGTTCGATAGGACCAGAAAGAAATGACTCTTTTTTTTCCTCTTCAAAAGCAAGGAATTTTCAAACTTGATATCTATGATCTGAAAATCCCAAACCCAAACTACCAAGCCAGTCGGAAGGGTCAATTCTTTTCACCTTCTTCCATTTATTGTAACTGATTTTGTATTCACATATTTGATCCCTAAATAGATAAAAAGTCTTTTCTTATTGTTAATTTGCTACCAAATAACCTGATATCTTAAAGATTTTGATTTCAAGAACACTTTTTTTCCCAACTTTATGACAATTCCAATATGACCCATTACTGTTTCTTTATGCCAGCATCTGTGAGTTTTCAATGAATTTGATAAGTGGGGGAGATGGAATGGGTGTAAATTTAGTTTATATATGGAATTGTCCTATTTTAGTTAAACAATAAATGATCCCCTGATGTATAGTGAAGTAGTAGATAAAAGGAAACGAATTTATTAAATGTTGTGTTAATGTCCAAATAAAAAATACGTTATCTTGTTTATAAGTCTCCCTTTAATAAAAAATAAGGAACTTTTCTGTTAAAAGCTTATGTAATTTACATGCCGGAAATATTATAAGTAAAATAACTTAGATGCCTGTAAAATGTGTTTGGAGGTTAGAGGTGTTCCCTAACTTACTCTAGAGTGATTAAGGATATGTATGATGATGCTAAGACTTGGTTCTAGACTATGGGAGGTGACTCGGAAAGTTTCCAGTACTCTTAGTCCGTCTTTATTTGCATTGGCTATGGATATACTTAAGCATCACATTCAAGGATTGGTGCCTTGTTGCATGTTATTTGCACGTGGCATAGTTCTGATTGACAAGACATGAGGGGGACTTAACACAATATTGGAGGTTTAGAGACATATCTTTGAGTCAAAAGTTGAGCATGACCAAAATTGATTACTTGGAGTGCAAGTTGAATGACGTGTATTATGAAGGGGATGTGGACGTGAGACGCTTGACACACATGTTGTCCCTAGGAGAGGAAGTTTCATGTATACGGGTTAGTGTTCCAAGGTAATGGGTAGATTGACGAGGATGTCACTCATCGTATTGGGGCATGATGATGAAATGGAGGCTAACATCGGGTGTTCTGTGTGATAAGAATGTACCACCTAAACATAAAAGTTAGCTCTACCGAGTGGCGAGTATTCTATATGAGGCTAAATGTTGGCGACCAAGAATTCGCGAGATGAGAGATGAGGATATTTCGTGAATGTATGGTGTATGAGAAGAGATAAAATTAGGAATAAAGATATTCGGGACAAGTTAGAAGTGGATCCGGTTCAGGATAAGATGTGAAAAGTGAGCTTGAGATGGTTTGGGCATGTGAGGAGGAGAGGTGCAAATGTCACGATTAGGCGGTTTGATTGGTTGGTCATAGTAGCTTGAGGAGTAGTAGAGGTAGGCCTTAAAAGTAATTAGTGAGGTGATTAGACAATATATGAAGCATCTCCAGTTCATCAAGAACATGACTCTTGATAGAATGGTGTGAAGGTCGAAAATTAGTTTGTTGGCAAGAGTTCTCGTTCACTTTCCGGGAGTATTAGTATCATTCATTTCTTTCCCTTATTTTTTGGATTTCTATCACTAGCTGTTGCTTCAATATCTTATTATCTTGTTTCTATTTATTGCTATTGCCTCTTTTTAATTGTTTGCTCAACTATTTTTTTTTTAAAAGTAACATCTCTACCTTCTCAAAAGTAGGGGCATTGTATGCGTTCACTCTATCCTCCCCAAACTCCACTTGTGGAAACACATTGGATTTGTTGCCTATATATGGTGAAAAGTAGATGATCTAGAATCTAGATAATTTTTTTTATTACAAAGGAAACCTGCAACAGCTAATCTTTGGGCTTGGGTCTAGGTCATGTTAAGTTGCTAACAAGTTTCCTAAATTTATATTTGTTCAATTATGTGAATGTTTGAAGATTTCCTTTGATAAAGTAGGGTGCAACTTAATGCGCGTTTAAATAGATTCCCAGTAATTACCAAAATTTGATTGTCTCAAGTAAAATGCAATGATTAATTTTGAAGCATTTCATTTGACCAGAAAGGCTAGATCAAGTGGACATGACTCTTCACCTCCAACCTTGAGGTTGGGGGATTGAGTAACCAAGGTAACAAGGTGGAGAGGACCAGTATTGATGCATAAAATGATGCTTCAGGAGTTCAAGTATTTGAGTATCATCTCCACCCTTCTCTCCCCATTCCTCTTGTATGCAGTCTAGTGGACTTTCCCACAAACTTTAACTTGCTTCCAAAAGTTTTCTACGACACCAATACATGGATTAAAAGCAATAAAATATCTTCTAGATTCCTGAACTAAGTGCATATATCTTGAACCTAGGTGGCAGCATGTATTGACCATCACCATGAGCACAGGCCATCCTCACAACCTTGTAGTCTCTTGTTTTAACACCAAACCCAAACCCAAAGACAAACATGCAAGTCCTTGAGTTGTCTCAACTAAGAGGAGTCATTGGGAGGGTGAGGCATCTGTATATCTGTGTATATCCTAGGATTCCAAAGTACGAGACAACTTCTATATTCTAATAAGACATCTAACACACACAGAATACCGTTGCATACACCAATTATCCTACAATAGAAATAATCTGGTACTTGCCCTTAACAAATGATTTTAATGTATTACAGTGTCAAGATCTAATACATCCGCGAGTAAGATTTTTTCCTTCTTGAGACCTGTTTTGAAATACCTTTTGAAAAAATGTGTAGGATTTTTAGAACGACTGGCGGTTCTGTATGTAGTCAAATGGAGTTGGGGCTTGAAATCAGTACATCCAAAATTTTGATAAACATCTTAATTGGAGGAGAGATTTGGGTGGGAGCCTTAAGAAGATTTAAACCATCATATCTGACAGTTTTCTTTGGTTACGAAGTTTTGTGGGAAAGGGAGAGCTCTAGTAAAAGAGATTGCTTGATGGGTTTGACATGTTTTAAAGTATCAATAGTGAATAGAGCTTAAATGCGATACTAAGTAGGTAAAGGAAGCACCATTTATATCGGGTAAATAGAGAAAAGACTAAATTTTGTACCAAAAGCAATAATTGGATTCTAATCTAAAAAGGTAATTGTTCAATAACTTGCTTAAGATCTCTCCTCACATTTAGGAAACAAAATCATGATAACTTTTTTTGAGCTTAACAATAATTTTTTTAGGAAAAAGGGGCAAATGTACCCCTCAACTATGCAAGTTTGAGCGGATATACCCTTCGTTGAAAAAGTGATACATATATACTCTCATAATCAAAATGCATATTTGACATTTTCCTTAACAAATTATTTAAAATAATAATCGTAAAACTGTTTGCTTAATTCCAAAAATATACTTGGCTTCATAATAGACAATTCAAAAAATGACTTATCATTTTGAGATCTATAGGTTTAGTTTGAGTATATACTGTTTATAGCTATTGTTTGGATTGCTAAGTCGCCTCTTTGCCCAATCTCTCTCGTCTCTCTCTTCTCTCTCTCTCTCTCTCTCTCTATAGGTTGTATCCTCTCTCTCTCATTCTTTGTGTTCTTTATGTCCATCTTTCTGTATTTCTATATTTTTGAGGTGTCATGCAACTGTATTTGTTGTACTGGTAGTGTTCTTCTCTCACCAAGTCTTTGAACATGTGACCTCATGGTTCTAAACACACTTTATTGACCAGTTAGATGTCATTTGTTTTAATTAAGATTTACACGTATGAATTTGAATGCATCTGATTAAGATGTTGTTTCTAGATCTGAATACCGGATTATTCCATCCATACCGTCTCTCCAACTTTCCTATTCTAGTTTATCTAATAGCCAAGCAACTGAGTTTCCGAATAACATAAGTTGGTAAGCACCAAGTTTTTAATACAACATAATGTCGGGACTTAGCCTTCTACTAAGCACACCTGTGACACTTGACAATTTACTCATGTTCTTTCACTACTTGTTCATGATCTTGTTATACCAAGTCAACCTAAAACTCCAAGAGAATGGAAGAGAGAACACAATAGGATTTCAAACAAAAATTGTGTTATGGAGAACTTCGATTTTTATTTTGAAAACATGTTTTCTATAGTTAGTTGTACAAGAGTATCTGTTGCAACACGAACATATATATATATATATATATATATATATATATATATTCTAAAAAAATGACTCCCCATTACTAAAAAACTTCAAATGATACTAATAAAAGCAAAAAATAAAACAACCATTTCAACTAGAGATAAATACAAAAAATATAACACCATAAAAGATAAAAACATAGGAGTGATTAAAGCCACGATCAACGACCACCACTAGTGCATTCATGTGCAAAGTGACCATCCTTACCATATTTGTAGCAACCGCCGCCGCCGCCACCATCTTGACCAACACAGCCATAATCTCTACAACCTCCGCCACCACCATCTTCATCTTGGCTACATTCCCTTGCAAAGTGGTCAGACACGCCACACTTACGGCGACAGTGATAGTTGTGGAGGAGGAAGCGACTAGTTGAAGTGTGGCGAGTCTTGCCACTTTACAAGGGTTGTAGCCAAAGTGATGGTGGCAGTAACGAAGGTGGTAGATACTCTGGTGGTGGCGGCGGCGATTGCTACAAATTTGGCGAGGATGGTCACTTTGCTCGTGAATACCAGTGGTGGTCATTGATCGTGACTTAAATTGTTCTTATGCTTTTATATTTTAAGTTGTTGTGTTTTTCGATATTTATCTCTTGTTGAGATGGTTGCATTATTGTCTACTCTTTATTAGTATTATTTTGAAGCTTTTTAAAAAATGGGTAGGCGTAGTTTTGTTCGTGCTGCAATGGATTCTCTCTATACAACTATACGATACATGTTTTCAAAGAAAAAATCAAAGTTTTCTACCATACAATCTTTCCTAGAAATTCTCTTGCGTTCTCTCTCTTCCCTTCTCTTAGTAATTCTTATAGTTTTAGGCTGACTTAACGTAGCAAGATCATGAGAAAGTGGTACAAGAACGTGAACAAATTATCAAGTGCCTTAAGTCACTTAGTAGAAGACTTAAGTCAATGATATTATGTTGTATTAAAAACCTTGTGCTTACTAACTTATGTTATTTTGCTTGACTATTAGACAACCTAGAAGTCTTAATTAGAAGTTAAATAACTAAGATGCACGTATAATGTGTTTGGAGGCTAGATGTGTTCCCCAAACATACACTAGATTGATTAAAGATATGTATGATGATGCTAAGTCTTGGGTTTGTACTATTGGAGGTGACTTGGAACGTTTCATAGTCGTGATAGAGTTGTACTAAAGATCTACTCTTAGTACGTCTTTATTTGCATACACTCAAATATAGGTGCCATGGTGCATGTTATTTGAACATGATATAGCTTTATTGATGAGACACGAAGGAGACTTAAAACAAGATTGGAGGTTTAGAGACACACTTTCGAGTATAAAGGTTTTAGGTTGAGCATAACCAAAATTGATTACTTGGAGTGCAAGTTGAATAATATATCTTATGAAAGGGATGTGAGCACGAGGCTTGACACAAATGTCATCCTTAAGAGAGAGTTTAAACCATATGGGTAGTGATCCAAGGTAATTTAGAGGTTGATAAGAATGTCACTCATCATATTGGGGCAAGGTGATGAAATGAAGGCTAACATCCTTGTGTGATAAGAGTGTACTACCTAAATATAACAGTTACCTCTACAGAGTGGTGGTTAGATTGAGTCTGCTATATGAGGCGAAGTGTTGGCCGATCAATAATTCTCAAGTTCAGAAGATGTGACTAACGGAGATAAGGATGTTGATTAGGAATGAAGATAATGAAGATATCCAGGACAAGCTAGGGGTGACTCCCGTGCAAGTTAAGATGTGAAAAGTGAGGTTAAGATCATTTGGGCATGTGTGGAGGAGAGGTGCAAATGTCACAGTTAGGAGATGTGATAGTTTGGTCGTAATAGCTTGAAGAGGGGTAGAGCTAGGCCTCAAAAGTGTTGTGGTGAGGTGATTAGACAACATATGAAGCATCTCAATTTTATCGAGTACATTACTCTTGATAGTAGGGTGTGAAGGTCGAGGATTAGGCTAGAAGGTTAGTTGGTAAGATTTTTGTTCACTTTCCTAGTATTAGCATCATATTCGTTTCTTTCCCCCTTTTTAAATTTCTATCACTACCTCTTGTTTTCTAGATCTTATTATCTTGATTCTATTTGTTGCTTTTGCCTTCTTTTCATTGTTTGCTCATGAAAAGCGCGCTTTATGAGCACTTAATCCCTGAAGCGAGGCCCAAAACATGTTGAGCACAATGCACTCGCTTTACCCTTTGCGCCTTTTTCATTAAAGTCGATGCTTTATTTGCGCTTTAAGTTTTAAGCCCCCACGGACCTTAAAACTTTTTTGCGCTTTCCACCTTTGATAACACTGAGCCAAGTTCACTCTATCCTCCCCAAACCTCACTTGTGGAAACCAGTGTTATCAAAGGCAAAATACACAAAAAAGCTCTAAGGTTCGTGAAAGCCTTAAGCGCAAAGCGTAAATAAAGCGTGACCTTTAATGAAAAAAGGTGAAAAGGAAGAAAAGAATACAAATATTATGTTTAGTCCAAGACTAATAATTATAAACATGAATATCAAATATATGACCAAAGAAATTGAATTATTTTTATGATAAAGTGAAATATCAATTATTAAGTGCCACTTCTTCATACGAAGCTCATTGGCAAGGAAACATTTACCTTGATGACAACACTGAAGCACACAACACGTTTTGAGCCTTGCTTCTGGGGTTAAGCGCGCTCAAAGATAATACTGGTGGGAACACATTGGGTTTCTTGCCTATACATTGTAAAAATAGACAGTTAAAATCTTGATCATGTTTAGTAGCTAATATGTTTCCTAAATTCATATTTGTCCAATTATGTGAACGTTTGAAGACCTCCTTTAATAAAGTAAGGTTCAGTTTAATGCACTTTTTTGTTAAGAAAAAGCTTGCACATGTTATGAACTATGAAAATCGATCATGCTGTCTACTTTTGGTTACAGTGCAATTAAATATGCGTCTAAGAAGGAAAAAGCTTGCACATGTAATGAACTGAGAAAATCCATCAAGCTGTAATTTTTTCAATTTCAATGGTTAACAAAACAAAACGAAGGATTTTAAACTTTTGAACTTTTAAAATGTTTGCTTGTGTCCTTTTAAGGGCAGGGGGGCTAGCCTCCTCTCCATTTCTCTATATCAACAGTATAAATAATGTTGTTTAGTATTCACATAAGTTATTATCTTTAGTAAAATGCAATGACTAGCACATTCAATTTTGAAGAATTTCATCTGACAAGAAAGCTAGCTCAAGTGGAAAGAGCTCTCAGCTTCCAACCTTGAGGTTGGGCCATTGAGTGATTGAGTCATAGGGAGAAAGGGATCTTAGGTTAACATGTAAAAAGTAATTAAAAATTCTTAACATTGATTAGTTGATCTAGTCAAATACGAAACCACAACTGGAGGAAAACTCAAATTTATTAAAATCACAATAATAATCATAACAATTGAATTACACCAAACAACAAATAACTGCGATAAAATAAATTGCGAAGGACTAACAAGGAAAATATTCCATCTCCCCTATAAGTATGCCTAAACTTCATAAAAAATTGTTCATTTCTATTTCAGTCTCCAAGCAAAGTTGTGACACACTTATGTAAACATGATGCTTCAGGAGTTCAAGTATTTTATGATCATCATATGTGGACTCCTTAGATGCTAAATAAACCGGAGGCAGTAACTCCCCCTTTATCTAGCAAAAAAAAGGCTTTCCTCGTAATTCTTATAGTAAAAAGAGTACATAGTACCAACAATAGTGATTCTTATCGTAGTTTGCTTCTCGTATTATACACGGCTAGGATCCCTTTCATGTTGTCAACTGTAATTTACGACAATCAGAAACAACTATTACCACGCCCAAATTCCATTGGCCCAATAACATTATATTCATTGCAACATGAATCTGTGTCTCCATACCTTTTCATTACCCAAATGGATCAACCATTGCTCCAAACACGTGTATCATACTGATATACAACAAGTAATTACCCAAGCTGTGCAACATTTAAATTCGTAAGCGGTTCATTAACCCAAATTTTTGGTAATGATAATCCCTGAAAAATCACTTAATTGATATCAAACATCACAGTCAAGTTCTCCACCCTTCTCTCCCCATTCCTCTTGGATGCAGTCGAGTGGACTTCCCACAAATTTCAACCCATGTCCGGAAATACTCTACTACATAAATATCTGGAATAGAACCATCAAAATTCTTCTAGATTCCTGAACTAAGTTCATAAATTTCAACCCTAGGTGGCAACAATTATTGACCATCACCATAGCATAGACCATCCTCACAACCTTGTAGTCTCTTGTTTTAATAGCAAATCCAAACCCAAGGACAAGCGTGAAAGTCCCTGAGTTGTCATAACAAAGAGGGAGGTTGAGGCATCTGGATATGCTAGAATTGTAAAGTACCACACGACTTCTATATTCTAATAAATCATCTAACATACTGAGAACTCCGTTGCATATATCAATGATCCTACAATATAAATAATCTGGCAATCCAAAATTAAGAGGTGATCTTAATGGTATTACATTGTCAAATCTGAGCGTTTTTTCCCTCTTTAGAACTGTGCTGAAATACCTTTTAAAATGTTATCAAAATGTCAAGGCTTCCACCCAAATCTCTCCTTTAATTAAGGTGTTTATTAAAATCATGGAATACACTAATATCAAGCCATGACTTCATACGTTTGGATTATTTTATTGGACTTTCAATGACATCAAATTGACTTGGAGCAATAATCAAACCGGTCAACATTGTATCTGGGCCAAACTAGATAGAATCCTTTTGAATGGGGACTGCCCGCTTCTATATAAAAGCCATTTTGCTTCCACCAGAGTTGACCATTTGCCTAGAGTATCCTTTGATCACTCTCCTCTAGTAATCTTCTTAGAATATTATAATACTCACAGGCCTGGGGTCTTTTGTTTCCAAAGAATGTGGATTCGGCATTACATTGTTATCAACCATGCTCGGGAAATCCTTTTCAGGTCTTCTCCAGGAAGATTGACTTGACAAATAAAGCACTGAATAAACTATTTTAGAATATAGAATTGCCGAAAACGAAGAAGGCCAATTTTCTCTTGAACAGAGTTGGTATGCTGATAAGAAAATGGAGTTAGATTCGGCCAAGAGTAACCTTGAAAAACCTCTGCTTTACGAAGAAAGATAGAGAATAAGCACCTTGAACCAAATTCAAAACTTGTCTCTGTATGGCAGGAAGCTCTCAATTTAATTCATACATTACTTTCATCTCAAGGTTCGGTGCTTGAAGATGAGATCATTGAGACCATCCCCTCTTCAATCACATAGGAAGATAATAAGATGCTTACGAGCCCTCCTAATATGGAAGAAGTTCAAAAGGTAATTTTTAGCATGTAGGCGCGCACTTACCCAATAAGAGGTCTCCCCTATCCTTTAAAGCCATCAGGCTTTCTGGATTCTTTTTATATAGAAAATATTGTTGGGGTTTCAAAAACTTCCAGTCGGTCACCTTATTTCTTCGCTGAAGGTGTGATCCCATGTTCCATCAATGCTACTTTTCTTGCTTTGATTCTAAGAAAAAAAGTTCTCAATTTTTGGATAGAGTATAAAATAAAGTGGTAGGAGATGAAAGCATTGTTATCTAGTGGATTTTGCAAACATGTTCTTTTCACAATGCCTATACACCTTCTTGCAGGGATTCCATTTTTAAAGGGAGTTCTTGACCAGTTGAAAAAAAAGTTAGCTAACTTTTGGGGAGGCGGTCATAAATACAAAAGAAAGCTTCACTGGATATTTTCTGATACTATGTGCCTACCTATTCAGGAAGGGGCTTTGGGTCCTCCTACTACAAGACATTTTCAAGAGCTTTCAAAAGCTTTTCGTATGAAGTTTACCTTGTCAATAAGAAGGAGGTAATTTCAATGAGAAGAATATCAGAGAGCCAGGGTTGGAACCAGAAATCAGTGCTAGCTCCATTTCCAATCTGCCATTTTTAGCCCTTAAGTATTGGTGGGGTTTCCTGAAAATAGAACGGATTTCACTCCAAATCCTGACAACCAGGTTTGGAAGCAGCAAACCATAGGGGCTTTCAGATAATTTCTTTTGAAAATAGTAGTACAAAGTATGACTCTCTCTTATTGACCGGGCCAACTCCTTTACTAGTTATTTCTCCAAAATCATAGATGTGCTAGACGCACATGGAAACTGCTTTTTCAATGATATCGAAGCATTTTTGCCTCACAGAGTGGTTTATGATATCAGGAATAGTGGTATATTCACATCTCATTAGGAGGATAGGGGGATATGGAAAAAGAATAGTAGTGAGTCATTTATTCTCAAAGCTGGTTGGGAATCGATAAGAAATCGAACGGGCATTCAAGCTTGGACTCAATTTGTCTGGGATAAAGCCATTCCTACAATAATTAGCATTTTTTCGTGGAAGCTCTTATTTGACTTTGTATTCGGGGATTTCAGAATAAGTTAAGGGAAAAAATTCAGACGAAAGGTTTAAGATTAGCAAGCAAATGCTTGTGCTGTTCAGAGTATAATAAATAAAGTATTGATCGCCTCTCATCAAGAGTGAGCTTGCTATGGAGGTTTGGAACCATTTTGATCTCCTTTTCAATATAAGATCCTTCCAAATGGATTCCATTCAGTCCCGACGGTTTAACAAATCTCGCAGTAAATCCCAAGTTGGATACGTCACGTCTATGCTTACTATTTTTTCAGTTGGGAACTCAGGAAGGAAGGCAACAATAACAGTAAATTAGAAAACCCAATATCTCAATCGGCTGCTCTTATTCAAAAATTTAATGACCGGCTGAAAGACTGTTCTCAGCTTCTTGACATCAGATCATCTTGGACATTTACATATTTTATTCTTCTGGATGCGCTCTACATTCATCAAGCTCGTAAACTCGCAATTGACTCCAAAATCACTGTCGATTGTGCTTTAATGAAAATAAAAAAGCCCCTAAAATTACCCATACCTAGACTCATGGTGGAGCTTCATTTCATCCAAATTATCAGCTGTCCATTTTAAAATCGTCTATTCATTTAGAGAAAACAACAAAGTGGCAGACTATTTTGCAAACTTCGGCTGCAATTCTTAGTTTGACTATAGGTTTTCCTCTATTGATGATCTTCTTCAACAAATTCAGGTTTTTTCTCTAAAAAAAGTGGGCTTATTGAATATTATATTGGTTTGGCTTTGTTCACTTTCATTTTATTAGCACTAATGTTTTTTGCTGTCTTGTAGCTCTTTGTTAGCAGATCTATGTACATTTTTTTATGGGTAAGGTTCTAACATCCTCCCCCTTAACCCCCCGATGGGAGGGGGGGGGGGCAGATGGAGTATTGATGAAGATGCTTGGGAGTAAACACATCCCCTCTTACTTAGCAGGGCTTAGGAACGATGTTGGCAAATGATTGTTGAATATAGTTACTCACCTCACAGCCCAAATTCCTCGTTGGGTGTATACAGCCAGGTTGCTGTCTGGAGGACCAAACCTAGCTGCTGGGAAAAGCTTGGTATACTGTCTTCCCTTTATCAGCAGGCGATATTGTCACATTGAAATTATTCCACCAGTACGGGTCACGTTATCCGAATGTAACAGTGTAGTAGCAACTGCAGACAGGGTCGACATGAGATGTCGCTTCTTGATTAACATCCTTTTTCCACTACCTTTCTTTCCTAAAAATGCAACCCCTACCATTAGTCGTCTATGGAGATCTGGGATTCGGTATTGAATCAATCCAACATTTCGTTCGGTCACTTCAGCAATCATAAAAAAACCTAATTCTATTGAGTTGATTCTATCTCCTTGACTTTGTTCACATTCAGTAGCAACTTGCTGGTGTACTTTCGTGTCAGGAACTCCTGCAATGGGCAGCCAACCTATTGGAAAAAGACTACTCTCATGCCTCTCCTTTCAGTCGAGTGAGCTAATTTTTTCATTCTTCTTAAGTCGATGTTGACCTGTATATAAGTCAGATGTTGGAAAGGGAAGCCCCCATGATATAAACTCTCTTTCAGTCAAGTAATGCCTTTAGAGCCTATAGTATAGCTGAGTAGCTAAGAACTTTTGGGAATTGAAAAACGCAGGAATCGACTTGTTTTGCGTTAATAGGGCTTTGCAGGACGTCTTCTCTTTCCCTTATCAAACAAGTCACACCTAATCGCCCTTGATAACATCTTTATAACTGGAGTGAATGTCTCATCATAGTATATACCCTATTGCTGGTTGTAGACTTTGGCTACCATGCGAGCCTTGTAGCGATCAATAGTCCCATCAGACTTTGACTTTCTCTTGTATAACCACTTGCGAGCGAATAGAAAAATTTCGAAATAAAAAATTCACAGGAAAATGGGATGAACAGAAAGCTTTTGACAAAATAAAGGAATATTTCCATTCTAGTACCTACAACGCTAGAAAGCCTTTATTACTATACCTATCGGTCATTGAAACCACTATGGGGTCTATGTTGGCTTAATACAATGAAGACAAATTGAAGTAAAGGTCCATATACTACCAACGTAATAAAATGACTAACTAAAAGACCATGTATACCAATTTTGAGAAAACCTGCTTGGCGGGTAAGGCAGAAATTGAGGCATTACATGCTGTCTTACCAGTACATTTAATAGCTTCCATGGACCTACACAAAAAGTATTTTTTCAAGAAACCAGAAACCCGCCTTAACGTAACGGGATGGACTGGAAGATTGTTATTGCTTATGTCTGAATTCGACATCACGTATGTAACCAAAAAGGAAGGGCGATAAAAGAACACCTTGCACCCTATCAAGGAGGAACATGAGTTTAAGGATTGCTTCCCATACGAGGAAATAGCTGTCACAAAAGAGGAGCTGAAAGCCACTTGACTGTAAGGAGAGGAGGTCTTGGAAATTTGACTTTGATGGCACGACTAATTAAAATGGGTACGGAGTAAGGACATTGCTGATTGCACCTGATGAATCGCACACCCCCATTGCCATTAAGCGGAACTTTTAAGGAACTAAGAATACCACTAAAGATGAAGCATGTATCCATGGATTAAATACTGCCTTGACCCTGGGAATATAAGAAATCAAAGTATTTAGGGTTTCGACGTTTATCATCTACCAAATGCAAAAGAAATAAAAAACCAAATGTGAAAAACTTTTGACATACCATGCTTATCTTGAAAAGCTAACTGATCAATTTTAAAAAAATAAGTTTCTCTCCACTACCCAGAGAAAAAAGAAGTTCGCGAATGCATTGGCAACACTAGCCTCCATGATAAACATTCCTGAGGGAAAGTTCACCCAATAATGATAGAACAAAGAAGCAGCCCGATGTATTTCAACCTAATAGAAATTTTTGAGTGGCTCCCGGCATGTTGAATAGGGATATTTTTGGACATTGAAAGGGAACCAAATGGTAAACCATGGTTTACTGACATCAGGGAATATATTGAACTCTAAACGTATCCAAACATGCAATGGAAAATGATAAGAAGACAATCAGGAGGTTGGCAATGCAATTCGTTGCGCGGGGATGCAATTCGGCAAACTAGGGCAAATCTTTCCCCTATCTCTAATGGAGGCCCCTGAGCCACTTGATTGTAAGGAAAGGGGTTCGACTCAATACTCTTGTGTGTATCCTTTGGCCACTAATCTAGCCTTCAACCCCTCAACTGCTCCATCAGATTTTTGTTGACTTTATAGACCCACTTGTAGCCATGGCTTCTTTCCATAGAGGAAGAGAGACTCATTCCCAAGTAGCAAAACCATTCTAGTGCTACGATCTCTTTCTACATAAAGCTGCCAGCAGGGTTGAGATATGGCCTCTGTATGGTATATTAAATCATTTAACATACAGCGGACACCGTTGCATATACCAATGATCCTACAATAGAAATAATCTGGAAAATTTACATCAAATGGCGACCTTAATCGCATTACAGAGCTGTTAATTTGATACATCAGCGAGTCAATTTTTTTTCTTCTAGAGACTGTGCTGAAATACCTTTAGAATAAATGTGTAGGGTTTTTTAGGATGAGCGATTGTTGTGTATGTAGCCATATGAAGTCGAGGATTGTAATTATCTCATTCCATGATTTTGTTAAACACCTTAATTGGAGGAGAGATTTGGGTTGGAGCTTTGAGAAGATTAGGACCATCATCCCTATTGGGAGATATTCCGACATTTTTCTTGGTTATAAAGTTGGGTAGGGTAGGGAGAGTCTCGAAAGAGAGACTGCTTGTTGGGTGTGGGCAGGTGTTTGAAGTATCAACGGTGAATAGAGATTCAGTGCATTGATAAGAAGTCAGCGGAATCACTATTTATACTGGGCAAATAGTGAAACAACAATTGGATTCTCGTCAAAAAGGGAAAATCCTTTAATAATTTTCTTAAGATCTCTGCTTGCATTTAGGTAACAAAATATAAAGACTAACTTATGTACCAAAAACAACAATTGGATTCTCATCTAGAAAGGAAAATTCTTAAATAACTTGCTTAAGATCTATCCTCACATTTGGGTAACAAAATCTAAAGACTAACTTATGTACCAAAAACAACAATTGGAGGGAATTTTTTTTAATAACTTGTTTAAAATCTCTCCTCATATTTAGGTAACAAATTAAAGACTAAGAGCCCATTTGTGTTAGCTTAAAAGAAGTAGCTTTTAAGTTATAAATAAACATTCAAACTGAAATGACCTTTAAGTTAAAAAACAAAAAGTAGAAGGAGACCTACTTTTGGTTATGGAATTATTTTAAGTCATTTTTTACTTTACCAAACACTTCTTAACTTATTTGAAGTAATCTTTTAAAATTATTTTAAATTGTTCTTTTTTTGAGAACGTTAACTGGTATTATTTTTTTAAAAAGTTATTTTTAATATTTATATTTGCGAAATAATTCTAGAAGTCAAAAACTGACTTAAAAGTAGGTTTGACCAACTTTTAAGTCAATCCAAACACCCTCCAACTTATGTACCAAAAACAACAATTGGATTCTCATCTAGAAAGGAAAATTATTTAATAACTTACATAAGATCTCTCCTCACATTTAGGTAACACAATCTCGAAAATTTATTTGAGATTAACAATAAAAAAAATTAGGGGAAAAGGGAAAATATACCCCTCAACTATGCAATTTTGAGCGGATATACCCCTTCTTTAAAAAAGTGATGCATATATACCCTCGTTGTCTAACAAATGATGAATATTTAGCCTTTATCTACATAGATTGTTAAAAAAATAATCCTAAAAAACTGTTTGCTTAATTCCAAAAATGTCACGTGGTTTTTAGAAAGAGAATTTGAAAAAGGAATAAAAGACAAATATAGCTCCGAACTACAGTTGATTGTTTGCAACTACCCCCATCATACTTTTGGGACATTGGTGTCCCTGTTGTCAAAAAACTAGAGCATATATGTCCTTTACTCTAACGGAAAACTAAATAGGAACACATGAGACAATTTTATCCATTGATACGATATTTAATAAATGCCGGATTGATGGATAAGATTATGACACGTGTATGTCCGTTAGTATAAATGATATATAGCTCTAGTTGTTGGACGGTGGAGGCACCAATGTCCCAAAAATGGAGGATATATGTGTACTATTTACAATAGCTTGGGGGTATATTTGTCCTTTTTCCCTTTATCGCTACTAATTGGATTGCTACATGGAATCTCCTATTTCCTCAATTTCGCTCGCCTTTCTTTCTCTCTCCCTCTCTCTATAACCTCCCCCCCGCTCTTCATCTTTGTATTTTGATTACCTCTCCATCTATCTCATTTTATTTTCTCGACTCTTCCTCTTAGTATTTTTCGTCTCTTTGTATTTTGTATGCTTATCATTCTCTCTCTCTCTTTACCCCCCCCCCCCCCACACACACACACACTCACACACATATATATTGATGTATCATGCAAATGTATTTGTTGTATTCATATGTGCATTTATGTTGTTTAATCTCTCTCTCACACCCCTATCTATGTTTTCTATGTCCACCTCTTTTGTATTCCTATATTTTTTAGGTGTCTTGCAACTGTATTTGTTATATTCATAGTGATTTTAAGTTAAACGCCTAGTGTTTTTGTCTCCGATAGCATTTGAACCAGTGACCTCATGGTACTTAACCCATTTCATTGACTACTAACATTTTATTTATTTTTGACGTCTGAATCTAAATGCACATCTGAATGATTAATATGATGTCTCTTGATTTGAATACTGAATGATTAAGACTATTTGTTGTAAGCATTTCTCACTTTGGTTTGGGTATTCGCAACATTGATTTCTCCATCATTTCATTACCTTAGCCGTAACCTTACTCTGACACCAAATTGTCACAGATTTATACTAAGCACATGTGAGGCACTTGACAATTTGCTCACAATCTTGTTATGCCAAAGTAAGTCTAAAACTCTAGGAATTGCTAAGAGAATGGAAGTGAGGACACAAGACTTTCTAGGAAAAAATTTATTGTAGAGAACTTTGATTTTTTGTTTTGAAAATATTGTATAGTTGTACATAGAGTATCCATTGTCACCAAAGGCGTATCTAGATGGGGTTCTATATGTTCACGTGAACCCATGCTCCCCTTTTTGGATCATATATAGTAGTGTTATATTTTTCAAAAGATAATTAAATATAGAGGTGTGAATTCACGTTTAAAGTAGCATATAATGATACAATGATGATTGGGTGCACCTCTCTAAGCAAATATATAAACTTATATCTATATTATTTTTTGGTAACACTCCTCCAAGTGGTTATCGGTAACACTTTTGGCATTTCAATCATTTTATGTTTGTGTTTTTGCTTTAATCTTTCAAAATTTTCTACTGTGCTACATCAGGAATTTCTAATTAAAAAATAGCACTGCTAAATTTTAATATAATTAATCATGTGTATATTAAAATTTAAACTAGGTGTATTATGTATGTTGGACCTATAATTTAAAAACTTAATGGTTCTTTACTAAGAACTTAAAGGTCAAATCGATCTAATTTATATCTTAGATACATTTTTTCGTAATAGTGCACACATCCTTCTTAAATGCTGGATACGCTTCTGATTTCCATACATATAAAAATACGGCTCCCCATTACTAAAAAACTTCAAAATGATACTAATAAAGAGTAGAAAATAAAGCAACCATCTCAACTAGAGATAAATGCCGAAAAACATAACAATTTAAAAGATAAAAGCATAAGAGGGATTCAAGCCACGATCAACAACCACCACTAGTACATTTATGGACAAAGTGACCATTCTCACCAACAAGTCTTGTCTCTTTGATAGGGAATGTAGCTAGAGTGAAGGCGGCGAAGGTGGTAAATACTCTAGTGATTCCCATACTTTTAGACTAACTTAGTATAGCATGACCGTGAGCAAGTGTCGCGAGAATGTGAGCAAATTGTCAAGTGTCATACATGTGTTCTGTCGAAGACTAAGTCTGTGACACTAAGCTGTATTAAAAGCTACCAGCTTAATAATTTATGTTATTCAGGAATTCAGCTGCTTGACTATTAGACACACTAGAACAGGAAATTTTTCAGAGGTAGAATGGATGGAATCATGTGACGAGCAATTTCAACACTCAATTTCAATCAAGACATATAACTCGCGTACAAGTTTTGTTGTATGCAATATGGTCAAAATATACAACTTGCACATGATTTGTATACAATTATATTATCGGTATTTTGTATGCATCATATATGTAGGGTGTGTATCATTTTATATCCAGGCTCCAATGATATATTAGTCAGAAAAATAACATATATATGCCACGTTAGACCTGATCTTAAGCCTACATAAAAAAAGAAACAGTTTGCGAAGATGATGCTAAAGACCAAAGACGAAGTGAGCAACATAAATGATCCACTGCGTATACTGCTGAAAATATGACCTTTGCTTCTTATCATACCAGAGAGAGCCCAGTTAGAATATGCCACTTAATAAATAATAATAAAAATAATTTAAAAAAATTAAAGTTTTAAGGGTAAAAATAGACCAAAAAGGTGGACTGAGGGGTAGGGGTGTGCAAAATATCGAACTGAAAAAATATTATTGAGTTATTGAGTTTTTAATGGGTTTATTAAAAAATTATGGGGTTATTGGTTCGATATCAGTTTTTACTATACCCAATAACCCAATAAGACGATAATAATTTATTATTTTACCCTTATTTAATTATTAATAATTTAATATATAATTAGACACTATAATTATATCAAATTATTATTACTCTACCAATTTCACACTGGACCATTTTACTAGTTTTTACTGTTACTCAAAAACTAAAGATTAAAGTAAAGGGTTTGGCAATTATAATTATTTGATTTTAGTTTAGTCTTGTTGGACTATATTATTTTAGTTTTAGTTTGTAATTGTAGGTTATAACATTTGCAAGTTTATAAAGGTCCGCAATTTAACTAACATAAAATATTTCATACTATGTTTTGGTGGTAACATGTAATTATACCCTTGGTACTATATTTTCTCTTATTGATGGAATTTCTCATTATCTTTCTTGTTTCACTATACCAAAGCATTTAGAGAAGTGAGAAGACATAAAATATTTTATGAATATTTTCTTATTGGGTAAATCGAAAATCGAATCCAAAATGATCAAAAACTGATAAAGGATATCTTATTGGTTTGTTATTGGTTATCATATTTAAAAATCGAAAACTGATAAATCGAACGATAATACATAACACCAAATCAAAACAACCAATACACACCCTGCTGATGGATATTTTTAACCCAATAGGTGGATGATGAGTATATTTGGACATTTTCGAATAGTTTAAGTATATTTTTGACCATTTTTCGTATATCATATTTTATCCGTCGAATACATATATCAAGATACATGTATTCGAAAATTTGAATTAAAGAGATACATATTTTAGTAATTTTGAATTAAATATACTTAACCGATTTACTGAAATAAAGGAGTAATTACGCTTAATTAATAACTAATATTGATTTGCAAATTCATGGATATAAATTCTAACAAATCTTTCCAATATAACCAAATCCTAAAACCACACTAATTCTCTTATTGAAAAATTATCTTCTTGGCAACAATTTTTATTTTGTTTCTTGCATTTGATAATTTTAAAAAAATGATCAATATCCCCATAAAGATCGATGAAATACTTCTCAAAGGATAATGTGACTTACCATGATCTTGTTGAAGGTCCATGGAACTACAAATCGATTGTAGTCATAATATTTGGGACTCAATTTTGAAAAATTACTTTACCTTTTGACTTAATGCAGTTATCCAACCTTCTTTGCAAATCATGTTTCTATGGAAGGAGAATGTAACTCTAGACATGATATGGATCTTATAGGGAAGATTACTAGCTTTACATCTTATAGTTATGTACTAATGTAATTATGACAAAATATATAAATCTGATTTTGGATTGTATCCATCATGCGTAACAACTGCAGAGAACATTATTTGATGGTGAAATAGTTTTTGTGTTGGATACACAATTGTTTGATTTCATTTTTTTCCTCTGTAATAAAAGATTTGAATAGTCTTAGATACATTTAGTTTAGGTATGAAAAGTTGTTTTTTTATATTTTATTTTTTCTTTAGATACATGATGCAAACATACATAGATACACTATTTATCATATTAGATACATGTATATGAAACATCTATAGAATACATATAAAAACATACTTAGATTCATGAAATAATCATATCAAATACGTGTCACAATCGTATATAGATACATGAGAATATGAGCGAAAAAGGAAATAAAATCTTAATTTCCCTCCTTGAATAATGTTGAATGAATATTATCAAGAAGTAGTTCTGAATTTAGTACATGCAAACATTGGATGTGATGTGAGAGAAAGTAAAATTTGAATTGTTAGTATTCCATTAGTTAAGAAATAATTATTCAAATATCATACTAATAAGAGATTTGTGTATTTGATTTAATTTTTCAAAATATATGATATAATTATTAAGAAGTGGTATTATATGTAATTTTTTAAACTAAAGGTAGAAATATGTATATATGATACTAAAATATGTCTTGTTAATTGATTTTTTAATTTTAAATAAACTTGAAAAATCCTATCCCAACAACATATTAAGTTGGGCCAATCCCACGGGCTAAGCCCATTTTGACATCTCTACTCCTAATTTTACATGCCATAATTTGAACCCTATTTTACTTAAAATATGTATTTATATGAATAAAACCTACTTCTTCTCACTTTTTTTTGAAATGATTAGAAATAACCAGCCGTCATTTTTTAGGTGTGCATAGATGAAACCCTAGTTCCTAGCCGCACTTACATAGATAAAACCCAGCTACTATGCAGTAGTTTGCAAATGACATAGTGCTAATTTACACTAGATAAGCTCGATTCAGAAGGCAAATCTTTTGATTTCGATCTCTACAATCAATCTAGTGCTCCTTCTTAATAGCAGACACCCATGCTTTGATTCTAAATCCCTAACCATCACAGATATTCAATGTCTTTTCACCTTCTTCCACTTACTGTTACTGATTTTGTATTTATGGAAGAGATTGTGATTTGTGGCGGAAGAGGAAGATTGAACAAAAAATAAAATTTGTGGCTCTCCCAACTTATATATATATATATATCCGGTACGCCCTTAGCTTCTTCTGCTTTGATTCATTCTTCACATGTTTGATTCCTAAATAGATAAAAAGTCTTTTATTATTGTTAATTTTGCTAGCAATAAACCTGATATCTTAAAGATTTTGATTTCAAGAACACTTTTTTTTTCAACTTTATGGCAATTCCAATATGACCCATTACTGTTTCTTTCTGCCAGCATATGCGAGTTTCAGTGAATTTGATAAGTAGGGGAGATGTAAAATTAGTTCATCTATGGAATTTTCATATTTTAGTTAAACAATAAATGAAGATCCCCTGATGTATAGTGAAGTAGTAGATAAAAGGAAAAGAATTTATTAAATGTTGTGGTAATGTCCAAATAAAAAAGATGTTATCTTTTTTATAAGTTTCCCTTTAATAGAAAATAAGGAACTTTTCTGTTAAAAGCTTATCTAATTAAAACATTATGTTGATCTAGTCAAATACAGAACCACAACTGAAGGAACACTCAAATTGATTAAAGTCGCAATAATAATCATAACACTTGAAATATAAGTATGCCTAAACCTCACAACATTTGTTCGTTTTTATTTCTGGCTCCAAGAAAAGCTTTGACACGCCGATGCATAAAATGATGCTTCAGGAGTTCACGTATTTGAGTATCATCGTCATCATCATCTGTCGACTTCTCAGTTGACACTAACTCACCTTTATCTAGCAAAACAAGGCTTTATTCGTAAATTTTCATAATAAAAAGAGTACATAGTACCAGCAACATTGAAGCTTTCCTTTGTTTCCATCTCAGGATTATACTTAGCTAGCATCCCTGTTATATCAATAAGAATATTTTACGACAATCAGTAACATCTAGTACCATGCCGAACTAGATCAAATTCCCTTGGCGCAGTGCAATATTATATTCTTTGCATAATGAATATGTGTCTCTATACCTTTTCATTACCCAAATGGAGTAACTACTTCACTAAACACGTGAACCAAAATTTGTGCAACATTCAAATTTGTAGGTGGTTCATGAACCAAAATTTTTGGTAATGATAATTCGTGAAATATCTCCTCATTGAGATCAAACATCATAAACATCTCCACCCTTCTCTCCCCATTCCTCTTGTATGCAATCCAGTGGACTTCCCCAAAAACTTCAACTTGTTTCCAAAAGTTTTCTACGACACCAATACTTGAAATAAAACCATCAAAATCCTTTTAGATTCCTGAACTAAGTGCATATATCTTGACTTTAGGTGGCATCAAGTATTTATCATCACCATGAGCATATGCCATCCCCAAAACTTTGTAGTCTCTTGTTTTAACAACAAAGCCAAACCTAAAGACAAACATGTAAGTCCTTGAGTTATCACAAAAAAGAGGTGTCATTGGGAGGGTGAGGCATCTGTATATCCTAGGGTTCCAAAGTACGAGACAACTTCTATATTCTAATAAGTCATCTAACACACAGAGATAACGTTGCATACACTAATTATCCTACAATAGAAATAATCTGGTACTTAGCCATTAAAAAACGATTTTAATAGTATTACAATGTCAAGATCTAATATATACACAAGTTATATTTTTTCCTTCTTGAGACCTATTTTGAAATACCTTTTGAAAAAATGTGTAGGTTTTTTTAGAATGACCGGTGGTTCTGTATGTAGTCAAATGGAGTCGGCGATTGAAAGTAGTACATCCAAAATTTTGATAAACATTTTAATTGGTGGAGAAAATTTTGATAAATATCTCTGACATTTTTCTTTGGTTACGAAGTTTGGTGGGAAAGTGAGAACTCTAGAAAGAGAGATTGATTGATGGGTTTGGGCATGTTTTGAAGTATCAATAGTGAATAGAGCTTCAATGTGATGCTAAGTAGTTAGAGGAAGCACCATTTATATATGGTAAATATAGTAAAGACTAAATTTTGTACCAAAAACAATAATTGGATTCTAATATAGAAAGGTAATTGTTCAATAACTTGCTTAAGATATATCCACACATTTAGGAAACAAAATCATGATAATTTATTTGAGCTTAACAATAATTTTTTTAGGAAAAAGGGGAAAATATACCCCTCAACTATGCAAGCTTGAGAGGATATACCCTTTGTTGAAAAAGTGATGCATATATACCCTCTTAATTTAAATGCATATTTGGACTTTTCATTAACAAATAATTTAAAAGAAAAATCCTAAAACTTTTTGCTTAATTCAAAAAATATACTTGGCTTCAAAATAGAGAATACAAAAAATGACTAGTCATTTTTGAGATCCATTGCTTTAGTTTGAATCCCTTGTTTGAAGAAGTGATGCATATATACCCTCATAATTTAAACGCATATTTGGTCTTTTCCTTAACAAATTTTTTAAAAGAACAATCCTAAAACTGTTTGCTTAATTCCAAAAATATACTTGGTTCAAAATAGAGAATTCAAAAAATGACTTGTCATTTTTGAGATCCATAGCTTTAGTTTGAGTATTTACTGTTTATAGTTACTGTTTGGATTGCTAAGTAGGAAAAAACTTCTCTCGCCTCTTTGCCCAATCTCGCTCGTATCTATTCTCTTTCTCTCTCTATATATATGGTTGTATCCTCTCTCTCTCCTTCTTTGTGTTCTTCATGTCCACCTTTCTGTATTTCTATATTTTTGAGGTGTCATGTAACTGTAGTTGTTGTACTGGTAGTGTTCTTGTCTCACCATGTCTTTGAACATGTGATTCACAGTGCTAACCCACTTTATTGACCATTTAGATGTCATTTGTTTTCATTAAGATTTAGATGTATGAATTTGAATGCATCTGAATGATTAAGATGTTGTTTCTAGATCTGAATACCGGATAATTCCATCCATTCCGTCTCTCCAACTTTCCTATTCTAGTTTATCTAATAGCCAAGCAACTAAGTTTCCGAATAACATAAGTTAGTAAGCACCAAGTTTTTAATACAACATAATGTCGGGGACTTAGCCTTCTACTAAGCACACATATGACACTTGACAATTTGCTCATGTTCTTACACTACTTTTTCATGATCTTGTTATACCAAGTCAAACTAAAACTCTAGGAATCACCAGGAGAATGGAAGAGAGAACAGAATAGGATTGCCAGCAAAAATGGTATTGTGGAAAACTTTGATTTTTATTTTGAAAACATGTTTTCTTATAGTCAGCTGTACAAAGAGTATCTGTTGCAACACGAACACACACACACACACACATATATATATACATATATATATATATATACATATATAAAATGACTCCCCATAACTAAAAAACTTCAAAAGATACTAATAAAAGCAGAAAATAAAACAACCATTTCAACTAGAGATAGATACCAAATAATATAACACCATTAAAGATAAAAACATAAGAGTGCTTAAAGCCACGATCAACGACCACCACTAGTGCATTCACGTGCAAAGTGACCCTCCTCACCATATTTGTAGCAACCGCCGCCGCCGCCACCATCTTGACCAACACAGCCAGAATCTCTACCACCTCCGCCACCACCATCTTCATCTTGGCTACATTACCTATCAAAGAGCTCAGACACACCACACTTACTGCGACACTGATAGTTGTAGAGGAGAATGCGACAAGTTGAAGTGTGGCGAGTCTTGCCACTTTACGAGGGAGTGTAGCCAAAGTGATCATGGCAGTTACGAAGGTGGTAGATACTCTGGTGGTGATGGTTGAGGTGGTGGCGGTGGCGGCGATTGCTACAAATGTGGCGAGGATGGTCACTTTGCTCGTGAATACCAGTGGTGGTCATTGATTGTGACTTAAATTGTTCTTATGCTTTTATCTTTTAAGTTGTTGTGTTTTTCGATATTTATCTCTTGTTGAGATGGTTGCATTATTGTCTTCTCTTTATTAGTATTATTTTGAAGCTTTTAAAAAAAGGGTAGGCTTAGTTTTGTTCGTGCTGCAATGGATTCTCTCTATACAACTATATGATACATGTTTTCAAAGAAAAAATCAAAGTTTTCTACCAGACAATCTTTCCTAGAAATTCTCTTGCGTTCTCTCTTCCCTTCTCTTAGTAATTCTTAGAGTTTTAGGCTGACTTAATGTAGCAAGATCATGAGCAAGTGGTACAAGAACGTGAACAAATTATCAAGTGCCTTACGTGGCTTAGTAGAAGACTTCAGTCAATGATATTATGTTGTATTAAAAACTTGGTGCTTACTAACTTATATTATTTTGCTTGACTATTAGACAACCTAGAAGTCTTAATCAGAAGTCAAATAACTATGATGCACGTATAATGTGTTTGGAGACTAGAGGTGTTCCCCAAACATACACTTGAGTGATTAAAGATAGGTATGATGATGCTAAGTCTTGGGTTTGTACTATTGAAGGTGACTCAGAATGTTTCCTAGTCGTGATAGAGTTGTACTAAAAATCTACTCTTAGTCCATCTTTATTTGCATTGGTTATTGATATACTTACGCGTCTCACTCAATGATATGTGTGTTGGTGCATGTTATTTGAACATGACATAGATTTAATCGACGAGACACGAAGGAGACTTAAACCAAGATTGGGGGTTTAGAGACATGCTTTCGAGTAGAAAGGTTTTAAGTTGATCATGACCAAAATTGATTACTTGGAGTGCATGTTGAATGACATATCTTATGAAGGGGATGTGGGCACGAGGCTTGACACAAATGTCATCCTTAAGAGAGAGTTTCAACCACATAGGTCAGTGATCCAAGGTATTTTGGAGGTTGATAAGGATGTCACTCATCGTATTGGGGAAAGTGATGAAATGAAGGCTAACATATTTGTGTTATAAGATTGTACTACCTAAATATAACGATTACCTCTACCGAGTGGTGGTTAGATTGAGTCTGTTATATGAGGCGAAGTGTTGGACGATCAATAATTCTCAAGTTCAGAAGATGTGATTAATGGAGATGAGGATGTTAGGGAGGACCCCTGGTGTACAAAGAGAAATAAGATTAGGAATAAAGATAATGAAGATATTCAGGACAAGCTAAGGGTGTCTCCCGTGCAATATAAAATGCGAAAAGTGAAGTTGAGATGGTTTGGGCATGTGTGGAGGAGAGGTGAAAATGTCACGGTTAGGAGGTGTGATAGTTTGGTCGTAGTATCTTGAGGAGTGGTAGAGGTAGGCCTCAAAAGTGTTGTGGTGAGGTGATTAGACAACATATGAAGCATCTTTAGTTTATCGAGTACATTACTCTTGATAGTAGGGTGTGAAGGTCGAGGATTAGGCTAAAAGGTTAGTAGGTAAGATTTTTGTTCACTTTCCTTGAGTATTAGCATTATATTCGTTTCTTTCCCCTTTTTTAAATTTCTATCACTACCTCTTATTTCTATATCTTGGTATCTTGATTCTATTTGTTGCTATTGCCTTCATTTCATTGTTTGCTCATCAAAGGCGCGCTTTATGAGCGCTTAAGCCATGAAGCAAGGCCAAAAACATGTTGAGCACGTTGCGTCGCTTTATGTGCGCATCAGTGTCGTCTTGATGGTTCTAAGACAAACATTTCCTTGAAAATGAACTTCTTTATGAAGAAGTGAAACTAAATCATTGATACTTCACTTGATCATTACAAATAATCAATTTCTTGTCATATATTTGTCATCCATGTCTATTATTATTAGTCTTGAAATATATATATATATATATATATATATATATATATATATATATATATATATATATATATATATATATATATATATATATATATATATATTTGTATTCTTTTTACCCTTTGCGTCTTTTTTCATTAAAGTCCACACTTTATTTGCGCTTTGCGCTTAAAGCCCCCACGGACCTTAAAACTATTTTGCTCTTTTCACCTTTGATTACACTGAGCCAAGTTCACTCTATCCTCCCCACACCTCACTTGTGGAAACCAGTGTTATCAAAGGCAAAAAATGCAAAAAGCTTTAAGGTCCTGAAGGCTTTAAGCGCAAAGTGCAAATAAAGCGTGACCTTTAATGAAAAAAGGTGCAAAGGAAGAAAATAATATAAATATTACATTTAGTCTAAGACTAATAATTATAAACATGAATATCAAATATATGACCAAAGAAATTGAATTTTTTTTATGAGAAAGTGAAATATCAATTATTTAGTGTCACTTCTTCATACGAAGCTCATTGGCAAGGAGACATTTACCTTGATGACGACACTGAAGCACCCAACACGTTTTGAGCCTCGCTTATGGGGTTAAGTGCGCATTAAGATAACACTGGTGGGAACACATTGGGTTTGTTGCTAATACATTGTAAAAGTAGATGGTTAGAATCTTGATCACGCTTAATAGCTAATAAGTTTCCTAAATTCATATTTGTCCAATTATGTGAACGTTTGAAGACTTCCCCTAATTAAGTAGGGTTTAACTTAATGCGGTTTTTCATTAAGAAAAAGCTTGCACATGTTATGAACTGTGAAAATCGATCAGGATATCTACTTTTGGTTACGACGCAATTAAATGTGCATCTCGGAAGGAAAAAGCTGGCAGATGTAATGAACTGAGAAAATCCATCAAGCTGTAATTATTTCAATTTCAATGGTTAACAAAAAAAAGAAGGATTTTAAACTTTTGAAATTTTAAAATGTTTGCTTGTGTCCTTTTTAAGGGAAGGGAGGCTAGCCTCCTCTCCACTTCTCTGTATCAACAATATAAATAATGTTGTTTAGTATTCACATAACTTATCGTTAGTTCTTTGTTTTTTGTTTTTTTTTTTTAATTTTAGAATAGAATCCTGAATAATCAATAAATTGTTGGCATCTCTGCATTTTCTATGTGAACAATTGAAGAAAGCTCAGGACTTTTGTAGCGGTTTGTCTCATGTTTGATTCAGAAGTTCATAACTAATCAAGAAATAGATTCTCTGCAATTACCATAATTAGATTATGTAGAGTAAAATGCAATGACTAGCACATTTTATTTTGAAGAATTTCATCTTACAAGAAAGCTAGCTCAAGTGGAAAGTACTCTCCACCTCCAACCTTGAGGTTGGGTCGTTGGGACTACTATGGTATAATAAATCATTTAACATACAGAGGACACCGTTGCATATACCAATGATCCTACAATAGAAATAATCTTTCAAATAACCATTAAATGGCGACCTTAATCGCAGTAAAGAGGTGTCGTAATTTGATACATCAGTGAGTCGAATTTTTTTCTTCTTCTTGAGACCTGTGCTGAAATAACTTTAGAATAAATGTGTAGGGTTTTTTAGAATGACCGATTGTTGTGTATGTAGCCATATGAAGTCGAGGATTGAAATTAGCTCATTCCATGATTTTGAATGGAGGAGAGATTTGGGTTGGAGCTTTGAGAAGATTAGGACCATCATCTTTATTGGGAGATATTCCGACATTTTTCTTGGTTATGAAGTTGGGCGGGGTAGGGAGAGTCTGGAAAGAGAGACTGCTTGTTGGGTGTGGGCAGGTGTTTGTAGTATCAATAGTGAATAGAGATTCAATGCATTGATAAGAAGTCAGCGAAAGCACTATTTATACAGGGTAAATAGTGAAACAACAATTGGATTCTCGTTAAAAAAGGAAAATCCTTTAATAATTTTCTTAAGATTTCTCCTTGCATTTAGGTAACAAATCTAAAGACTAACTTATGTACCAAAAACAACAATTGGATTCTCATCTAGAAAGGAAAATTCTTAAATAACTTGCTTAAGATCTATCCTCACATTTAGGTAACAAAATCTAAAGACTAACTTATGTACCAAAAACAACAATTGGAGGGAAATTTTTTAAATAACTTGTTTAAAGTCTCTCCTCACATTTAGGCAACAAAATCTAAAGACTAAGAGCCCATTAAAGTTAGCTTAAAAGAAGTAGCTTTTAAATTATAAATAAAAAATCAAACTGAAATGACATTTAAGTTAAAAATAAAAAGTAGAGGGAGGTACTTTTAGTTTTGGACTTAAATGAAGTCATTTTTGACCTTACCAAACACTTCTTAACTTATTTGAAATCATTATTTATTTAAAGTTATTTTTTAATTTTTGTATTATCCAAACGATTCGAGAAGTCAAAAACTGACTTAAAATAGGTTTGATCAACTTTTAAGTCAATCCAAACACCCTCTAACTTATGTACCAAAAACAACAATTGAATTCTCATCTAGAAAGGAAAATTCTTTAATAATTTGCTTAAGATATCTCCTCACATTTAGGTAACACAATCTTGAGAATTTATTGGAGATTAACAATAAAACAAATTAGGGGAAAAGGGAAAATATACCCCTCAACTATGCAAATTTGAGTGGATATACCCCTTTGTTAAAAAAGTGAAGCATATATACCCTCGTTGTCTAACTAACGATGCATATTTGGCCTTTTTCTCCACAGATTGTTAAAAAAATAATCCTAAAAAACTGTTTGCTTAGTTCCAAAAATGTCACGTGGTTTTCAAAAAGAAAATTTCAAAAAGGAAAAAGGACAAATATAGCTCTGAACTATAGTAAATCGTATGCAACTATCATCTGTCATACTTTTGGGACATTGGTGTCCCTATTGTCAAAAAACTAGAGCATATATACCCTTCACTCTAATTGAACACTAAATAGGGACACATGACACAATTTTATCCATTGATCCGATATTTAATAAATGTCGGGTCAGTGGATAAGATTATGACACGTGTATGTCCGTTAATATAAATGGTATATGCACTCTAGTTTTTGGACGGTGGAGGCACCAATGTCCCAAAAAATGAAGGATAGATGTGTAATATTTATGATAGTTTGGGGGTATATTTGTCCTTTTTCCCTTTAATAATGACTTATCATCTTAGAGATCTATAACTTTACTTTGAGTATTTACAATTCCTAGCTACTAATTGGTTTGCTACACGGAATCTCCTATATCCTCAATCTCGCTCGTCTTCTTTCTCTCTCCCTCTCTCTATAACCCCCCCTCTTGTTCTTTGTATTTTGATTACCTCTCCATCAATCTATTTGTATTTTCTCGAATCTTCCTCTTATTATTTTTGTCTCTCTTTATATTTTGTATTCTCATCATTCTCTCTCTCTCTCTATATCTCTCTCTCTCTCTCTCTCTATATATATATATACATATATATATATATATATATATATATACACATATATTGAGGTATCATGCAAATGTATTTGTTGTATTCATATGTGCATTTAGGTTGTTTAATCTCTCTCTCACATCCCCCTATCTATATTTTCTGTGTCCACCTCTTTTGTATTCCTATGTTTTTTTAGGTGTCTTTCGACTGTATTTGTTATATTCATTGTGCTTTTAAGTTAAACACCTAGTGTTTTTGTCTCCGATAGCATTTGAACCAGTGACCTCATGGTACTTAACCCGTTTCACCGACTACTAACATTTTATTTATTTTTGACGTCTGAATCTAAATGCACATTTGAATGATTAATATGATGTCTCTTAATTTGAATACTGAATGATTAAGACTATTTGTTGTAAGCATTTGCTCACAATCTTGTTATGCCAAGTAAGTCTAAAACTCTAGGAATTGCTAAGAGAATGGAAGTGAGAACACAAGACTTTCTAGGAAAAAATTTATTGTAGAGAACTTTGATTTTTTGTTTTGAAAATATTGTATAGTTGTACATAGAGTATCCATTGTCACCAAAGGCGTATCTAGATGGGGTTCTATATGTTCACGTGAACCCATGCTCCCCTTTTTGGATCATATATAGTAGTGTTATATTTTTCAAAAGATAATTAAATATAGAGGTGTGAATTCACGTTTAAAGTAGCATATAATGATACAATGATGATTGGGTGCACCTTTCTAAGCAAATATATAAACTTATATCTATCTTATTTTTTGGTAACACTCCTACAAGTGGTTATCGGTAACACTTTTGGCATTTCAATCATTTTATGTTTTGTGCTTTTGCTTTAATCTTTCAAAATTTTCTACTGTGCTACATCAGGAATTTCTAATTAAAAAATAGCACTGCTAAATTTTAATATAATTAATCATGTGTATATTAAAATTTAAAACTAGGTGTATTATGTATGTTGGACCTATAATTTAAAAACTTAACGGTCCTTTATTAAGAACTTAAAGGTCAAATTGATCTAATTTATATCTTAGATACATTTTTTCATAATAGTGCACACATCCTTCTGAAATTCTGGATACGCTTCTGATTTCCATACATATAAAAATATGGCTCCCCATTACTAAAAAGCTTCAAAATGATACTAATAAAGAGTAGAAAATAAAGCAACCATCTCAACTAGAGATAAATGCCGAAAAACATAACAATTTAAAAAAGATAAAAGCATAAGAGGGATTCAAGCCACGATCAACAACCACCACTAGTACATTCATGGACAAAGTGACCATTCTCACCAGCAAGTCTTGTCGCTTTGCTAGGAAATGTAGCAAGAGTGAAGGCGGCGAAGGTGGTAAATACTCTTAGTGATTCCCAAACTTTTAGACTAACTTGGTATAGCATGACCGTGAGCAATTGTCGCGAGAATGTGAGCAAATTGTCAAGTGTCACATGTGTGTTATGTAGAAGACTAAGTCTGTGACGTTAAGCTGTATTAAAAGCTACCAGCTTACTAATTTATGTTATTCAGGAATTCAGCTGCTTGACTATTTGAACAGGAAATTTTTCAGAGGTAGAATGGATGGAGTCATGTGACGAGCAATTTCAACACTCAATTTCAATCAAGACATATAACTCGCGTACGAGTTTTGTTGTATGCCATGGTCAAAATATACAACTTGCATATGATTTGTATAAAATTATATTATTGGTATTTTGTATGCATCATATATGTAGGGTGTGTATCATTTTATATCCAGGCTCCAATGATATATTTGTCAGAAAAATAACATATATATGCCATATTAGACTTGATCTTAGACCTATTATATAACAAATATAACTTATTTAATAATCAGAACATCATCTCTACATAAAAAAAGATGACATGTAATTACAGCCTTCGTACTATATTTTCTCTTATTGATGCAATTTCTCATTATCTTTCTTGTTTCACTATACCAAAGCATTTAGAGAAGTGAGAAGACATAAAATATTTTTTGGACATTTTCTTATTGTGTAAATCGAAAATCGAATCGAAAATGATCAAAAACTGATAAAGGATATCTTATTGGTTTGTTATTGGTTATCATATTTAAAAATTGAAAACTGATAAATCGAACGATAATACATAACACTAAATTGAAACAACCAATACACACCCCACTGATGGATTTTTTAACCCAATAGGTGGATGAGGAGTATATTTGGACCTTTTTGAATAGTTTAAGTATATTTATGACCTTTTTTCGTATATCATATTTTATCCGTCGAATGTATATATCCAAATACTTGTATCCAAAAATTTGAATCAAAGAGATACATATTTTAGTAATTTTGAATTAAATATACGTAACCGATTTACTGAAATAAAGGAGTAAGTACGCTTAATTAATAACTAATACTGATTTGCAGATTCATGGATATCAATTCTAACAAATCTTTCTAAAATAACCAAATCCTAAAACCACACTAATTCTCTTATTGAAAAATTATCTTCTTGGCAACAATTTTTATTTTGTTTCTTGCGTTTGATAATTTTGGAAAAATGATCAATATCCCCACAAAGATCTGAAATACTTCTCAAAGGATAATGTGACTTACCATGATCTTGTTGAAGGTATTTCCATGGAACTACAAATCGATTGTAGTCATAATGTTTGGGAGTCAATTTTGAAAAATTACTTTACCTTTTGACTTAATGCAGTTATCCAACCTTCTTTGCAAATCATATTTCTATGGAAGGAGAATGTAACTCTAGACATGATATGGATCTTATAGGGAAGATTACTAGCTTTACATATTATAGTTATGTACTAATGTAATTATGACAAAATATATAAATCTGATTTTGGATTGTATCCATCATGCGTAACAACTGCAGAGAAAATTATTTGATGGTGAAATAGTTTTTGTGTCAGATACATCAATCGTTTGATTTCATTTTTTTCCTCTGTAATAAAAGATTTGAATAGTCTTAGATACATTTAGTTTAGGTATGAAAAGTTGTTTTTTTATATTTTATTTTTTCTTTAGATACATGATGCAATATACTTAGATACACTATTTATCATATTAGATGCATGTATATGAAACATCTATAGAATACATATAAAAACATACTCAGATTCATGAAATAATCATATCAAATACGTGTCACAATCGTATATAGATACATGAGAATATGAGCGAAAAAGCAAAAATAAAATCTTAATTTCCCTCCTTGAATAATGTTGAATGAATATTATCAAGAAGTAGTTCTGAATTTAGCACATGCAAACAGTGGATGTGATGTGAGAGAAAGTAAAATTTGAATTGTTAGTATTCCATTAGTTAAGGAATAATTATTCAAATATCATACTAATAAGAGATTTGTGTATTTGATTTAATTTTTCAAAATATATGATATAATTATTAAGAAGTGTTATTATATGTAATTTTTTAAACTAAAGATAGAAATATGTATATATGATACTAAAATATGTCTTGCTAATTGATTTTTTAATTTTAAATAAACTTGAAAAATCCTATCCCAACAACATATTAAGTTGGGCCAACCCCATGGGCTAAGCCCATTTTGACATCTCTACTCCTAATTTTACATGCCATAATTTGAACCCTATCTTACTTAAAATATGTATTTATATAAATAAAACCTACCTCTGCTCACTTTTTTTTTAAATGATAAGAAATAACCAGCCGTCATTTTTAGGTGTGCATAGATGAAACCCTAGTTCCTAGCCGCACTGACATAGATAAAACACAGCTACTATGCAGTAGTTTGCAAATGACATAGTGCTAATTTACACTAGATAAGCTCGATTTAGAAGGCGAATCTTTTGTTTTTGATCTCTACAATCAATATAGTGCTCCTTCTTAATAGCAGACACCCATGCTTTGATTCTAAATCCCTAACCATCTCAGATATTCAATGTCTTTTCACCTTCTTCCACTTACTGTTACTGATTTTGTATTTATGGAAGAGATTGTGATTTGTGGCGGAAGAGGAAGATTGAACAAAAAATGAAAATTGTGGCTCTCCCAACTTATATATATATATATATATATATATATATATATATATATATATATATATATATATATATATATATATATATATATATATATATATCCGGTACGCCCTTAGTTTCTTACTGCTTTGATTCATTCTTCACATGTTTGATTCCTAAATAGATAAAAATTCTTTTATTATTGTTAATTTTGCTAGCAATAAACCTGATATCTTAAAGATTTTGATTTCAAGAACACTTTTTTTTTCAAATTTATGGCAATTCCAATATGGCCCATTACTGTTTCTTTCTGCCAGTATATGCGAGTTTCAGTGAATTTGATAAGTGGGGGAGATGTAAAATTAGTTCATCTATGGAATTGTCATATTTTAGTTAAACAATAAATGAAGATCCCCTGATGTATAGTGAAGTAGTAGATAAAAGGAAAAGAATTTATTAAATGTTGTGGTAATGTCCAAATAAAAAAGATGTTATCTTTTTTATAAGTTTCCCTTTAATAGAAAATAAGGAACTTTTCTGTTAAAAGCTTATGTAATTTACATACTGGAAATATCAAAAGTAAAATAACTTAGATGCCTGTAAAATGTGTTTGGAGGTTAGAGGTGTTCCCTAACTTACTCTAGAGTGATTGTATGATGATGCTAAGACTTGGTTCTAGACTATGGGAGGTGACTCGGAACGTTTCCAGTACTCTTAGTCCGTCTTTATTTGCATTGGCTATGGATATACTTAAGCATCACATTCAAGGATTGGTGCCTTGGTTCATGTTATTTGCACGTGGCATAGTTCTGATTGACGAAACATGAGGGGCACTTGACACAATATTGGAGGTTTAGAGACATACTTTTGATTCAAAAGTTGAGCATGACCAAACTTGATTGCTTGTTGTGCAATTGAATGACATGTTTTATGAAGGGGATGTAGACGTGAGATGCTTGACACACATGTTGTCCCTTAGAGGAAGTTTCAAGTACATGGGTTAGTGTTCCAAGGTAATGGGTAGATTGACGAGGATGTCACTCATCGAATTGGGGCATGGTGATGAAATGGAGGCTAACATCCGGTGTTCCGTGTGATAAGAATATACCACCTAAGCATAAAAGTTAGCTCTACCGAGTGGCGAGTCTTCTATATGAGGCTATATGTTGGCGATCGAGAATTCGTGAGTTGAGAGATGAGGATATTTGGTGAATCTATGGAGTACGAGAAGAGATAAAATTAGGAATAAAGATATTGGGGTCAAATTAGAAGTGGATCCGGTTCAGGATAAGATGTGAAAAGTGAGCGTGAGATGATTTGGGCATGTGAGGAGGAGAGATGCAAATATCACGATTAGGAGATTTGATTGGTTGGTCATAGTAGCTTGAGGAGTAGTAGAGGTAGGCCTTAAAAGTATTTAGTGAGGTGATTAGACAATATATGAATCATCTCCAGTTTATCACGAACATGAATCTTGATAGAATGGTGTGAAGGTCGAAGATTAGTTAGTTGGAAAGAGTTCTCGTTCGCTTTAAGGGAGTATTAGTATCATTCGTTTCGTTCCCTTATTTTTTAGATTTCTATCACTAGCTGTTGCTTAAATATCTTATTATCTTGTTATATTTATTTCTATTGCCTATTTTTCATTGTTTACTCAACCAATTTTTTTCTCCTTAAAACAACCTTTCTACCTTCTCAGGGCAAGGTATGCATTCACTCTATCCTCCCCAAACCCCACTTGTGGAAACACATTGGGGTTGTTGCCTATACATAGTGAAAAGTAAATGATCTTGAATCTAGATAATTTTTATATGACAAGGGAAACCTGCAGCCGCTACTCTTTAGGTCTAGGTCATGTTAAGTTGCTAATAAGTTTCCAAAATTTATATTTGTTCAATTACGTGAATGTTTGAAGATTTCCTTTAATAAAGTAGGGTGCAACTTAATGCGCGTTGCATAAAATGATGCTTCAGGAGTTCACGTATTTGAGTATCATCGTCATTGTCATCTGTCGACTTCTCAGTTGACACTAACTCACCTTTATCTAGCAAAACAAGGCTTTATTCGTAAATTGTCATAATAAAAAGAGTACATAGTACCAACAACATTGAAGCTTTCCTTTGTTTCCATCTCAGGATTATACTTAGCCTAGCATCCCTGTTATATCAATAAGAATATTTTACGACAATTTGTAACATCTAGTACCATGCCGAACTAGCTCAAATTCCCCTGGCGCAGTGCAATATTATATTCTTTGCATAATGAATATGTGTCTCTATACCTTTTCATTACCCAAATGGAGTAACTACTTCACTAAACACGTGAACCAAAATTTGTGCAACATTCAAATTTGTAGGTGGTTCATGAACCAAAATTTTTGGTAATGATAATTCGTGAAATATCTCCTCATTGAGATCAAACATCATAATCATCTCCACCCTTCTCTCCCCATTCCTCTTGTATTCAATCCAGTGGACTTCCCCAAAAACTTCAACTTGTTTCCAAAAGTTTTCTACGACACCAATACCTGGAATAAAACTATCAAAATCCTTTTAGATTCCTGAACTAAGTGCATATATCTTGACTTTAGGTGGCATCAAGTATTTATCATCACCTTGAGCATATACCATCCTCACAACCTTGTAGTCTCTTGTTTTAACAACAAAACCAAACCCAAAGACAAACATGTAAGTCCTTGAGTTATCACATAATAGATGTGTCATTGGGAGGGTGAGGCATCTGTATATCCTAGGGTTCCAAAGTACGAGACAACTTCTATATTCTAATAAGTCATCTAACACACAGAGAATACCGTTGCATACACTAATTATCCTACAATATAAATAATCTGGTACTTCGCCATTAAAAAACGATTTTAATGGTATTACAGTGTCAAGATCTAATACATACACAAGTTATATTTTTTCCTTCTTGAGACCTGTTTTGAAATACCTTTTGAAAAAATGTGTAGGTTTTTTAGAACGACTGGCGGTTCTGTATGTAGTCAAATGGAGTCGGCGATTGAAAGTAGTACATCCAAAATTTTGACAAACATCTTAATTGGAGGAGAAAATTTTGATAAATATCTCTGACATTTTTCTTTGGTTAAGAAGTTGGGTGGGAAAGGGAGAACTCTAGAAAGAGAGATTGATTGATGGGTTTGGGCATGTTTTGAAGTATCAATAGTGAATAGAGCTTCAATGTGATGCTAAGTAGTTATAGGAAGCACCATTTATATATGGTAAATACAGTAAAGACTAAATTTTGTACCAAAAACAATAATTGGATTCTAATCTAGAAAGGTAATTGTTCAATAACTTGCTTAAGATATATCCTCACATTTAGGAAACAAAATCATGATAATTTATTTGAGCTTAACAATAATTTTTTAAGAAAAAGGGGAAAATATACCCCTCAACTATGCAAGCTTGAGTGGATATACCCTTTGTTGAAAAAGTGATACATATATACCCTCTTAATTTAAATGCATATTTGGCCTTTTCATTAACAAATAATTTAAAAGAAAAATCCTAAAACTTTTTGCTTAATTCAAAAACTCTACTTGGCTTCAAAATAGAGAATTCGAAAAATGACTTGTCATTTTTGAGATCCATAGCTTTAGTTTGAGTCCCTTTGTTGAAAAAGTGATGCATATATACCCTCATAATTTAAACACATATTTGGCCTTTTCCTTAAAAAATTATTTAAAAGAACAATCCTAAAACTGTTTGCTTAATTCCAAAAATATACTTGGCTTCAAAAAAGAGAATTCAAAAAATGACTTGTCATTTTTGAGATCTATAGCTTTAGTTTGAGTATTTACTATTTATAGCTACTGTCTGGATTGCTAAGTGGGAAAATTTTTCTCTCGCCTCTTTGCCCAATCTCGCTCGTCTCTCTTCTCTTTCTCTCTCTCTCTATGTATGGTTGTATCCTCTCTCTCTCCTTCTTTGTGTTCTTTATGTCCACCTTTCTGTATTTCTATATTTTTGAGGTGTCATGTAACTGCAGTTGTTGTACTGGTAGTGTTCTTGTCTCACCAAGTCTTTGAACATGTGATTCACAGTGCTAAACCCACTTTATTGTCCATTTAGATGTCATTTGTTTTACATTAAGATTTAGATGTATGAATTTGAATGCATCTGAATGATTAAGATGTTGTTTCTAGATCTGAATACCGGATAATTCCATCCATTCCGTCTCTCCAACTTTCCTATTCTAGTTTATCTAATATCCAAGCAACTAAGTTTCCGAATAACATAAGTTAGTAAGCACCAAGTTTTTAATACAACATAATGTCGGGGACTTAGCCTTCTTCTAAGCACACATGTGACACTTGACAATTTGCTTACGTTCTTACACTACTTTTTCATGATCTTGTTATACCAAGTCAAACTAAAACTCTAGGAATCACCAAGAGAATGGAAGAGAGAACACAATAGGATTGCTAGCAAAAATTGTATTGTGGAGAACTTTGATTTTTATTTTGAAAACATGTTTTCTTATAGTCAGCAGTACAAAGAGTATCTGTTGCAACACGAACACACACACACACACACACATATATATACATATATAACATGACTCCCCATAACTAAAAAACTTCAAAAGATACTAATAAAAGCAGAAAATAAAACAACCATTTCAACTAGAGATTAATACCAAAAAATATAACACCATTAAAGATAAAAACATAGGAGTGATTAAAGCCACGATCAACGACCTCCACTAGTGCATTCACGTGCAAAGTGACCCTCCTTACCATATTTGTAGCAACCGCCGCTGCCGCCACCATATTAACCAATACAGCCAGAATCTCTACCACCTACGCCACCACCATCTTCGTCTTGGCTACATTCCCTAGCAAAGTTGTCAGACACGCCACACTTATGGCGACACTGATAGTTGTGGAGGAGGAAGCGACTAGTTGAAGTGTGGAGAGTCTTGCCGCTTTACGAGGGAGTGTAGCCAAAGTGATGGTGGCAGTAACGAAGGTGGTAGATACTCTGGTGGTGATGGTTGAGGCGGTGGCGGTGGCGGCGATTGCTACAAATGTGGCGAGGATGGTCACTTTGCTCGTGAATACCAGTGGTGGTCATTGATTGTGACTTAAATTATTCTTATTCTTTTATCATTTAAGTTGTTGTGTTTTTTGATATTTATCTCTTGTTGAGATGGTTGCATTATTGTCTACTCTTTATTAGTATTATTTTGAAGCTTTTTAAAAAATGGGTAGACGTAGTTTTGTTCGTGCTGCAATGGATTCTCTCTATACAACTATACGATACATGTTTTCAAAGAAAAAATCAAAGTTTTCTACCATACAATCTTTCCTAGCAATTCTCTTGCGTTCGCTTAGTAATGCTTAGAGTTTTAGGCTGACTTAAAGTATCAAGATCATGAGCAAGTGGTACAAGAACGTGAACAACTTATCAAGTGCCTTACGTGGCTTAGTAGAAGACTTAAGTCAATGATATTATGTTGTATTAAAAACTTGGTGCTTACTAAATTATGTTATTTTGCTTGACTATTAGACAACCTAGAAGTCTTAATCAGAAGTCAAATAACTATGATACACATATAATTTGTTTGGAGACTAGAGGCGTTCCCCAAACATACACTAGAGTGATTAAAGATAGGTATGATGATGCAAAGTCTTGGGTTTGTACTATTGGAGGTGACTCAGAACGTTTCCTAGTCGTGATAGAGTTGTACTAAAGATCTACTCTTAGTCCATCTTTATTTGCATTGGCAATTGATATACTTACACGTCTCACTCAAAGATAGGTGCGATGGTGCATGTTATTTGAACAAGACATAGATTTAATCGACGAGATACGAAGGAGACTTAAAACAAGATAGAAGGTTTAGAGACATGCTTTCGAGTAGAAAGGTTTTAAGTTGAGCATGACCAAAATTGATTACTTGGACTGCACGTTGAATGACATATCTAATGAAGGGGATGTGGGAACAAGGCTTGACACAAATGTCATCCTTAAGAGAGAGTTTCAACCACATAGGTCAGTGATCCAAGGTAATTTGGAGGTTGATAAGGATGCCACTCATCGTATTGGGGCAAGTGATAAATTGAAGGATAACATCTTTGTGTGATAAGAGTGTACTACCTAAACATAATGGTTACCTATACCTAGTGGTGGTTAGATTGAGTCTGCTATATGAGGCAAAGTGTTGGCCGATCAATAATTCTCAAGTTCAAAAGATGTGACTAACGGAGATGAGGTTGTTGGGGTGGACCCGTGGCGTACAAAGAGAAATAATATTAGGAATGAAGATAATGAAGATATTCAGGACAAGCTAATGGTTTCTCCTGTGCAATATAAGATGTGAAAAGTGAAGTTGAGATGGTTTGGGCATGTGTAGAGGAGAGGTGCAAATGTCACGGTTAGGAGGTGTGATAGTTTGGTCGTAGTATCTTGAAGAGGGGTAGAGGTAGGTCTCAAAAGTGTTGTGGTGAGGTGATTAGACAACGTATGAAGCATCTCGAGTTTATCGAGTACATTACTCTTGATAGTAGGGTGTAAAGGTCGAGGATTAGGCTAGAAGGTTAGTAGGTAATATTTTTGTTCACTTTCCTTGAGTATTAGAATTATATTCGTTTCTTTCTCCTTTTTTAAATTTCTATCACTACCTCTTATTTCTATATCTTGGTATCTTGATTCTATTTGTTGCTATTGCTTTCATTTCATTGTTTGCTCATCAAAGGTGCGCTTTATGAGCGCTTAATCCCTGAAGCAAGGCACAAACATGTTGAGCACGTTGCGTCACTTTATGTGCGCTTCAGTGTCGTCTTGAAGGTTCTAAGACAAAAATTTCCTTGAAAATGAACTTCTTTATGAAGAAGTGAAACTAAATCATTGATATTTCACTTTATATATATATATATATATATATATATATATATATATATATATATATATATATATATATATTTGTATTCTTTTTACTCTTTGCGCCTTTTTTCATTAAAGTCCACACTTTATTTGTGCTTTGCGCTTAAAGCCCCCACGGACCTTAAAACTATTTTGCGCTTTTCACCTTTGATTACACTGAGCCATGTTCACTCTATCCTCCCCAAACCTCACTTGTGGAAATCAGTGTTATCAAAGGCAAAAAAACGCAAAAAGCCTTTAAGGTCCTGAAGGCTTTAAGCGCAAAGTGCAAATAAAGCGTGACCTTTAATGAAAAAAGGTGCAAAGGAAATATTATATTTAGTCTAAGATTAATAATTATAAACATGAATATCAAATTTATGACCAAAGAAATTGAATTTTTTTATGAGAAAGTGAAATATCAATTATTTAGTGTAACTTCTTCATACGAAGCTCATTGGCAAGGAAACACTTACCTTGATGATGACACTGAAGCACACAACACGTTTTGAGCCTCGCTTATGGGGTTAAGCGCGCTTAAAGATAACACTGGTGGGAACACATTGGGTTTGTTGCCGATACATTGTAAAAGTAGACGGTTTAGAATCTTGATCATGTTTAGTAGCTAATAAGTTTCCTAAATTCATATTTGTCCGATTATGTGAACATTTGAAGACTTCCTTTAATAAAGTAGGGTTCAATTTAATGCTCTTTTTCGTTAAGAAAAAGCTTGCACATGTTTTGAACTGTGAAAATCGATCAGGCTATCTACTTTTGGTTACGGTGCAATCAAATGTGCATCTCGTAAGGAAAAAAGCTTGCACATGTAATGAACTGAGAAAATCCATCAAGCTGTAATTTTTTCAATTTCAGTGGTTAAAAACGAAGGATTTTAAACTTTTGAAATTTTAAAATGTTTGCTTGTGTCCTTTTTAAGGGAAGGGAGGCTAGCCTCCTCTCCGCTTCTCTGTATTAACAGTATAAATAATGTTGTTTAGTATTCACATAACTTATTGTTAGTTCTTTGTTTCTTTGTTTCTTTTTAATTTTAGAATAGAATCTTGAATAATCAATAAATTGCTGGCATCTCTGCATTTTCTATGTGAACAATTGAAGAAAGCTTAGGACTTTGGTAGCGGTTTATCTCATGTTTGAATCAGAAGTTCATAACTAATTAAGAAATAGATTCTCAGTAATTACCAAAATTAGATTATGTAGAGTAAAATGCAATGACTAGCACATTTTATTTTGAAGAATTTCATCTGACAAGAAAGTTAGCTCAAGTGGAAAGAGCTCTCAGCCTCCAACCTTGAGGTTGGGCCGTAGAGTCATAGGGAGAGAGGACTCTTGAGTTAATATGTAAAAAGTAATTAAAAGATTCTGAACATTGATTAGTTGATCTAGTCAAATACGAAACCACAACTAGAGCAAAAACTCAAATTTATTAAAATCACAATAATGATCATAACAATTGAATTACACCAAACAACAAATAACTGTGATAAAATAAATTGCGAAGGACTGAGAAGGAAAATATTCCATCTCCCCTATAAGTATGCCTAAAATTAATAAAAAATTGTTCGTTTCTACCACATGATATCTATATTATAATAAATCATCTAACATACAGAGAACCATTGCATATACCAATGATCCTATAATAGAAATAATCTGGCAATCCAACATTAAGAGGTGATCTTAATGGTATTACGTTGTCAAAATCTGAGAGTTTTTTTCCTCTTTAGACCTATGCTGAAATACCTTTTAAAAATGTTATCAAAATGTCAAGGCTCCCACCCAAATCTCTCCTCTAATTAAGGTGTTCATTAAAATCTTGGAATGCATTAATTCCAAGCCATGACTTCATATGACTACATACACAACAGTCGGTCCTCCTAAAAATCTCTTCACATTGGGGTTTCTAGGAGGACCTACTGTTGTTTATGTAGCCATATGAAGTCGGGGCTTGAAATTAGTGCATTCCAAGATTTTGCTAAACACCTTAATTGGAGCAGAAATTTGGGTGGCAGCCTTGAGATTTTTGATAATACATTTTATTAAAAGTAATGTCAACATAGGTCTCAAGAGGGAAAAAATTCAACTCGTTGATGTATCAGCTTTTGACAATGTAGTACCATTAAGATCACCTCTTAATGTTGGATTTTTAGATTATTTCTATTGTAGGATAATTGGTATATCCAACGGTGTTCTCGGTATGTTAGATTATTTATTAGAATATAGAAGTCGTGTGGTACTTTGACATCCTAGCTTATCCAGATGTCTTACCCTCGCAATGACTCCTCTTTCCTGTGATAACTCAAGGACTTACACGTTTGTCCTTGGGTTTGACTTTGCTATTAACACAAGAGACTACAAGGTTACGAGGATGGACTATGCTCGTGGTGATGGTCAATACTTGCTGCCACCTAGGGTTGATATTTATGGACTTAGTTGAGGAATCTCAAAGGATTTTGATGGTTCTATTCCAGATATCTGTGTCGTAGAGTATTTCTCTACGCAGGTTGAAATTTGTGGGGAAGTCCAATGGACTGCATACAAGAGGAATAGGGAGAAAAGGGTGGAGTACTTGATTGTGATGTTTGATCTCAATTAGGAGATTTTTCAGGAATTATCAATACCCGATATTTTGGTTAATGAACCGCCTACGAATTTAAATGTTGCACAACTTGGGGATTACTTGTCGTGTATCATTTAATTTACCATAAATTTAAAGTAGTAAATCCAAAATCAACAACAAAAAGTGAAGTTCATAACATCTACAACAAAAGTTACCAAGTTTTTTAAAAAGTTGATAACATCTACAACAATACTAGTGAATTTAAATTTTTTTAATGAATCAGAAGACATTGTTGTTGAGCTTTTTTTTTTTTGATAGGTAACACACTTTTTCAACTTCCATTAATCTACAAGTCATTGCTAACACAAATTAAACAAGGAAACTAAGCATTATTTTTTGTCGTGGAACACAGTAACTACAAATACTACCAAAAAAGATTTCTTTGCTGTACATTTGATCAAAATCTTCATGTTCAGTCAACTCCACAATAACCAGTCATCACATAATCAGCAAACAAGTGCGTTAACCGGTTCAACTAATTCCAGTCTCCATATGCTTATCTACATGCTCTTTCCATTCTCCTTGCCCTTCGTCTACTTTAAAGATTCTACTTATAAAATCTCGAAATCTTTTAGAGTAGAGCTTAGGATCAACAACAGATATAGAAGTGTGATCCACCTGAAATGACTTGTATGCATGTTCTAGTCTTTTGCTGATATCATAATCTTGAAGAATGTCAGTGATGCCCAGGCAAAGGATAGAATTATTAGCCTCACAGATACCCTGTTCAGAAGTTGACTCACTTCCACTCCTTGTCACACACATCTCCCTTGCAGGCACATTTGCAGCTGAACTTACAGGTGAATTCCTTTTGTCAATGATCAGTCCCTTATCAGGACTTTCTGCATCACATCAGCAATAATCTTGAGCATCAGCTTTGCCAGAAGGTGACAAATTCATCTCGCCATTGTTACTATAATTGCAGATATGAACACCAATCAAAAGACTGTAATCCATGATATTTTCAGCTTCCAGAAACTGAAAATCTATATCAATTTGCCTTATAAGCTCTTTATACCAAGATTGAAAGACAGTTGAGATCGAGGTTTTTAAGCGTAGTAGTCTCATCGGCCTTTCCTCCTGGCTTATCAGTTGTATGGCCATACGAGGATCCCTTTAAATCAAAACGCTTATGGATCACATGTTCGGAGTAGAACAGGTTCCCCATAACAACAAACGTGTCTTTTGAAATCCAACTATTTTAAAACAGTGTACACCAAAAAAACCTTGTCACCAAGGAGCTTGGGTACTGACTAAAATGCAGATAATAAATTTGAAGCATTCTAATGAACACCTTAACTTCGGACTTCTTCAAAGTTTTGATGATAAATCTATCACACTGCCACTTTTCCCAGGGGAAGACAGTTCCCTAAGTGCATCACTTCCACAGATAGCTAGCATGTATTCAGCTGGATCTATTCCAAACAACTCCCTAAGTAATTGGGGAATGCTTCTGAGTAGAATACCTGATACCTAGCAGAAGACTAACCACCAAATCATAATTCTTATGTCCCTTGGTTATTGGTTGCATTTCCACAACTTCAGAGTGGCAAGGACTCTTCCGAAAATACCCACTTTCATCTCCTTCGGAACTCTCAATCTCTTCATCATCATCATCCTCGTCCTCCTCCTCCTCATTCCTAGGAACAAACATAGAAGAAGCCTCCCTTCTGTCAACAATGTCACAAATAATATCTCCTGCTTCACCATCAGATTCCGATATACAAATCCTAGGTAAATTAACATTGCTTTTGCGCACATTCATCTCCTTAGAACCTGACCACCATTACCACCATCAGTACTAAATTCTTGTTTGGATGAATTACTATCACCCCATGAACGACTAGTGTAACAAGTCTCCCAATCCCCTTCATATCTTTTCCCATTTGCCCAAATCATAACCCCTTTTCTCCATTCTCCAATATACTCATTCCCATTTCCCCAAACATAGCTCCCTTCCCCTTGTTGCAAATTTCACTTCCAAGAACCAACCTACAAATCCCCATTAGCATATAACTTGTCCCCAAACCCACGTTTCCGATCTGCTGCCCACCGACCCCGATACATGTTCCCACCAGCTCCGATAAACGTCCCATACCCATCCATTCTCCCATCGTTCATGAGTCGCCCCTGAAGGCCACGAAAACTTTCCTTTACCACTCGCCTTCCCTCTTCTCCGCTCACCTTCATACATACACCCATCAGACCATAAATACTTCACAATTCACATTACCATGCGGAACTTTTCCCAAAATGTTCCAGTGTACAGATCTCCGTTCGGAAGCTGCTGGAACTCAGCCATATCATCATTCGTCGGCGTTATGCAATGTGACCCAGCTTGCAATCTTGACCGATTAGCTGATGTACACAACGGAGGGATGATTATCACGTCTCCATCTTCTTCCGGACTAGTTTTCTTCGTCATAGTAGTAGCAGCAACAACAACACAAGGTTTCTTCACAGTTTCACGCATTTCCTTCTTTCTTTTTCAGCTCGACTCAACAGTACTGTGCTCTACGGAGAGTCGGTACCGACGACATTGCCGGTGCCGGAGACTTTTTTAATGATTTTTTTCTCTCTTTTTTTGGTGGTATTGTTGAGCAATCGGCACACTTATTCATTACTAATCTTGTATTTCTTTATTATCGCTAAGTTGTTATTTCTGGTGTTATTCATTACAGATTAAGGGATCAATGGTATTGGATTCATTAGTTTGAACTAATATAACATATACACTTCAAAAACTCAAGATTACTTGTAAGCAAAAATTTAATCATCTACCGAAGCATGTGTAGATTATGATTTTCCATGTAATGCAATATGGATGCCAAAGGTGCTGATGAAATTGTGTGTTTTCACTACCTTAGATGCTTGAGGGTTGATTTGACAGTGGAAAATTTTAGTGAGCGAAAGGTTGTCTGGTGTTATATGTGTAAGGAGATGGGCAAGGACATGATCATCTTCTTATACATTGCCGGTTGAGTCTGTGGTTATGGTGGGATATGTTTAGGTAGTTTGATACTTCATAGGTAAGAGTGGACATGGTTCCACTAGTTATTGTTATAGTAACCTGTATTTATAAGGTTAATAAACAGAAACAGAAATAAGATGAAGTAGAAAATACATAAAATACAAGAAGTAATCCGAGTCCACAGAAACTACTGTATGTCCTTAAGAAATTTAATCCCCTCACTGTACACAAGGTTATGGATTAATTTCTCCCAAGATAAAACGGATTAAACCTGTTAAAGAAGTAGTGGTACCTCAAATTTCTTTAACTTCAGCGAACTTCAGAACAACAAAGGAGATTAAAAAAGTTGAAGGTAGTCGATGCCGGGAAGAGAATCATTCTGGTTCACACACTTTCTCACCGAAAAATATGCCAGCCTACACAATTGTTGTCCCAGGTAAATATTGTACGTGTATTTCAATAGAATAATCCTGAATGATCAATAAGCATCTGGCATCTCTGCAGTTTCTGCGTGAACAATTGAAGAATGGTTTATCTCATATTTGATCGAGAAGTTCATAACTAATCCAGAAATAGATTCCCAGCAATTACCAAGATTTGATTATCTTAAGTAAAATGCAATGACTAGCATAATTAATTTTGAATAATTTCATCTGACAAGAAAGCTAGCTCAAGTGGAAAGTGCTCTCCACCTCCAACCTTGAGGTTGGGCCGTGGGACTACTATGGTATAATAAATCATTTAACATATAGAGGACACTGTTACATATATCAATGAACCTACAATAGAAATAATCTGGAAAAAATCGACATTAAATGGCGACCTTAATCGCATTACAGAGGTGTCGTAATTTGATACATCAGCGAGTCAAATTTTTTTCTTGTTCTTGAGAACTGTGCTGAAATACCTTTAGATTAAATGTGCAGGGTTTTTTAGGATGACCGATTATTGTGTATGTAACCATATGAAGTTGAGGATTGAAATTAGCTCATTCCATGATTTTGATTGGAGGAGAGATTTGGGTTGGAGCTTTGAGAAGATTAGGACCATCATATCTATTGGGAGATATTCCGACATTTTTCCTTGTTATGAAGTTGGGCGGGGTAGGGAGAGTCTGGAAAGAGAGACTGCTTGTTGGGTGTGGGCAGGTGTTTGTAGTATCAATAGTGAATAGAGATTTGATGCATTGATAAGAAGTCAGCAGAATCACTATTTATACAGGGCAAATAGTGAAACAACAATTGGATTCTCGTCAAAAAAGGAAAATCCTTGAATAATTTGCTTAAGATCTCTCCTTGCAATTAGGTAACAAAATCTAAAGACTAACCTACGTACCAAAAACAACAATTGGATTCTCATCTAGAAAGGAAATTCTTAAATAACTTGCGTAAGATCTATCCTCACATTTAGGTAACAAAATCTAAAGACTAACTTATGTACCAAAAACAACAATTGGAGGGAAATTTTTTTAATAACTTGTTTAAAATCTCTCCTTACATTTAGGTAACAAAATCTAAATACTAAGAGCCCATTAAAGTTAGCTTAAATGAAGTAGCTTTTAAATTATAAATAAAAAATCAAACTGAAATGACCTTTATGTTATAAATAAAAAGTAGAGGGAGGTACTTTTGGTTTTGGACTTATTTGAAGTCATATTTTACCTTACCAAACACTTCTTAACTTATTTGAAATAATTTTTTATTTATTTATTTCAAGTTATTTTTTAGTTTTTGTATTAGCTAAACAATTCAAGAAGTCAAAAACTGACTTAAAAGTAGGTTTGATCAACTTTTAAGTCAATCCAAACACCCTCTAACTTATGTACCAAAAAAAAAACAATTGAATTCTCATCTAGAAAGGAAAATTCTTTATTAACTTGCTTATGATCACTCCTCACATTTAGGTAACACAATCTTGAGAATTTATTTGAGATTAACAATAAAACAAATTAGGGGAAAAGGGAAAATATACCCCTCAACTATGCAAATTTGAGCGGATATACCCCTTCGTTAAAAAAAAGAAGCATATATACCCTCGTTGTCTAACTAATGATGCATATTTGGCCTTTTCCTACACAGATTGTTAAAAAAATAATCCTAAAAAACTGTTTGCTTAATTCCAAAGATGTCACGTGGTTTTCAAAAAGAGAATTTGAAAAAGGAAAAAAGGACAAATATAGCTCTGAACTATAGTAAATCATATGCAACTACCCTCTGTCATACTTTTGGGACATTGGTGTCCCTATTGTCAAAAAACTAGAGCATATATACCCTTCACTCTAATGGAAGACTAAATAGGGACACATGACACAATTTTATCGATTGATCCAATATTTAATAAATGTCGGGTTAGTGGATAAGATTATGACAGGTGTATGTCCGTTAATATAAATGGTATATACACTTTAGTTTTTGGACGGTGGAGGCACCAATGTCCCAAAAAATGAAGGATAGATGTGTACTATTTATGATAGTTCGGTAGTATATTTGTCCTTTTTTCCCTTTAATAATGACTTATCGTCTTAGAGATCTATAACTTTAGTTTGAGTATTTACAATTCATAGCTACTAATTGGATTGCTACACGGAATCTCCTATTTCCTTAATCTCGCTCGCCTTCTTTCTCTCTCCCTCTCTCTATAACCCCCCCTCTTGTTCTTTGTATTTTGATTACCTCTCCATCTATCTATTTGTATTTTCTCGAATCTTCCTCTTAGTATTTTTGTCTCTCTTTGTATTTTGTATTCTCATCATTCTCTCTCTCTCTCTCTCTCTCTCTCTCTATCTATCTATCTCTCTCTCTCTCTATTTCTCTCTCTCTCTCTCTCTCTCTCTCTCTCTCTATATATATATATATATATATATATATATATATATTAAGGTATCATGCAAATGTATTTGTTGTATTCATATGTGCATTTAGGTTGTTTAATCTCTCTCTCACATCCCCCTATCTATATTTTCTATGTCCACCTTTTTTTATTACTATATATTTTAGGTGTCTTACGACTGTATTTGTTATATTCATAGTGCTTTTAAGTTAAACACCTAGTGTTTTTGTCTCCGATAGCATTTGAACCAGTGACCTCATGGTACTTAACCCGTTTTAATGACTACTAACATTTTATTTATTTTTGACGTCTGAATATAAATGCACATCTTAATGATTAATATGACGTCTCTTGATTTGAGTACTGAATAATTAAGACTATTTGTTGTAAGCATTGCTCACTTTGGCTTGGGTATTCGCAACATTGATTTCTCTATCATTTCAATACCTTAGCCATAACCTTACTCTGATACCAAAATGTCACAGATTTATACTAAGACATGTGAGGCACTTGAAAATTTGCTCACAATTTTGTTATGCCAGAGTTAGTCTAAAACTCTAGGAATTGCTAAGAGAATGGAAGTGAGAAAACAATGTTGGATTTTAAAAAGGTGTGAATGGAAAATGAAGAGTTGCGACTTTTATGAAGAGTTGTGACTTTTATGAAATGTTGCGACTTTTGATTTTTACGAAAAAGTTGCGACTTTTATGAAAAGTTATGACTTTTATGGAAAGTTGTGACTTTTATGATAGGTGACGACCTTTCTGAAAGATTGTGACTTTTTAAAGGTTTGTGACCTTTCCGGTAAGGCACAATAAGAACCTTTTCGCACTATCCTTTGTTTTCTATAAATTGAGGGATTTCCTCTCATTTAAATAGAATTAATGCACTTCTTCTTCAACTACTAAATCTAGTATTGTAAGTGTACTTTACTGCCGTTGAGTTGTTCACTGACACCGGAGTTTTTGGTATCTATACTCTGGTGATTGAGATCATTTTACCCTGGGAGGTCATATTCCAAATCAAACCTCGAATACTAGAGGGGAATAATTTCCTTAAGGGGACAATGTGAATTCAGTGGACTTGATCTTTTTCCTATTAAAAATTTTCCAGATTCTGGTACGTGTTTTACAAACTTTAGATTTGTGAATTTATTTCAGTTCTTCTATTCTTTTGTTCTTCACTAGTTTATTAAACTTGGTAACTTCGTTTTTCTGCAAATTTTGTTGGAATCAGTAAGATTCTTTAGATACATATTAACAACAATTCTTCTTTAAGAAAAATATTTCGTATATATATATTTTTAAAATCTATTCCTGATTCTAGTTTCCCTACTAGTTCTGTGAAAATGTTCTTAAACTTTGTTTTCTTACAAAGATGATCAAAGTTTTGTTCTAAGTATCTTTGGAATACAAGATGAACAACAATCATAAGGAAATTATTATACTGTTAGTATTTTTTTGTATTTTACTGATTGAGAGAATCTGATCATGAAAGTAGAAGATAAATGCATAACTTCTCCATAATTCGTTGCTCTGTTTTAGCAAAGTCGAAGTGAGAATGTAACAAATTTTTTTTATGGTATTCCGTTTAAAGATTACTAGGTAACCTTCTTATTAAATTATCTAAGGAGGAAAATAGTTTCTAAGAGTAATCATCTTTGATTTTTTATTTTTTTTTATTATGTGTATCTTTGGAAAAAGATTTGCAAACCATATGTTGTGGAATGAATTTTACTTCGCAGATAATGTTGCTTTTAAAATTCTTTAGTTTGCAAAAATGAGAGATGCATATTTTTGTTTGATAAAATAGTATGTCAAATTGTTATAGTTGGAAGACTATTTGATAAGAAAAACATTTCTATGTGATAAAGAATATGTGTTATTCTGTTTGGAGAAAAAAAAACTTTTGTAGTTTTGTACTCCATGAGAAATATTAGTGTGTCTGATTTTTGTAGACTAAAAACTTTTGTGGTTTTATACTCTGGATAAATTAGACTCTGCAATTGGTTTGAAGAATATGAAAACTTCACATAATAAGTCAGTGTTGTACTTTTGATTTTCTATAAACTTCAATGTAACATAGAAATAAATTGTACAATTTTGTTTTGTCCTTATTGTTAATATTTAAAATACTAAGTGGCATGTCTATTTATGATAGAGAAAAAATATCAGTGACTTATAATTTGTGATTTTGTGTCTATGTGGAATGAACATTGACATTGTGTAAACATTGTCAAAGAGAATTGCAGCACTATAATTCTTTCGTAGAATAATGCTTCCAACATTAAAATATGTGGAAAAACTATTTTCAAATACTTGAAAAATATTTTTGAGATCACATTTGAAATGTGGGGGTTATTTGCTTATGATTAGACTTGGTGTCTAATTTAACTTTGGAACAAAATATATGAAATTTAATGATACTTTTGTATTATGTTATACCCACAAAATTCTCGTAGTATATTTGGTATTGTGGTTGTTGAGTTTCTCTATTACTAGTATATAGTGTGACTAGTATGAAACATCCAAATTATATATATACTTGTTCAAAATAATTATGTTCTTTTATAAAAAAAATATCACTTAAAATGTTGTGATTTTTCATGAAAAGATAGGTCTATTATAATAAAAGTATTTGCATAGACATGAATATTGGTGAATAGTCATTTGTTATGTTTTTATAAAAATAACAGTTGGACTATATTGTCTTTATTGAACCCGATGAAACTTTGTTCATAGGTAGTTCTATAACAATCACATTGAAAGTTATGGAAATGTCCTTCTGAAAAGGATATTTGACAATCTAAACAATGTTTGTATCACACAAAATTGTAAGAAATAGGAACAAAATATTAGTGAGGAAAAAGCTACCTCGCGAAGAGCTTTTCAAACTCAGTGTTTTTATTTGTTCTTACTTGCTTGAGTCAATGTTTGTGACATGACACTTGGGGCATGTCAATTACAAAACCTTGTAAGAATAATTGATCAACTTAGAAGTTTTGCCTAACTTTCAGTGCAATAAATAAAAATGTCAAGTTTTTGTGGAATCTAAGTATATTGAGCATTCATATAAATCTGTTGAAAGGAATTCTAATCCCTTAGAATTGATTTACACTCACATTTATGATATGAAGTTAACACCATTTCATGGTGGGAAAAAGTATTTATTACTTTTATTGAGAATTGCATTAGAAATGACTATGTCTATTTGCTAAATGGTAAGGATGAAGCAATAGAAATGTCTAGACAATGTAATATCGAAGTTGAAAATCAGTGAGAAAAAATATATAAGAAGTGATTAGAATGGAGAGTATAAATCTCATTGTGCAGATATATGTTTGGAAAGTGAAATATCAAACTACTGCCATATTCACCTCAATCTAATGAAAAACCGAACGTTGAAAAAAACGATGGATGCATTATTTATAAGTTCGGGTTTACACAAAACTTGTGTGGAGGAACTATCCTTACTGCAAAAGGGATCAACAAAAAGTTTTGTCCTTTTAGAAAGAAAGCGATTTTGTTTGATCAGAATACAATCTTTTCCATATGAGAAACGGAAAGAAAGGAAATCCAACTTGAAATATTTCAAAGTGTGGGGGTATCTAGTCAAAGTCCAAGATCCTATTCCTAAATGAATTAAAATAGGACCTATGACTGTGGACTGTAATATTAGACTTGAGTAGTCTAGAGAAGGGTCTAAAAGGCTTAGGAAATGAAAAGGATAATGTACTTAATAAAGAGATTCAGAGGCTTAGTAAAATGTAAATGGAAAGTTAATTGATCTTCTTCAAGAAAATAAACCTATGGGTTCAAAATGAATCTTTAGAAGGAAAAATAACAGTTGATGGAACTGTTGAAAAATATAGAGCAAGACTTTGTGTCAAAGGCTTTAGAAAAAAAATAAGATTTTGATCTTATCGATATATATACTCGTTAGTAATTAGATTTACATCCATTCGGATGCAAAAATTATTACTGTGGTATATGACATCCAAATTCATCAAATGAATGTGAAAAGAACTTTCTTAAATGTATAATTGGAGGAACAAATTTACATGGAACAACCCGAGGATTTTGTGGTACCTGGTAAATAAAAGAAAGTATGTGAACTTGTTAAGTCACATTATGGAAGCACCAAAAAAATGACCTAATTCAATCAAACCATGTCGGCAAATGGATTGAAGAATGATGGAAGTGATAAATGTGTTCACATTAAAATTATGAGGTCATTGTTTGTTTGTATATTGGTGATATGTTGATCATCAATAGAGACACTACTGACAAAAATGCTACTAAATGTATTCTATAAAGCAAGTAGAATGAAAATTATTGGAGTTGCTAATGCGATCTTAAATATAGGAATTTGTAGAACTCCACAATGTTTAACATTTTCACGGTCTCATTGCATTGAAAAAGTACTTAACTAGTTCAAATATTTGAATGTCAATATTGTCAAGTGTCCAATAAATGTGAGCTTTGCATTTCAAAAGAGTGAAAACAAAAGTGACTCACAATTGGATTATGCTAGATTTTTGGGAAGCATGATGTATATCATATAGTGTGTGCGATCAGATATAACATTTGCTATTTTAAACTGAGTTCGTTCACAAGTGATCCCAAATAAATTCATTAGATGACGATAAATAGAGTTTTGGAGTATTTAAAATAATACTTAAAATTATGTCTTGCATTATAACAATATCCAACAATATTGAAAGATATAGTGATGCAAATTGAATCATCGAAAGAATGAAGTAAAATTCACGAGTGCATATGTATTTATTACTGGTAGAGGAGCAGTCTCTTAGAAATATTTCAAAAGAGACATGTATCGCTAGCTCTACAATGATCTTTGATCTAGGTGCTCTAGATAAGGTCGGTTAATAAGTTAAAAGACTCCGGAATTCCTTGATAGATATTCTATTTTGGCCCGAATCATTGGCATTAGTATGCATACACTTTCACAGTCAAGATGCAATAGGTAGGGCATGGAACATGACATATAATGGAAAGTCTTGTCATGTACGGCATAGACATGATACTGTTAGAAAACTACTCTCTAGTGGAATTATCAGAATTGACTATGTAAAGTCAAAGGATAATGTGTCGGATCCACTTACAAAAAGGCCTAACTAGAGAGAATGTTAAAAGATCATCTAAGGGAATGAATTTACGACTTAGGACAAGTCATCATGGCTGTAACTCTATCTAGCAGACTGGAGCTCCCAAGAGCTAGATTCAAGGAGAAAAACAAAGTTGTCAATGATGGTTCGGCATTGTCAATAAACTCAATCCATTCTTATGATGAAGACAATGCTCAGGGACAAGGATACAACATTAAGGCTTGTTAATGAGTTAATAAAGCTTAATGGTTTTAATGATTTGCTAAGTTTGGCAGAGTTGACCAAATAGTGTATCTACGCGATAACACAGTTAGAAATCACCTATGTGAGTGTGAAGTGTAAGCCTGTTCAAAGAAGATGATTGTCAAAAGCCCATCTCTCTATACACTCATGAAACCAGGAGGTGTTTTGTGTGATATATGGTTGTCTAGGTATACACCAGAGTTCGACGGTTCAAAGATATCGCATCTACCGATTGACCGAGTATATCCGACATATGTTCACTATGAAAAGTCCAAGGGGAAACCTACTTATCAAGATGCAATTAATTCTTGCTTGTAAAGTAAACATACTTGTCCGTTTCTTTGTCTTTGAGTCATTCCCCATTCATGTGGGGGATTGTTGGATTTTAAAAAGGTGAATGGAAAATGAAGAGTTGCGACTTTTATGAAGAGTTGTGACTTTTATGAAATGTTTCGACTTTTATGAAAAGTTGTGAATTTTACATAAAAGTTGCGACTTTTATGAAAAGTTGTGACTTTTATGATAGGTGACGACCTTTCTGAAAGATTGTGACTTTTTAAAGGTTTGTGACCTTTCCGGTAAGGCACAATAAGAATCTTTTCGCATTATCCTTTGTTTTCTATAAATTGAGGGATTTACTCTCATTTAAATAGAATTAATGGACTTCTTCTTCAACTACTAAATCTAGTATTCTAAGTGTACTTTACTGTCGTTGAGTGTTTCGCTGACACCGAAGTTTTTGGTATCTATACTCTGGTGATTGAGATCATTTTTCCTTGGGAGGTCATATTCCAAATCAAACCTCGAATACTAGAGGGGAATAATTTCCTTAAGGGGACACTGTGAATTAAGTGGACTTGTTCTTTTTCCTATTAAATTTTTTTCAGATTCTGGTACGTGTTTTACAAACTTTAGATTTGTGAATTTATTTCAGTTTTTCTATTCTTTTGCTCTTCACTGGTTCATTAAACTTGGTAACTTCGTGTTTCTACAAAGTTTGTTGGAATCATTAAGATTCTTTAGACACATATTAACAACAATTCTTCTTTAAGAAAAACATTTCGTATATATATATTTTTTAAATCTATTTCTGATTCTAGTTTCCCTACTAGTTTTGTGAAAATGTTCTTAAACTTTTTTATCTTACAAAGATGTTCAAAGTTTTGTTCTAAGTATGTTTGAAATACAAGATGAACAACACACAAGACTTTCTAGGAAAAAATTTATTGTAGAGAACTTTGATTTTTTTGTTTTGAAAATATTGTATAGTTGTACATAGAGTATCCATTGTCACCAGAGGAGTATCTAGATGGAGTTCTGTGGGTTCACGTGAACCCATGCTCTCCTTTTTGGATCATATATAGTAGTGTTATATTTTTCAAAAGATAATTAAATATAGAGGTGTGAATCCACGTTTAAAGTAGCATATAATGATACAATGATGATTGGGTGCACCTCTCTAAGCAAATATATAAACTTATATCTATCTTATTTTTTGGTAACACTCCTCCAAGTGGTTATCGGTAACCCTTTTGGCATTTCAATCAATTTATGTTTTGTGTTTTTGCTTTAATCTTTCAAAATTTTCTAGTGTGCTACATCAGGAATTTCTAATTAAAAAATAGCACTGCTAAATTTTAATATAATTAATCATGTGTATATCAAAATTTAAACTAGGTGTATTATGTATGTTGGACCTATAATTTAAAAACTTAATGGTTCTTTACTAAGAACTTAAAGGTCAAATCGATCTAATTTATATCTTAGATACATTTTTTCGTAATAGTGCACACATCCTTCTTAAATGCTGGATACGCTTCTGATTTCCATACATATAAAAATACGGATCCCCATTACTAAAAAACTTCAAAATGATACTAATAAAGAGTAGAAAATAAAGCAACCATCTCAACTAGAGATAAATGCCGAAAAACATAACAATTTAAAAGATAAAAGCATAAGAGGGATTCAAGCCACGATCAACAACCACCACTAGTACATTTATGGACAAAGTGACCATTCTCACCAACAAGTCTTGTCTCTTTGATAGGGAATGTAGCTAGAGTGAAGGCGGCGAAGGTGGTAAATACTCTAGTGATTCCCATACTTTTAGACTAACTTAGTATAGCATGACCGTGAGCAAGTGTCGCGAGAATGTGAGAAAATTGTCAAGTGTCATACATGTGTTCTGTCGAAGACTAAGTCTGTGACACTAAGCTGTATTAAAAGCTAGCAGCTTAATAATTTATGTTATTCAGGAATTCAGCTGCTTGACTATTAGACACACTAGAACAGGAAATTTTTCAGAGGTAGAATGGATGGAATCATGTGACGAGCAATTTCAACACTCAATTTCAATCAAGACATATAACTCGCGTACAAGTTTTGTTGTATGCAATATGGTCAAAATATACAACTTGCACATGATTTGTATACAATTATATTATCGGTATTTTGTATGCATCATATATGTAGTGTGTGTATCATTTTATATCCAGGCTCCAATGATATATTAGTCAGAAAAATAACATATATATGCCATGTTAGACCTGATCTTAAGCCTACATAAAAAAAAGAAACAGTTTGCGAAGATGAAGCTAAAGACCAAAGACGAAGTGAGCAACATAAATGATCCACTGCGTATACTGCTGAAAATATGACCTTTGCTTCGTATCATCCCAGAGAGAGCCCAGTTAGAATATGCCACTTAATAAATAATAATAAAAATAATTTAAAAAATTAAAGTTTTAAGGGTAAAAATAGACCAAAAAGGTGGACTGAGGGGTAGGGGTGTGCAAAATATCGAACTGAAAAAATATTATTGAGTTATTGAGTTTTTAATGGGTTTATTAAAAAATTATGGGGTTATTGGTTCGATATCAGTTTTTACTATACCCAATAACCCAATAAGACGATAGTAATTTATTATTTTACCCTTATTTAATATTAATAATTTAATATATAATTAGACACTATAATTATATAATTATTATTACTCTACCAATTTCACACTGGACCATTTTACTAGTTTTTACTGTTACTCAAAAACTAAAGATTAAAGTAAAGGGTTTGGCAATTATAATTATTTGATTTTAGTTTAGTCTTGTTGGACTATATTATTTTAGTTTTAGTTTGTAATTGTAGGTTATAACATTTGCAAGTTTATAAAGGTCCGTAATTTAACATAAAATATTTCATACTATGTTTTGGTGTTAACATGTAATTATAGCCTTGGTACTATATTTTCTCTTATTGATGGAATTTCTCATTATCTTTCTTGTTTCACTATACCAAAGCATTTAGAGAAGTGAGAAGACATAAAATATTTTATGGACATTTTCTTATTGGGTAAATCGAAAATCGAATCCAAAATGATCAAAAACTGATAAAGGATATCTTATTGGTTTGTTATTGGTTATCATATTTAAAAATCGAAAACTGATAAATCGAACGATAATACATAACACCAAATCAAAACAACCAATACACACCCTGCTGATGGATATTTTTAACCCAATAGGTGGATGATGAGTATATTTGAACCTTTTCGAATAGCTTAAGTATATTTTTGACCATTTTTCGTATATCATATTTTATCCGTCGAATACATATACCAAGATACATGTATTCGAAAATTTGAATTAAAGAGATACATATTTTAGTAATTTTGAATTAAATATACTTAACCGATTTACTGAAATAAAGGAGTAATTACGCTTAATTAATAACTAATATTGATTTGCAAATTCATGGATATCAATTCTAACAAATCTTTCTAATATAACCAAATCCTAAAACCACACTAATTCTCTTATTGAAAAATTATCTTCTTGGCAACAATTTTTATTTTGTTTCTTGCATTTTATAATTTTAAAAAAATGATCAATATCCCCATAAAGATCGATGAAATACTTCTCAAAGGATAATGTGACTTACCATGATCTTGTTGAAGGTAATTCCATGGAACTACAAATCGATTGTAGTCATAATATTTGGGACTCAATTTTGAAAAATTACTTTACCTTTTGACTTAATGCAGTTATCCAACCTTCTTTGCAAATCATGTTTCTATGGAAGGAGAATGTAACTCTAGACATGATATGGATCTTATAGGGAAGATTACTAGCTTTACATCTTATAGTTATGTACTAATGTAATTATGACAAAATATATAAATCTGATTTTGGATTGTATCCATCATGCGTAACAACTGCAGAGAACATTATTTGATGGTGAAATAGTTTTTGTGTTGGATACACAATTGTTTGATTTCATTTTTTTTCCTCTGTAATAAAAGATTTGAATAGTCTTAGATACATTTAGTTTAGGTATGAAAAGTTTTTTTTTTATATTTTATTTTTTCTTTAGATACATGATGCAAACATACATAGATACACTATTTATCATATTAGATACATGTATATGAAACATCTATAGAATACATATAAAAACATATTTAGATTCATGAAATAATCATATCAAATACGTGTCACAATCGTATATAGATACATGAGAATATGAGCGAAAAAGGAAATAAAATCTTAATTTCCCTCCTTGAATAATGTTGAATGAATATTATCAAGAAGTAGTTCTGAATTTAGTACATGCAAACATTGGATGTGATGTGAGAGAAAGTAAAATTTGAATTGTTAGTATTCCATTAGTTAAGAAATAATTATTCAAATATCATACTAATAAGAGATTTGTGTATTTGATTTAATTTTTCAAAATATATGATATAATTATTAAGAAGTGGTATTATATGTAATTTTTTAAACTAAAGGTAGAAATATGTATATATGATACTAAAATATGTCTTGTTAATTGATTTTTTAATTTTAAATAAACTTGAAAAATCCTATCCCAACAACATATTAAGTTGGGCCAATCCCACGGGCTAAGCCCATTTTGACATCTCTACTCCTAATTTTACATGCCATAATTTGAACCCTATTTTACTTAAAATATGTATTTATATGAATAAAACCTACTTCTTCTCACTTTTTTTTGAAATGATAAGAAATAACCAGCCGTCATTTTTTAGGTGTGCATAGATGAAACCCTAGTTCCTAGCCGCACTTACATAGATAAAACCCAGCTACTATGCAGTAGTTTGCAAATGACATAGTGCTAATTTACACTAGATAAGCTCGATTCAGAAGGCAAATCTTTTGATTTCGATCTCTACAATCAATCTAGTGCTCCTTCTTAATAGCAGACACCCATGCTTTGATTCTAAATCCCTAACCATCTCAGATATTCAATGTCTTTTCACCTTCTTCCACTTACTGTTACTGATTTTGTATTTATGGAAGAGATTGTGATTTGTGGCGGAAGAGGAAGATTGAACAAAAAATAAAATTTGTGGCTCTCCCAACTTATATATATATATCTGGTACGCCCTTATCTTCTTCTGCTTTGATTCATTCTTCACATGTTTGATTCCTAAATAGATAAAAAGTCTTTTATTATTGTTAATTTTGCTAGCAATAAACCTGATATCTTAAAGATTTTGATTTCAAGAACACTTTTTTTTCAACTTTATGGCAATTCCAATATGACCCATTACTGTTTCTTTCTGCCAGCATATGCGAGTTTCAGTGAATTTGATAAGTAGGGGAGATGTAAAATTAGTTCATCTATGGAATTTTCATATTTTAGTTAAACAATAAATGAAGATCCCCTGATGTATAGTGAAGTAGTAGATAAAAGGAAAAGAATTTATTAAATGTTGTGGTAATGTCCAAATAAAAAAGATGTTATCTTTTTTATAAGTTTCCCTTTAATAGAAAATAAGGAACTTTTCTGTTAAAAGCTTATCTAATTTACGTACTGGAAATATCAAAAGTAAAATAACTTAGATGCCTGTAAAAAATGTGTTTGGAGGTTAGAGGTGTTCCCTAACTTACTCTAGAGTGATTGGATGATGATGCTAAGACTTGGTTCTGGACTATGGGAGGTCACTCGGAACGTTTCCAATACTCTTAGTCCGTCTTTATTTGCATTGGCTATGGATATACTTAAGCATCACATTCAAGTATTGGTGCCTGGTTGCATGTTATTTGCACTTGGCATAGTTCTGATTGACGAGACACGGGGGGGGGGGGGGGGGGACTTAACACAATATTGGAGGTTTAGAGACATATTTGATTTAAAAGTTGAGCATGACCAAAATTGATTACTTGTAGTGCAAGTAGAATGACGTGTTTTATGAAGGGGATGTGGACGTGAGATGCTTGACACACATGTTGTCCCTTAGAGGAAGTTTCAAGTACATGGGTTAGTGTTCCAAGGTAATGGGTAGATTGACGAGGATGTCGCTCATCGTATTGGGGCATGGTGATGAAATAGAGGCTAACATCGGTGTTCTTTGTGATAAGAATAAACCACCTAAGCATAAAAGTTAGCTCTACCGAGTGGTGAGTCTTCTATATGAGGCTAAATGTTGGCGATCGACAATTCGCGAGATGAGAGATGAGGATATTTGGTGAATGTTTGGTGCACGAGAAGAGATAAAATTAGGAATAAAGATATTCGGGACAAGTTAGAAGTGGATCCGGTTCAGGATAAGATGTGAAAAGTGAGCGTGAGATGGTTTGGGCATGTGAGGAGGAGAGATGCAAATGTCACGATTAGGAGGTTTGATTGGTTGGTCATAGTAGCTTGAGGAGTAGTAGAGATAGGCCTTAAAAGTATTTAGTGAGGTGATTAGACAATATATGAATCATCTCCAGTTTATCAAGAACATGAATCTTGATAGAATGGTGTGAAGGTCGAAGATTAGTTAGTTGGAAAGAGTTCTCGTTCACTCTAAGGGAGTATTAGTATCATTCGTTTCGTTCCCTTATTTTTTAGATTTCTATCACTAGGACTTGCTTAAATATCTTATTATCTTGTTATATTTGTTTCTATTTCTATTTTTAATTGTTTACTCATCTAGATTTTTTTCTCTTTAAAACAACCTTTCTACCTTCTCAGGGCAAGGTATGCGTTCACTCTATCCTCCCCAAACCCCACTTGTGGAAACACATTGGGGTTGTTGCCTATACATTGTGAAAAGTAAATGATCTATAATCTAGATAATTTTTTTATGACAAGGGAAACCTGCAGCCGCTACTTTTAAGGTCTAGGTCATGTTAAGTTGCTAGTAAGTTTTCGAAATTTATATTTGTTCAATTAAGTGAATGTTTGAAGATTTCATTTAATAAAGTAGGGTGCAACTTAATGCGCGTTTCAAAACTAGATTCCAAGGAATTACCAAAATTTGATTGTCTCAAGTAAAATGCAATGATTAATTTTGAAGCACTTAATCTGAGCAGAAAGGCTAGATCAATTGGACGAAATTCTCCACCTCCAACCTTGAGGTTGGGGGATTGAGTCATCAAGGTAACAAGGTGGAGAGGACCAGTATTGACTCCTAGGGACAAAGGGGTATGAGGTTGGTAGATTTAGGTTACCATATAAAAAATAATTAAAACATTATGTTGATCTAGTCAAATACAGAACCACAACTGAAGGAACACTCAAATTGATTAAAGTCGCAATAATAATCATAACACTTGAAATATAAGTATGCCTAAACCTCACAACATTTGTTCGTTTTTATTTCTGGCTCCAAGAAAAGCTTTGACACGCCGATGCATAAAATGATGCTTCAGGAGTTCACGTATTTGAGTATCATCGTCATCGTCATCTGTCGACTTCTCAGTTGACACTAACTCACCTTTATCTAGCAAAACAAGGCTTTATTCGTAAATTGTCATAATAAAAAGAGTACATAGTACCAGCAACATTGAAGCTTTCCTTTGTTTCCATCTCAGGATTATACTTAGCTAGCATCCCTGTTATATCAGTAAGAATATTTTACGACAATCAGTAACATCTAGTACCATGCCGAACTAGATCAAATTCCCTTGGCGCAGTGCAATATTATATTCTTTGCATAATGAATATGTGTCTCTATACCTTTTCATTACCCAAATGGAGTAACTACTTCACTAAACACGTGAACCAAAATTTGTGCAACATTCAAATTTGTAGGTGGTTCATGAACCAAAATTTTTGGTAATGATAATTCGTGAAATATCTCCTCATTGAGATCAAACATCATAAACATCTCCACCCTTCTCTCCCCATTCCTCTTGTATGCAATCCAGTGGACTTCCCCAAAAACATCAACTTGTTTCCAAAAGTTTTCTACGACACCAATACCTGGAATAAAACCATCAAAATCCTTTTAGATTCCTGAACTAAGTGCATATATCTTGACTTTAGGTGGCATCAAGTATTTATCATCACCATGAGCATATGCCATCCCCAAAACTTTGTAGTCTCTTGTTTTAACAACAAAGCCAAACCCAAAGACAAACATGTAAGTCCTTGAGTTATCACAAAAAACAGGTGTCATTGGGAGGTGAGGCATCTGTATATCCTAGGGTTCCAAAGTACGAGACAACTTCTATATTCTAATAAGTCATCTAACACACAGAGAATAACGTTGCAGACACTAATTATCCTACAATAGAAATAATCTGGTACTTAGCCATTAAAAAACGATTTTAATAGTATTACAATGTCAAGATCTAATATATACACAAGTTATATTTTTTCCTTCTTGAGACCTGTTTTGAAATACCTTTTGAAAAAATGTGTAGGTTTTTTTTAGAATGACCGGTTGTTCTGTATGTAGTCAAATGGAGTCGGCGATTGAAAGTAGTACATCCAAAATTTTGATAAACATTTTAATTGGTGGAGAAAATTTTGATAAATATCTCTGACATTTTTCTTTGGTTACGAAGTTGAGTGGGAAAGGGAGAACTCTAGAAAGATATGTGTGTTGGTGCATGTTATTTGAACATGACATAGATTTAATCGACGAGACACGAAGGAGACTTAAACCAAGATTGGGGGTTTAGAGACATGCTTTCGAGTAGAAAGGTTTTAAGTTGATCATGACCAAAATTGATTACTTGGAGTGCATGTTGAATGACATATCTTATGAAGGGGATGTGGGCACGAGGTTTGACACAAATGTCATCCTTAAGAGAGAGTTTCAACCACATAGGTCAGTGATCCAAGGTAATTTGGAGGTTGATAAGGATGTCACTCATCGTATTGGGGAAAGTGATGAAATGAAGGCTAACATATTTGTGTGATAAGAGTGTACTACCTAAATATAACGATTACCTCTATCGAGTGGTGGTTAGATTGAGTCTGCTATATGAGGCGAAGTGTTGGCCGATCAATAATTCTCAAGTTCAGAAGATGTGATTAACGGAGATGAGGATGTTAGGGAGGACCCCTGGTGTAAAAAGAGAAATAAGATTAGGAATAAAGATAATGAAGATATTCAGGACAAGCTAAGGGTGTCTCCCGTGCAATATAAAATGCGAAAAGTGAAGTTGAGATGGTTTGGGCATGTGTGGAGGAGAGGTGAAAATGTCACGGTTAGGAGGTGTGATAGTTTGGTCGTAGTATCTTGAGGAGTGGTAGAGGTAGGCCTCAAAAGTGTTGTGGTGAGGTGATTAGACAACATATGAAGCATCTCTAGTTTATCGAGTACATTACTCTTGATAGTAGGGTGTGAAGGTCGAGGATTAAGCTAAAAGGTTAGTAGGTAAGATTTTTGTTCACTTTCCTTGAGTATTAGCATTATATTCGTTTCTTTCCCCTTTTTTAAATTTCTATCACTACCTCTTATTTCTATATCTTTGTATCTTGATTGTATTTGTTGCTATTGCCTTCATTTCATTGTTTGCTCATCAAAGGCGCGCTTTATGAGCGCTTAAGCCATCAAGCAAGGCCAAAAACATGTTGAGCACGTTGCGTCACTTTATGTGCGCATCAGTGTCGTCTTGATGGTTCTAAGACAAACATTTCCTTGAAAATGAACTTCTTTATGAATAAGTGAAACTAAATCATTGATACTTCACTTAATCATTACAAATAATCAATTTCTTGTCATATATTTGTCATCCATGTCTATAATTATTAGTCTTGAAATATATATATATATATATATATATATATATATATATATATATATATATATATATATATATATATATATATATATATATATATATATATATATTTGTATTCTTTTTACCCTTTGCGCCTTTTTTCATTAAAGTCCACACTTTATTTGCGCTTTGCGCTTAAAGCCCCCACGGACCTTAAAACTATTTTGCTCTTTTCACCTTTGATTACACTGAGCCAAGTTCACTCTATCCTCCCCACACCTCACTTGTGGAAAACAGTATTATCAAAGGCAAAAAACGCAAAAAGCTTTAAGGTCCTGAAGGCTTTAAGCGCAAAGTGCAAATAAAGCGTGACCTTTAATGAAAAAAGGTGCAAAGGAAGAAAATAATATAAATATTACATTTATTCTAAGACTAATAAATATAAACATGAATATCAAATATATGACCAAAGAAATTGAATTTTTTTTATGAGAAAGTGAAATATCAATTATTAAGTGTCACTTCTTCATACGAAGCTCATTGGCAAGGAGACATTTACCTTGATGACGACACTGAATCACCCAACACGTTTTGAGCCTCACTTATAGGGTTAAGTGCGCATTAAGATAACACTGGTGGGAACACATTAGGTTTGTTGCTAATACATTGTAAAAGTAGATGGTTAGAATCTTGATCACGCTTAATAGCTAATAAGTTTCCTAAATTCATATTTGTCCAATTATGTGAACGTTTGAAGACTTCCTCTAATTAAGTAGGGTTCAACTTAATGCGTTTTTTCGTTAAGAAAAAGCTTGCACAGGTTATGAACTGTGAAAATCGATCAGGATATCTACTTTTGGTTACGACGCAATTAAATGTGCATCTCGGAAGGAAAAAGCTGGCAGATGTAATGAACTGAGAAAATCCATCAAGCTGTAATTTTTTCAATTTCAATGGTTAACAAAAAAAAGAAGGATTTTAAACTTTTGAAATTTTAAAATGTTTGCTTGTGTCCTTTTTAAGGGAAGGGAGGCTAGCCTCCTCTCCACTTCTCTGTATCAACAATATAAATAATGTTGTTTAGTATTCACATAACTTATCGTTAGTTCTTTGTTTTTTGTTTTTTTTTTAATTTTAGAATAGAATCCTGAATAATCAATAAATTGTTGGCATCTCTGCATTTTCTATGTGAACAATTGAAGAAAGCTCAGGACTTTTGTAGCGGTTTATCTCATGTTTGATTCAGAAGTTCATAACTAATCAAGAAATAGATTCTCAGCAATTACCATAATTAGATTATGTAGAGTAAAATGCAATGACTAGCACATTTTATTTTGAAGAATTTCATCTTACAAGAAAGCTAGCTCAAGTGGAAAGTACTCTCCACCTCCAACCTTGAGGTTGGGCCGTTGGGACTACTATGGTATAATAAATCATTTAACATACAGAGGACACCGTTGCATATACCAATGATCCTACAATAGAAATAATCTTTCAAATAACCATTAAATGGCGACCTTAATCGCAGTAAAGAGGTGTCGTAATTTGATACATCAGTGAGTCGAATTTTTTTCTTCTTCTTGAGACCTGTGCTGAAATAACTTTAGAATAAATGTGTAGGGTTTTTTAGAATGACCGATTGTTGTGTATGTAGCCATATGAAGTCGAGGATTGAAATTAGCTCATTCCATGATTTTGAATGGAGGAGAGATTTGGGTTGGAGCTTGGAGAAGATTAGGACCATCATCTTTATTGGGAGATATTCCGACATTTTTCTTGGTAATGAAGTTGGGCGGGGTAGGGAGAGTCTGGAAAGAGAGACTGCTTGTTGGGTGTGGGCAGGTGTTTGTAGTATCAATAGTGAATAGAGATTCAATGCATTGATAAGAAGTCAGCAAAAGCACTATTTATACAGGGTAAATAGTGTAACAACAATTGGATTCTCGTTAAAAAAGGAAAATCCTTTAATAATTTTCTTAAGATTTCTCCTTGCATTTAGGTAACAAATCTAAAGACTAACTTATGTACCAAAAACAACAATTGGATTCTCATCTAGAAAGGAAAATTCTTAAATAACTTGCTTAAGATCTATCCTCACATTTAGGTAACAAAATCTAAAGACTAACTTATGTACCAAAAACAACAATTGGAGGGAATTTTTTTTAATAACTTGTTTAAAGTCTCTCCTCACATTTAGGCAACAAAATCTAAAGACTAAGAGCCCATTAAAGTTAGCTTAAAAGAAGTAGCTTTTAAATTATAAATAAAAAATCAAACTGAAATGACATTTAAGTTAAAAATAAAAAGTAGAGGGAGGTACTTTTAGTTTTGGACTTATATGAAGTCATTTTTGACCTTACCAAACACTTCTTAACTTATTTGAAATCATTATTTATTTATTTATTTAAAGTTGTTTTTTAATTTTTGTATTATCCAAACGATTCGAGAAGTCAAAAACTGACTTAAAATAGGTTTGATCAACTTTTAAGTCAATCCAAACACCCTCTAACTTATGTACCAAAAACAACAATTGAATTCTCATCTAGAAAGGAAAATTCTTTAATAATTTGCTTAAGATATCTCCTCACATTTAGTGAAAAGTAAATGATCTTGAATCTAGATAATTTTTTTATGACAAGGGAAACCTGCAGCCACTACTCTTTAGGTCTAGGTCATGTTAAGTTGCTAATAAGTTTCCTAAATTTATATTTGTTCAATTACGTGAATGTTTGAAGATTTCCTTTAATAAAGTAGGGTGAAACTTAATGCGCGTTTCATAACTAGATTCCCAGTAATTACCAACATTTGTTCGTTATTATTTCTGGCTCCAAGAAAAACTTTCACATGCCGATGCATAAAATGATGCTTCAGGAGTTCACGTATTTGAGTATCATCGTCATTGTCATCTGTCGACTTCTCAGTTGACACTAACTCACCTTTATCTAGCAAAACAAGGCTTTGTTTGTAAATTGTCATAATAAAAAGAGTACATAGTACCAACAACATTGAAGCTTTCCTTTGTTTCCATCTCAGGATTATACTTAGCCTAGCATCCCTGTTATATCAATAAGAATATTTTACAACAATCTGTAACATCTAGTACCATGCCGAACTAGCTGAAATTCCCCTGGCGCAGTGCAATATTATGTTCTTTGCGCCATGAATATGTGTCTCCGTACCTTTTCATTACCCAAATGGAGTAACTACTGCACTAAACACGTGAACCAAAATTTGTGCAACATTCAAATTTGTAGGTGGTTCATGAACCAAAATTTTTGGTAATGATAATTCGTGAAATATCTCCTCATTGAGATCAAACATCATAATCATCTCCACCCTTCTCTCCCCATTCCTCTTGTATTCAATCCAGTGGACTTCCCCAAAAACTTCAACTTGTTTCCAAAAGTTTTCTACGACACCAATACCTGGAATAAAACTATCAAAATCCTTTTAGATTCCTGAACTAAGTGTATATATCTTGACTTTAGGTGGCATCAAGTATTTATCATCACCTTGAGCATATACCATCCTCACAACCTTGTAGTCTCTTGTTTTAACAACAAAACCAAACCCAAAGACAAACATGTAAGTCCTTGAGTTATCACATAATAGATGTGTCATTGGGAGGGTGAGGCATCTGTATATCCTAGGGTTCCAAAGTACGAGACAACTTCTATATTCTAATAAGTCATCTAACACACAGAGAATACCGTTGCATACACTAATTATCCTACAATATAAATAATCTGGTACTTCGCCATTAAAAAACGATTTTAATGGTATTACAGTGTCAAGATCTAATACATACAAAAGTTATATTTTTTCCTTCTTGAGACCTGTTTTGAAATACCTTTTGAAAAAATGTGTAGGTTTTTTTAGAACGACTGGCGGTTCTGTATTTAGTCAAATGGAGTCGGCGATTGAAAGTAGTACATCCAAAATTTTGATAAACATCTTAATTGGAGGAGAAAATTTTGATAAATATCTCTGACATTTTTCTTTGGTTAAGAAGTTGGGTGGGAAAGGGAGAACTCTAGAAAGAGAGATTGATTGATGGGTTTGGGCATGTTTTGAAGTATCAATAGTGAATAGAGCTTCAATGTGATGCTAAGTAGTTATATGAAGCACCATTTATATATGGTAAATACAGTAAAGACTAAATTTTGTACCAAAAACAATAATTGGATTCTAATCTAGAAAGGTAATTGTTCAATAACTTGCTTAAGATATATCCTCACATTTAGGAAACAAAATCATGATAATTTATTTGAGCTTAACAATAATTTTTTTAGGAAAAAGGGGAAAATATACCCCTCAACTATGCAAGCTTGAGTGGATATACCCTTTGTTGAAAAAGTGATACATATATACCCTCTTAATTTAAATGCATATTTGGCCTTTTCATTAACAAATAATTTAAAAGAAAAATCCTAAAACTTTTTGCTTAATTCAAAAACTCTACTTGGCTTCAAAATAGAGAATTCGAAAAATGACTTGTCATTTTTGAGATCCATAGCTTTAGTTTGAGTCCCTTTGTTGAAAAAGTGATGCATATATACCCTCATAATTTAAACGCATATTTGGCCTTTTCCTTAACAAATTATTTAAAAGAACAATCCTAAAACTGTTTGCTTAATTCCAAAAATATACTTGGCTTCAAAATAGAGAATTCAAAAAATGACTTGTCATTTTTGAGATCTATAGCTTTAGTTTGAGTATTTACTGTTTATAGCTACTGTCTAGATTGCTAAGTGGGAAAAATTTTCTCTCGCCTCTTTGCCCAATCTCGCTCGTCTCTCTTCTCTTTCTCTCTCTCTCTATGTATGGTTGTATCCTCTCTCTCTCCTTCTTTGTGTTCTTTATGTCCACCTTTCTATATTTCTATATTTTTGAGGTGTCATGTAACTGCAGTTGTTGTACTGGTAGTGTTCTTGTCTCACCAAGTCTTTGAACATGTGATTCACAGTGCTAAACCCACTTTATTGTCCATTTAGATGTCATTTGTTTTACATTAAGATTTAGATGTATGAATTTGAATGCATCTGAATGATTAAGATGTTGTTTCTAGATCTGAATACCGGATAATTCCATCCATTTCGTCTCTCCAACTTTCCTATTCTAGTTTATCTAATATCCAAGCAACTAAGTTTCCGAATAACATAAGTTAGTAAGCACCAAGTTTTTAATACAACATAATGTCGGGGACTTAGCCTTCTTCTAAGCACACATGTGACACTTGACAATTTGCTCACGTTCTTACACTACTTTTTCATGATCTTGTTATACCAAGTCAATCTAAAACTCTAGGAATCACCAAGAGAATGGAAGAGAGAACACAATAGGATTGCTAGCAAAAATTGTATTGTGGAGAACTTTGATTTTTATTTTGAAAACATGTTTTCTTATAGTCAGCAGTACAAAGAGTATCTGTTGCAACACGAACACACACCCACACACACACACATATATATATATACATATATAACATGACTCCCCATAACTAAAAAACTTCAAACGATACTAATAAAAGCAGAAAATAAAACAACCATTTCAACTAGAGATTAATACCAAAAAATATAACACCATTAAAGATAAAAACATAGGAGTGATTAAAGCCACGATCAACGACCTCCACTAGTGCATTCACGTGCAAAGTGACCCTCCTTACCATATTTGTAGCAACTGCCGCTGCCGCCACCATATTAACCAATACAGCCAGAATCTCTACCACCTCCGCCACCACCATCTTCTTCTTGGCTACATTCCCTAGCAAAGTTGTCAGACACGCCACACTTATGGCGACACTGATAGTTGTGGAGGAGGAAGCGACTAGTTGAAGTGTGGAGAGTCTTGCCGCTTTACGAGGGAGTGTAGCCAAAGTGATGGTGGCAGTAACGAAGGTGGTAGATACTCTGGTGGTGATGGTTGAGGTGGTGGCAGTGGCGGCGATTGCTACAAATGTGGCGAGGATGGTCACTTTGCTCGTGAATACCAGTGGTGGTCATTGATTGTGACTTAAATTATTCTTATGCTTTTATCATTTAAGTTGTTGTGTTTTTTGATATTTATCTCTTGTTGAGATGGTTGCATTATTGTCTACTCTTTATTAGTATTATTTTGAAGCTTTTTAAAAAATGGGTAGGTGTAGTTTTGTTCGTGCTGCAATGGATTCTCTCTATACAACTATACGATACATGTTTTCAAAGAAAAAATCAAAGTTTTCTACCATACAATCTTTCCTAGCAATTCTCTTGCGTTCGCTTAGTAATGCTTAGAGTTTTAGGCTGACTTAAAGTATCAAGATCATGAGCAAGTGGTACAAGAACGTGAACAACTTATCAAGTGCCTTACGTGGCTTAGTAGAAGACTTAAGTCAATGATATTATGTTGTATTAAAAACTTGGTGCTTACTAAATTATGTTATTTTGCTTGACTATTAGACAATCTAGAAGTCTTAATCAGAAGTCAAATAACTATGATACACGTATAATGTGTTTGGAGACTAGAGGCGTTCCCCAAACATACACTAGTGTGATTAAAGATAGGTATGATGATGCAAAGTCTTGGGTTTGTACTATTGGAGGTGACTCAGAACGTTTCCTAGTCGTGATAGAGTTGTATTAAAGATCTACTCTTAGTCCATCTTTATTTGCATTGGCTATTGATATACTTACACGTCTCACTCAAAGATAGGTGCGATGGTGCATGTTATTTGAACAAGACATAGATTTAATCGACGAGATACGAAGGAGACTTAAAACAAGATAGGAGGTTTAGAGACATGCTTTCGAGTAGAAAGGTTTTAAGTTGAGCATGACCAAAATTGATTACTTGGAGTGCACGTTGAATGACATATCTAATGAAGGGGATGTGGGAACAAGGCTTGACACAAATGTCATCCTTAAGAGAGAGTTTCAACCACATAGGTCAGTGATCCAAGGTAATTTGGAGGTTGATAAGGATGTCACTCATCGTATTGGGGCAAGTGATAAATTGAAGGATAACATCTTTGTGTGATAAGAGTGTACTACCTAAACATAATGGTTACCTATACCTAGTGGTGGTTAGATTGAGTCTGCTATATGAGGCAAAGTGTTGGCCGATCAATAATTCTCAAGTTCAGAAGATGTGACTAATGGAGATGAGGTTGTAGGGGTGGACCCGTGGCGTACAAAGAGAAATAATATTAGGAATGAAGATAATGAAGATATTCAGGACAAGCTAATGGTGTCTCCTGTGCAATATAAGATGTGAAAAGTGAAGTTGAGATGGTTTGGGCATGTGTAGAGGAGAGGTGCAAATGTCACGGTTAGGAGGTGTGATAGTTTGGTCGTAGTATCTTGAAGAGGGGTAGAGGTAGGTCTCAAAAGTATTGTGGTGAGGTGATTAGACAACATATGAAGCATCTCGAGTTTATCGAGTACATTACTCTTGATAGTAGGGTGTGAAGGTCGAGGATTAGGCTAGAAGGTTAGTAGGTAATATTTTTGTTCACTTTCCTTGAGTATTAGAATTATATTCGTTTCTTTCTCCTTTTTTAAATTTCTATCACTACCTCTTATTTCTATATTTTGGTATCTTGATTCTATTTGTTGCTATTGCTTTCATTTCATTGTTTGCTCATCAAAGGTGCGCTTTATGAGCGCTTAAGCCCTGAAGCAAGGCCCAAACATGTTGAGCACGTTGCTTCACTTTATGTGCGCTTCAGTGTCGTCTTGAAGGTTCTAAGACAAAAAATTCCTTGAAAATGAACTTCTTTATGAAGAAGTGAAACTAAATCATTGATATTTCACTTTATATATATATATATATATATATATATATATATATATATATATATATATATATATATATATTTGTATTCTTTTTACTCTTTGCGCCTTTTTTCATTAAAGTCCACACTTTATTTGTGCTTTGCGCTTAAAGCCCCCACGGACCTTAAAACTATTTTGCGCTTTTCACCTTTGATTACACTGAGCCATGTTCACTCTATCCTCCCCAAACCTCACTTGTGGAAATCAGTGTTATCAAAGGCAAAAAAACACAAAAAGCCTTTAAGGTCCTGAAGGCTTTAAGCTCAAAGTGCAAATAAAGCGTGACCTTTAATGAAAAAAGGTGCAAAGGAAATAATATATTTAGTCTAAGATTAATAATTATAAACATGAATATCAAATTTATGACCAAAGAAATTGAATTTTTTTATGAGAAAGTGAAATATCAATTATTTAGTGTAACTTCTTCATACGAAGCTCATTGGCAAGGAAACACTTACCTTGATGATGACACTGAAGCACACAACACGTTTTGAGCCTCGCTTATGGGGTTAAGCGCGCTTAAAGATAACACTGGTGGGAACACATTGGGTTTTTTGCCGATACATTGTAAAAGTAGACGGTTTAGAATCTTGATCATGTTTAGTTGCTAATAAGTTTCCTAAATTCATATTTGTCCAATTATGTGAACATTTGAAGACTTCCTTTAATAAAGTAGGGTTCAATTTAATGCTCTTTTTCGTTAAGAAAAAGCATGCACATGTTTTGAACTGTGAAAATCGATCAAGCTATCTACTTTTGGTTACGGTGCAATCAAATGTGCATCTCGTAAGGAAAAAAGCTTGCACATGTAATGAACTGAGAAAATCCATCAAGCTGTAATTTTTTCAATTTCAGTGGTTAAAAACAAAGGATTTTAAACTTTTGAAATTTTAAAATGTTTGCTTGTGTCCTTTTTAAGGGAAGGGAGTCTAGCCTCCTCTCCACTTCTCTGTATTAACAGTATAAATAATGTTGTTTAGTATTCACATAACTTATTGTTAGTTCTTTGTTTCTTTTTTCTTTTTAATTTTAGAATAGAATCTTGAATAATCAATAAATTGCTGGCATCTCTGCATTTTCTATGTGAACAATTGAAGAAAGCTTAGGACTTTGGTAGCGGTTTATCTCATGTTTGAATCAGAAGTTCATAACTAATTAAGAAATAGATTCTCAGTAATTACCAAAATTAGATTATGTAGAGTAAAATGCAATGACTAGCACATTTTATTTTGAAGAATTTCATCTGACAAGAAAGTTAGCTCAAGTGGAAAGAGCTCTCAGCCTCCAACCTTGAGGTTGGGCCGTAGAGTCATAGGGAGAGAGGACTCTTGGGTTAATATGTAAAAAGTAATTAAAAGATTCTTAACATTGATTAGTTGATCTAGTCAAATACGAAACCACAACTAGAGCAAAAACTCAAATTAATTAAAATCACAATAATGATCATAACAATTGAATTACACCAAACAACAAATAACTGTGATAAAATAAATTGCGAAGGACTGAGAAGGAAAATATTCCATCTCCCCTATAAGTATGCCAAAACTTAATAAAAAATTGTTCGTTTCTACCACATGATATCTATATTATAATAAATCATCTAACATACAGAGAACCATTGCATATACCAATGATCCTATAATAGAAATAATCTGGCAATCCAACATTAAGAGGTGATCTTAATGGTATTACGTTGTCAAAATCTGAGAGTTTTTTTCCTCTTTAGACCTATGCTGAAATACCTTTTAAAAATGTTATCAAAATGTCAAGGCTCCCACCCAAATCTCTCCTCTAATTAAGGTGTTCATTAAAATCTTGGAATGCATTAATTCCAAGCCATGACTTCATATGACTACATACACAACAGTCGGTCCTCCTAAAAATCTCTTCACATTGGGGTTTCTAGGAGGACCTACTGTTGTTTATGTAGCCATATGAAGTCGGGGCTTGAAATTAGTGCATTCCAAGATTTTGCTAAACACCTTAATTGGAGCAGAAATTTGGGTGGCAGCCTTGAGATTTTTGATAATACATTTTATTAAAAGTAATGTCAACATAGGTCTCAAGAGGGAAAAAATTCAACTCGTTGATGTATCAGCTTTTGACAATGTAGTACCATTAAGATCACCTCTTAATGTTGGATTTTTAGATTATTTCTATTGTAGGATAATTGGTATATCCAACGGTGTTCTCGGTATGTTAGATTATTTATTAGAATATAGAAGTCGTGTGGTACTTTGACATCCTAGCTTATCCAGATGTCTTACCCTCGCAATGACTCCTCTTTCCTGTGATAACTCAAGGACTTACACATTTGTCCTTGGGTTTGACTTTGCTATTAACACAAGAGACTACAAGGTTACGAGGATGTACTATGCTCGTGGTGATGGTCAATACTTGCTGCCACCTAGGGTTGATATTTATGGACTTAGTTGAGGAATCTCAAAGGATTTTGATGGTTCTATTCCAGATATCTGTGTCGTAGAGTATTTCTCTACGCAGGTTGAAATTTGTGGGGAAGTCCAATGGACTGCATACAAGAGGAATAGGGAGAAAAGGGTGGAGTACTTGATTGTGATGTTTGATCTCAATTAGGAGATTTTTCAGGAATTATCAATACCCGATATTTTGGTTAATGAACCGCCTACGAATTTAAATGTTGCACAACTTGGGGATTACTTGTCGTGTATCATTTAATTTACCATAAATTTAAAGTAGTGAATCCAAAATCAACAACAAAAAGTGAAGTTCATAACATCTACAACAAAAGTTACCAAGTTTTTTAAAAAGTTGATAACATCTACAACAATACTAGTGAATTTAAATTTTTTTAATGAATCAGAAGACATTGTTGTTGAGCTTTTTTTTTTTTTGATAGGTAACACACTTTTTCAACTTCCATTAATCTACAAGTCATTGCTAACACAAATTAAACAAGGAAACTAAGCATTATTTTTTGTCGTGGAACACAGTAACTACAAATACTACCAAAAAAGATTTCTTTGCTGTACATTTGATCAAAATCTTCATGTTCACTCAACTCCACAATAACCAGTCATCACATAATCAGCAAACAAGTGCGTTAACCGGTTCAACTAATTCCAGTCTCCATATGCTTATCTACATGCTCTTTCCATTCTCCTTGCCCTTCGTCTACTTTAAAGATTCTACTTATAAAATCTCAAAATCTTTTAGAGTAGAGCTTAGGATCAACAGTAGATATAGAAGTGTGATCCACCTGAAATGACTTGTATGCATGTTCTAGTCTTTTGCTGGTATCATAATCTTGAAGAATGTCAGTGATGCCCAGGCAAAGGATAGAATTATTAGCCTCACAGATACCCTGTTCAGAAGTTGACTCACTTCCACTCTTTGTCACACACATCTCCCTTGCAGGCACATTTGCAGCTGAACTTACAGGTGAATTCCTTTTGTCAATGATCAGTCCCTTATCAGGACTTTCTGCATCACATCAGTAATAATCTTGAGCATCAGCTTTGCCAGAAGGTGACAAATTCATCTCGCCATTGTTACTATAATTGCAGATATGAACACCAATCAAAAGACTGTAATCCATGATATTTTCAGTCTTGCCGGTGCCGGGAGACTTTTTTAATGATTTTTTTTCTCTCTTTTTTTGGTGGTATTGTTGAGCACTCGGCACACTTATTCATTACTAATCTCGTATTTCTTTATTATCGCTAAGTTGTTATTTCTGGTGTTATTCATTACAGATTAAGGGATCAATGGTATTGGATTCATTAGTTTGAACTAATATAACATATACGCTTCAAAAACTCAAGATTACTTGTAAGCAAAAATTTAATCATCTACCGAAGCATGTGTAGATTATGATTTTCCATGTAATGCAATATGGATGCCAAAGGTGCTGATGAAATTGTGTGTTTTCACTACCTTAGATGCTTGAGGGTTGATTTGACAGTGGAAAATTTTAGTGAGCGAAAGGTTGTCTGGTGTTATATGTGTAAGGAGATGGGCAAGGACATGATCATCTTCTTATACATTGCCGGTTGAGTCTGTGGTTATGGTGGGATATGTTTAGGTAGTTTGATACTTCAAAGGTAAGAGTGGACATGGTTCCACTAGTTATTGTTATAGTAACCTGTATTTATAAGGTTAATAAACAGAAACAGAAATAAGATGAAGTAGAAAATACATAAAATACAAGAAGTAATCCGAGTCCACAGAAACTACTGTATGTCCTTAAGAAATTTAATCCCCTCACTGTACCCAAGGTTATGGATTAATTTCTCCCAAGATAAAACGGATTAAACCTGTTAAAGAAATAGTGGTACCTCAAATTTCTTTAACTTCAGCGAACTTCAGAACAACAAAGGAGATTAAAAAACTTGAAGGTAGTCGATGCCGGGAAGAGAATCATTCTGGTTCACACACTTTCTCACCGAAAAATATGCCAGCCTACACAATTGTTGTCCCAGGTAAATGTTGTACGTGTATTTCAATAGAATAATCCTGAATGATCAATAAGCATCTGGCATCTCTGCAGTTTCTGCGTGAACAATTGAAGAATGGTTTATCTCATATTTGATCGAGAAGTTCATAACTAATCAAGAAATAGATTCCCAGCAATTACCAAGATTTGATTATCTTAAGTAAAATGCAATGACTAGCATAATTAATTTTGAATAATTTCATCTGACAAGAAAGCTAGCTCAAGTGGAAGGTGCTCTCCACCTCCAACCTTGAGGTTGGGTCGTTGGGACTACTATGGTATAATAAATCATTTAACATATAGAGGACACTATTACATATATCAATGAACCTACAATAGAAATAATCTGGAAAAAATCGACATTAAATGGCGACCTTAATCGCATTACAGAGGTGTCGTAATTTGATACATCAGCGAGTCAAATTTTTTTCTTGTTCTTGAGAACTGTGCTGAAATACCTTTAGATTAAATGTGCAGGGTTTTTTAGGATGACCGATTATTGTGTATGTAGCCATATGAAGTTGAGGATTGAAATTTGCTCATTCCATGATTTTGATTGGAGGAGATATTTGGGTTGGAGCTTTGAGAAGATTAGGACCATCATCTCTATTGGGAGATATTCCGACATTTTTCCTTGTTATGAAGTTGGGCGGGGTAGGGAGAGTCTGGAAAGAGAGACTGCTTGTTGGGTGTGGGCAGGTGTTTGTAGTATCAATAGTGAATAGAGATTTGATGCATTGATAAGAAGTCAGCAGAATCACTATTTATACAGGGCAAATAATGAAACAACAATTGGATTCTCGTCAAAAAAGGAAAATCCTTGAATAATTTGCTTAAGATCTCTCCTTGCAATTAGGTAACAAAATCTAAAGACTAACCTACGTACCAAAAACAACAATTGGATTCTCATCTAGAAAGGAAATTCTTAAATAACTTGCGTAAGATCTATCCTCACATTTAAGTAACAAAATCTAAAGACTAACTTATGTACCAAAAACAACAATTGGAGGGAAATTTTTTTAATAACTTGTTTAAAATCTCTCCTTACATTTAGGTAACAAAATCTAAAGACTAAGAGCCCATTAAAGTTAGCTTAAATGAAGTAGCTTTTAAATTATAAATAAAAAATCAAACTGAAATGACCTTTATGTTATAAATAAAAAGTAGAGGGAGGTACTTTTGGTTTTGGACTTATTTGAAGTCATTTTTTACCTTACTAAACACTTCTTAACTTATTTGAAATAATTTTTTATTTATTTATTTCAAGTTATTTTTTAATTTTTGTATTAGCTAAACAATTCAAGAAGTCAAAAACTGACTTAAAAGTAGGTTTGATCAACTTTTAAGTCAATCCAAACACCCTCTAACTTATGTACCAAAAAAAAAACAATTGAATTCTCATCTAGAAAGGAAAATTCTTTATTAACTTGCTTAAGATCACTCCTCACATTTAGGTAACACAATCTTGAGATTTTATTTGAGATTAACAATAAAACAAATTAGGGCAAAAGGGAAAATATACCCCTCAACTATGCAAATTTGAGCTGATATACCCCTTCGTTAAAAAAAAGAAGCATATATACCCTCGTTGTCTAACTAATGATGCATATTTGGCCTTTTCCTACAGAGATTGTTAAAAAAATAATCCTAAAAAACTGTTTGCTTAATTCCAAAGATGTCACGTGGTTTTCAAAAAGAGAATTTGAAAAAGGAAAAAAGGACAAATATAGCTCTGAACTATAGTAAATCATATGCAACTACCCTCTGTCATACTTTTGGGACATTGGTGTCCCTATTGTCAAAAAACTAGAGCATATATACCCTTCACTCTAATGGAAGACTAAATAGGGACACATGACACAATTTTATCGATTGATCCAATATTTAATAAATGTCGGGTTAGTGGATAAGATTATGACAGGTGTATGTCCGTTAATATAAATGGTATATACACTTTAGTTTTTGGACGGTGGAGGCACCAATGTCCCGAAAAATGAAGGATAGATGTGTACTATTTATGATAGTTCGGTAGTATATTTGTCCTTTTTTCCCTTTAATAATGACTTATCGTCTTAGAGATCTATAACTTTAGTTTGAGTATTTACAATTCATAACTACTAATTGGATTGCTACACGGAATCTCCTATTTCCTTAATCTCGCTCGCCTTCTTTCTCTCTCCCTCTCTCTATAACCCCCCCTCTTATTCTTTGTATTTTGATTACCTCTCCATCTATCTATTTGTATTTTCTCGAATCTTCCTCTTAGTATTTTTGTCTCTCTTTGTATTTTGTATTCTCATTATTCTCTCTCTCTCTCTCTCTCTCTCACTCTATCTATCTATCTATCTATCTATCTATCTATCTATCTATATATATATATATATATATATATATTGAGGTATCATGCAAATTTATTTGTTGTATTCATATGTGCATTTAGGTTGTTTAATCTCTCTCTCACATCCCCCTATCTATATTTTCTATGTCCACCTTTTTTGTATTACTATATATTTTAGGTGTCTTACGACTGTATTTGTTATATTCACAGTGCTTTTAAGTTAAACACCTAGTGTTTTTGTCTCCGATAGCATTTGAACCAGTGACCTCATGGTACTTAACCCGTTTTAATGACTACTAACATTTTATTTATTTTTGACGTCTGAATATAAATGCACATCTTAATGATTAGTATGACGTCTCTTGATTTGAGTACTGAATAATTAAGACTATTTGTTGTAAGCATTGCTCACTTTGGCTTGGGTATTCGCAACATTGATTTCTCTATCATTTCAATACCTTAGCCATAACCTTACTCTGATACCAAAATGTCACAAATTTATACTAAGCACATGTGAGGCACTTGAAAATTTGCTCACAATTTTGTTATGCCAGAGTTAGTCTAAAACTCTAGGAATTGCTAAGAGAATGGAAGTGAGAAAACAATGTTGGATTTTAAAAAGATGTGAATGGAAAATGAAGAGTTGCGACTTTTATGAAGAGTTGTGACTTTTATGAAATGTTGCGACTTTTGATTTTTACGAAAAAGTTGCGACTTTTATGAAAAGTTGTGACTTTTATGGAAAGTTGTGACTTTTATGATAGGTGACGACCTTTCTGAAAGATTGTGACTTTTTAAAGGTTTGTGACCTTTCCGGTAAGGCACAATAAGAACCTTTTCGCACTATCCTTTGTTTTCTATAAATTGAGGGATTTCCTCTCATTTAAATAGAATTAATGGACTTCTTCTTCAACTACTAAATCTAGTATTCTAAGTGTACTTTACTGCCGTTGAGTGGTTCACTGACACCGGAGTTTTTGGTATCTATATTCTGGTGATTGAGATCATTTTACCCTGGGAGGTCATATTCCAAATCAAACCTCGGATACTAGAGGGGAATAATTTCCTTAAGGGGACAATGTGAATTCAGTGGACTTGATCTTTTTCCTATTAAAAATTTTCTGGATTTTGGTACGTGTTTTACAAACTTTAGATTTGTGAATTTATTTCAGTTCTTCTATTCTTTTGTTCTTCACTAGTTTATTAAACTTGGTAACTTCGTGTTTCTGCAAATTTTGTTGGAATCAGTAAGATTCTTTAGATACATATTAACAACAATTCTTCTTTAAGAAAAATATTTCGTATATATATTTTTTTAAAATCTATTCCTGATTCTAGTTTCCCTACTATTTCTGTGAAAATGTTCTTAAACTTTGTTTTCTTACAAAGATGTTCAAAGTTTTGTTCTAAGTATCTTTGGAATACAAGATGAACAACAATCATAAGGAAATTATTATACTGTTAGTATTTTTTTGTATTTTACTGATTGAGAGAATCTGATCATGAAAGTAGAAGATAAATGCATAACTTCTCCATAATTCGTTGCTCTGTTTTAGCAAAGTCGAAGTGAGAATGTAACAAATTTTTTTTATGGTATTCCGTTTAAAGATTACCAGGTAACCTTCTTATTAAATTATCTAAGGAGGAAAATAGTTTCTAAGAGTAATCATCTTTGATTTTTTACTTTTTTTATTATGTGTATCTTTGGAAAAAGATTTGCAAACCATATGTTGTGGAATGAATTTTACTTCGCAGATAATGTTGCTTTTAAAATTCTTTAGTTTAGAGATGCATATTTTTGTTTGATAAAATAGTATGTCAAATTGTTATAGTTGGAAGACTATTTGATAAGAAAAACATTTCTATGTGATAAAGAATATGTGTTATTCTGTTTGGAGAAAAAAAAACTTTTGTAGTTTTGTACTCCATGAGAAATATTAGTGTCTGATTTTTGTAGACTAAAAACTTTTGTGGTTTTATACTCTGGATAAATTAGACTCTGCAATTGGTTTGAAGAATATGAAAACTTCACATAATAAGTCAGTGTTGTACTTTTGATTTTCTATAAACTTCAATGTAACATAGAAATAAATTGTACAATTTTGTTTTGTCCTTATTGTTAATATTTAAAATACTAAGTGGCATGTCTATTTATGATAGAGAAAAAATACCAGTGACTTATAATTTGTGATTTTGTGTCTATGTGGAATGAACATTGACATTGTGTAAACATTGTCAAAGAGAATTGCAGCACTATAATTCTTTCGTAGAATAATGCTTCCAACATTAAAATATGTGGAAAAACTATTTTCAAATACTTGAAAAATATTTTTGAGATCACATTTGAAATGTGGGGGTTATTTGCTTATGATTAGACTTGGTGTCTAATTTAACTTTGGAACAAAATATATGAAATTTAATGATACTTTTGTATTATGTTATACCCACAAAATTCTCGTAGTATATTTGGTATTGTGGTTGTTGAGTTTCTCTATTACTAGTATATAGTGTGACTAGTATGAAACATCCAAATTATATATATACTTGTTCAAAATAATTATGTTCTTTTATAAAAAAAATATCACTTAAAATGTTGTGATTTTTCATGAAAAGATAGGTCTATTATAATAAAAGTATTTGCATAGACATGAATATTGGTGAATAGTCATTTGTTATGTTTTTATAAAAATAACAGTTGGACTATATTGTCTTTATTGAACCCGATGAAACTTTGTTCATAGGTAGTTCTATAACAATTACATTGAAAGTTATGGAAATGTCCTTCTGAAAAGGATATTTGACAATCTAAACAATGTTTGTATCACACAAAATTGTAAGAAATAGGAACAAAATATTAGTGAGGAAAAAGCTACCTCGCGAAGAGCTTTTCAAACTCAGTGTTTTTATTTGTTCTTACTTGCTTGAGTCAATGTTTGTGACATGACACTTGGGGCATGTCAATTACAAAACCTTGTAAGAATAATTGATCAACTTAGAAGTTTTGCCTAACTTTCAGTGCAATAAATAAAAAAGTCAAGTTTTTGTGGAATCTAAGTATGTTGAGCATTCATATAAATCTGTTGAAAGGAATTCTAATCCCTTAGAATTGATTTACACTCACATTTATGATATGAAGTTAACACCATTTCATGGTGGGAAAAAGTATTAGTTACTTTTATTGAGAATTGCATTAGAAATGACTATGTCTATTTGCTAAATGGTAAGGATGAAGCAATAGAAATGTCTAGACAATGTAATATCGAAGTTGAAAATCAGTGAGAAAAAATATATAAGAAGTGATTAGAATGGAGAGTATAAATCTCATTGTGCAGATATATGTTTGGAAAGTGAAATATCAAACTACAGCCATATTCACCTCAATCTAATGAAAAACCGAACGTTGAAAAAAATGATGGATGCATTATTTATAAGTTCGGGCTTACACAAAACTTGTGTGGAGGAACTATCCTTACTGCAAAAGGGATCAACAAAAAGTTTTGTCCTTTTAGAAAGAAAGCGATTTTGTTTGATCAGAATACAATCTTTTCCATATGAGAAACGGAAAGAAAGGAAATCCAACTTGAAATATTTCAAAGTGTGGGGGTATCTAGTCAAAGTCCAAGATCCTATTCCTAAATGAATTAAAATAGGACCTATGACTGTGGACTGTAATATTAGACTTGACTAGTCTAGAGAAGGGTCTAAAAGGCTTAGGAAATGAAAAGGATAATGTACTTAATAAAGAGATTCAGAGGCTTAGTAAAATGTAAATGGAAAGTTAATTGATCTTCTTCAAGAAAATAAACCTATGGGTTCAAAATGAATCTTTAGAAGGAAAAATAACAGTTGATGGAACTGTTGAAAAATATAGAGCAAGACTTTGTGTCAAAGGCTTTAGAAAAAAAATAAGATTTTGATCTTATCGATATATATACTTGTTAGTAATTAGATTTACATCCATTCGGATGCAAAAATTATTACTGTGGTATATGACCTCCAAATTCATCAAATGAATGTGAAAAGAACTTTCTTAAATGTATAATTGGAGGAACAAATTTACATGGAACAATCCGAGGATTTTGTGGTACCTGGTAAATAAAAGAAAGTATGTGAACTTGTTAAGTCACATTATGGAAGCACCAAAAAAATGACCTAATTCAATCAAACCATGTCGGCAAATGGATTGAAGAATGATGGAAGTGATAAATGTGTTCACATTAAAATCATGAGGTCATTGTTTGTTTGTATATTGGTGATATGTTGATCATCAATAGAGACACTACTGACAAAAATGCTACTAAATGTATTCTATAAAGCAAGTAGAATGAAAATTATTGGAGTTGCTAATGCGATCTTAAATATAGGAATTCGTAGAACTCCACAATGTTTAACATTTTTACGGTCTCATTGCATTGAAAAGGTACTTAACTAGTTCAAATATTTGAATGTCAATATTGTCAAGTGTCCAATAAATGTGAGCTTTGCATTTCAAAAGAGTGAAAACAAAAGTGACTCACAATTGGATTATGCTAGATTTTTGGGAAGCATGATGTATATCATATAGTGTGTGCGATCAGATATAACATTTGCTATTTTAAACTGAGTCCGTTCACAAGTGATCCCAAATAAATTCATTAGATGACGATAAATAGAGTTTTGGAGTATTTAAAATAATACTTAAAATTATGTCTTGCATTATAACAATATCCAACAATATTGAAAGATATAGTGATGCAAATTGAATCATCGAAAGAATGAAGTAAAATTCACGAGTGCATATGTATTTATTACTGGTAGAGGAGCAGTCTCTTAGAAATATTTCAAAAGAGACATGTATCGCTAGCTCTACAATGATCTTTGATCTAGGTGCTCTAGATAAGGTCGGTTAATAAGTTAAAAGACTCTGGAATTCCTTGATAGATATTCTATTTTGGCCCGAATCATTGGCATTAGTATGCATACACTTTCACAGTCAAGATGCAATAGGTAGGGCATGGAACATGACATATAATGGAAAGTCTTGTCATGTACGGCATAGACATGATACTGTTAGAAAACTACTCTCTAGTGGAATTATCAGAATTGACTATGTAAAGTCAAAGGATAATGTGTCGGATCCACTTACAAAAAGGCCTAACTAGAGAGAATGTTAAAAGATCATCTAAGGGAATGAATTTACGACTTAGGACAAGTCATCATGGCTGTAACTCTATCTAGCAGACTGGAGCTCCCAAGAGCTAGATTCAAGGAGAAAAACAAAGTTGTCAATGATGGTTCGGCATTGTCAATAAACTCAATCCATTCTTATGATGAAGACAATGCTCAGGGACAAGGATACAACATTAAGGCTTGTTAATGAGTTAATAAAGCTTAATGGTTTTAATGATTTGCTAAGTTTGGCAGAGTTGACCAAATAGTGTATCTACGCGATAACACAGTTAGAAATCACCTATGTGAGTGTGAAGTGTAAGCCTGTTCAAAGAAGATGATTGTCAAAAGCCCATCTCTTTATACACTCATGAAACCAGGAGGTGTTTTGTGTGACATATGGTTGTCTAGGTATACACCAGAGTTCGACGGTTCAAAGATATCGCATCTACCGATTGACCGAGTATATCCGACATATGTTCACTATGAAAAGTCCAAGGGGAAACCTACTTATCAAGATGCAATTAATTCTTGCTTGTAAAGTAAACATACTTGTCTGTTTCTTTGTCTTTGAGTCATTCCCCATTCATGTGGGGGATTGTTGGATTTTAAAAAGGTGAATGGAAAATGAAGAGTAGCGACTTTTATGAAGAGTTGTGACTTTTATGAAATGTTTCGACTTTTATGAAAAGTTGTGAATTTTACGTAAAAGTTGCGACTTTTATGAAAAGTTGTGACTTTTATGATAGGTGACGACCTTTCTGAAAGATTGTGACTTTTTAAAGGTTTGTGACCTTTCCGGTAAGGCACAATAAGAATCTTTTTGCATTATCCTTTGTTTTCTATAAATTGAGGGATTTACTCTCATTTAAATAGAATTAATGGACTTCTTCTTCAACTACTAAATCTAGTATTATAAGTGTACTTTACTGTCGTTGAGTGTTTCGCTGACACCGAAGTTTTTGGTATCTATACTCTGGTGATTGAGATCATTTTACCTTGGGAGGTCATATTCCAAATCAAACCTCGAATACTAGAGGGGAATAATTTCCTTAAGGGGACACTGTGAATTCAGTGGACTTGTTCTTTTTCCTATTAAAATTTTTTCAGATTCTGGTACGTGTTTTACAAACTTTAGATTTGTGAATTTATTTCAGTTCTTCTATTCTTTTGCTCTTCACTGGTTCATTAAACTTGGTAACTTCGTGTTTCTACAAAGTTTGTTGGAATCATTAAGATTCTTTAGACACATATTAACAACAATTCTTCTTTAAGAAAAATATTTCGTATATATTTTTTTTTTAAATCTATTTCTGATTCTAGTTTCCCTACTAGTTTTGTGAAAATGTTCTTAAACTTTTTTATCTTACAAAGATGTTCAAAGTTTTGTTCTAAGTATGTTTGAAATACAAGATGAACAACACACAAGACTTTCTAGGAAAAAATTTATTGTAGAGAACTTTGATTTTTTTGTTTTGAAAATATTGTATAGTTGTACATAGAGTATCCATTGTCACCAGAGGAGTATCTAGATGGAGTTCTGTGGGTTCACGTGAACCCATGCTCTCCTTTTTGGATTATATATAGTAGTGTTATATTTTTCAAAAGATAATTAAATATAGAGGTGTGAATCCACGTTTAAAGTAGCATATAATGATACAATGATGATTGGGTGCACCTCTCTAAGCAAATATATAAACTTATATCTATCTTATTTTTTTGGTAACACTCCTCCAAGTGGTTATCGGTAACACTTTTGGCATTTCAATCAATTTATGTTTTGTGTTTTTGCTTTAATCTTTCAAAATTTTCTAGTGTGCTACATCAGGAATTTCTAATTAAAAAATAGCACTGCTAAATTTTAATATAATTAATCATGTGTATATTAAAATTTAAACTAGGTGTATTATGTATGTTGGACCTATAATTTAAAAACTTAATGGTTCTTTACTAAGAACTTAAAGGTCAAATCGATCTAATTTATATCTTAGATACATTTTTTCGTAATAGTGCACACATCCTTCTTAAATGCTGGATACGCTTCTGATTTCAATACATATAAAAATACGGCTCCCCATTACTAAAAAACTTCAAAATGATACTAATAAAGAGTAGAAAATAAAGCAACCATCTCAACTAGAGATAAATGCTGAAAAACATAACAATTTAAAAGATAAAAGCATAAGAGGGATTCAAGCCACGATCAACAACCACCACTAGTACATTTATGGACAAAGTGACCATTCTCACCAACAAGTCTTGTCTCTTTTATAGGGAATGTAACTAGAGTGAAGGCGGCGAAGGTGGTAAATACTCTAGTGATTCCCATACTTTTAGACTAACTTAGTATAGCATGACCGTGAGCAAGTGTCGCGAGAATGTGAGCAAATTGTCAAGTGTCATACATGTGTTCTGTCGAAGACTAAGTCTGTGACACTAAGCTGTATTAAAAGCTACCAGCTTAATAATTTATGTTATTCAGGAATTCAGCTGCTTGACTATTAGACACACTAGAACAGGAAATTTTTCAGAGGTAGAATGGATGGAATCATGTGACGAGCAATTTCAACACTCAATTTCAATCAAGACATATAACTCGCGTACAAGTTTTGTTGTATGCAATATGGTCAAAATATACAACTTGCACATGATTTGTATACAATTATATTATCGGTATTTTGTATGCATCATATATGTAGTGTGTGTATCATTTTATATCCAGGCTCCAATGATATATTAGTCAGAAAGATAACATATATATGCCATGTTAGACCTGATCTTAAGCCTACATAAAAAAAGAAACAGTTTGCGAAGATGAAGCTAAAGACCAAAGACGAAGTGAGCAACATAAATGATCCACTGCGTATACTGCTGAAAATATGACCTTTGCTTCTTATCATCCCAGAGAGAGCCCAGTTAGAATATGCCACTTAATAAATAATAATAAAAATAATTTAAAAAATTAAAGTTTTAAGGGTAAAAATAGACCAAAAAGGTGGACTGAGGGGTAGGGGTGTGCAAAATATCGAACTGAAAAAATATTATTGAGTTATTGAGTTTTTAATGGGTTTATTAAAAAGTTATGGGGTTATTGGTTCGATATCAGTTTTAACTATACCCAATAACCCAATAAGACGATAATAATTTATTATTTTACCCTTATTTAATATTAATAATTTAATATATAATTAGACACTATAATTATATAATTATTATTACTCTACCAATTTCACACTGGACCATTTTACTAGTTTTTACTGTTACTCAAAAACTAAAGATTAAAGTAAAGGGTTTGGCAATTATAATTATTTGATTTTAGTTTAGTCTTGTTGGACTATATTATTTTAGTTTTAGTTTGTAATTGTAGGTTATAACATTTGCAAGTTTATAAAGGTCCGTAATTTAACTAACATAAAATATTTCATACTATGTTTTGGTGTTAACATGTAATTATAGCCTTGGTACTATATTTTCTCTTATTGATGGAATTTCTCATTATCTTTCTTGTTTCACTATACCAAAGCATTTAGAGAAGTGAGAAGACATAAAATATTTTATGGACATTTTCTTATTGGGTAAATCGAAAATCGAATCCAAAATGATCAAAAACTGATAAAGGATATCTTATTGGTTTGTTATTGGTTATCATATTTAAAAATCGAAAACTGATAAATCGAACGATAATACATAACACCAAATCAAAACAACCAATACACACCCTGCTGATGGATATTTTTAACCCAATAGGTGGATGATGAGTATATTTGGACCTTTTCGAATAGCTTAAGTATATTTTTGACCATTTTTCGTATATCATATTTTATCCGTCGAATACATATATCAAGATACATGTATTCGAAAATTTGAATTAAAGAGATACATATTTTAGTAATTTTGAATTAAATATACTTAACCGATTTACTGAAATAAAGGAGTAATTACGCTTAATTAATAACTAATATTGATTTGCAAATTCATGGATATCAATTCTAACAAATCTTTCTAATATAACCAAATCCTAAAACCACACTAATTCTCTTATTGAAAAATTATCTTCTTGGCAACAATTTTTATTTTGTTTCTTGCATTTGATAATTTTAAAAAAATGATCAATATCCCCATAAAGATCGATGAAATACTTCTCAAAGGATAATGTGACTTACCTTGATCTTGTTGAAGGTAATTCCAAGGAACTACAAATCGATTGTAGTCATAATATTTGGGACTCAATTTTGAAAAATTACTTTACCTTTTGACTTAATGCAGTTATCCAACCTTCTTTGCAAATCATGTTTCTATGGAAGGAGAATGTAACTCTAGACATGATATGGATCTTATAGGGAAGATTACTAGCTTTACATCTTATAGTTATGTACTAATGTAATTATGACAAAATATATAAATCTGATTTTGGATTGTATCCATCATGCGTAACAACTGCAGAGAACATTATTTGATGGTGAAATAGTTTTTGTGTTGGATACACAATTGTTTGATTTCATTTTTTTTCCTCTGTAATAAAAGATTTGAATAGTCTTAGATACATTTAGTTTAGGTATGAAAAGTTTTTTTTTTATATTTTATTTTTTCTTTAGATACATGATGCAAACATACATAGATACACTATTTATCATATTAGATACATGTATATGAAACATCTATAGAATACATATAAAAACATATTTAGATTCATGAAATAATCATATCAAATACGTGTCACAATCGTATATAGATACATGAGAATATGAGCGAAAAAGGAAATAAAATCTTAATTTCCCTCCTTGAATAATGTTGAATGAATATTATCAAGAAGTAGTTCTGAATTTAGTACATGCAAACATTGGATGTGATGTGAGAGAAAGTAAAATTTGAATTGTTAGTATTCCATTAGTTAAGAAATAATTATTCAAATATCATACTAATAAGAGATTTGTGTATTTGATTTAATTTTTCAAAATATATGATATAATTATTAAGAAGTGGTATTATATGTAATTTTTTAAACTAAAGGTAGAAATATGTATATATGATACTAAAATATGTCTTGTTAATTGATTTTTTAATTTTAAATAAACTTGAAAAATCCTATCCCAACAACATATTAAGTTGGGCCAATCCCACGGGCTAAGCCCATTTTGACATCTCTACTCCTAATTTTACATGCCATAATTTAAACCCTATTTTACTTAAAATATGTATTTATATGAATAAAACCTACTTCTTCTCACTTTTTTTTGAAATGATAAGAAATAACCAGCCGTCATTTTTTAGGTGTGCATAGATGAAACCCTAGTTCCTAGCCGCACTTACATAGATAAAACCCAGCTACTATGCAGTAGTTTGCAAATGACATAGTGCTAATTTACACTAGATAAGCTCGATTCAGAAGGCAAATCTTTTGATTTCGATCTCTACAATCAATCTAGTGCTCCTTCTTAATAGCAGACACCCATGCTTTGATTCTAAATCCCTAACCATCTCAGATATTCAATGTCTTTTCACCTTCTTCCACTCACTGTTACTGATTTTGTATTTATGGAAGAGATTGTGATTTGCGGCGGAAGAGGAAGATTGAACAAAAAATAAAATTTGTGGCTCTCCCAACTTATATATATATATATCCAGTATGCCCTTAGCTTCTTCTGCTTTGATTCATTCTTCACATGTTTGATTCCTAAATAGATAAAAAGTCTTTTATTATTGTTAATTTTGCTAGCAATAAACCTGATATCTTAAAGATTTTGATTTCAAGAACACTTTTTTTTCAACTTTATGGCAATTCCAATATGACCCATTACTGTTTCTTTCTGCCAGCATATGCGAGTTTCAGTGAATTTGATAAGTAGGGGAGATGTAAAATTAGTTCATCTATGGAATTTTCATATTTTAGTTAAACAATAAATGAAGATCCCCTGATGTATAGTGAAGTAGTAGATAAAAGGAAAAGAATTTATTAAATGTTGTGGTAATGTCCAAATAAAAAAGATGTTATCTTTTTTATAAGTTTCCCTTTAATAGAAAATAAGGAACTTTTCTGTTAAAAGCTTATCTAATTTACGTACTGGAAATATCAAAAGTAAAATAACTTAGATGCCTGTAAAAAATGTGTTTGGAGGTTAGACGTGTTCCCTAACTTACTCTAGAGTGATTGTATGATGATGCTAAGACTTGGTTCTGGACTATGGGAGGTCACTCGGAACGTTTCCAGTACTCTTAGTCCGTCTTTATTTGCATTGGCTATGGATATACTTAAGCATCACATTCAAGTATTGGTGCCTGGTTGCATGTTATTTGCACGTGGCATAGTTCTGATTGACGAGACACGGGGGGGACTTAACACAATATTGGAGGTTTAGAGACATATTTGATTCAAAAGTTGAGCATGACTAAAATTGATTACTTGTAGTGCAAGTTGAATGACGTGTTTTATGAAGGGGATGTGGACGTGAGATGCTTGACACACATGTTGTCCCTTAGAGGAAGTTTCAAGTACATGGGTTAGTGTTCCAAGGTAATGGGTAGATTGACGAGGATGTCACTCATCGTATTGGGGCATGGTGATGAAATAGAGGCTAACATCGGTGTTCTTTGTGATATGAATAAACTACCTAAGCATAAAAGTTAGCTCTACCGAGTGGTGAGTCTTCTATATGAGGCTAAATGTTGGCGATCGACAATTCGCGAGATGAGAGATGAGGATATTTGGTGAATGTTTGGTGCACGAGAAGAGATAAAATTAGGAATAAAGATATTCGGGACAAGTTAGAAGTGGATCCGGTTCAGGATAAGATATGAAAAGTGAGCGTGAGATGGTTTGGGCATGTGAGGAGGAGAGATGCAAATGTCACGATTAGGAGGTTTGATTGGTTGGTCATAGTAGCTTGAGGAGTAGTAGAGGTAGGCCTTAAAAGTATTTAGTGAGGTGATTAGACAATATATGAATCATCTCCAGTTTATCAAGAACATGAATCTTGATAGAATGGTGTGAAGGTCGAAGATTAGTTAGTTGGAAAGAGTTCTCGTTCACTCTAAGGGAGTATTAGTATCATTCGTTTCGTTCCCTTATTTTTTAGATTTCTATCACTAGCTGTTGCTTAAATATCTTATTATCTTGTTATATTTATTTCTATTTCTATTTTTAATTGTTTACTCATCCAGTTTTTTTCTCTTTAAAACAACCTTTCTACCTTCTCAGGGCAAGGTATGCGTTCACTCTATCCTCCCCAAACCCCACTTGTGGAAACACATTGGGGTTCTTGCCTATAGCTTGTGAAAAGTAAATGATCTATAATCTAGATAATTTTTTTATGACAAGGGAAACCTGCAGCCGCTACTCTTAAGGTCTAGGTCATGTTAAGTTGCTAATAAGTTTCCGAAATTTATATTTGTTCAATTAAGTGAATGTTTGAAGATTTCATTTAATAAAGTAGGGTGCAACTTAATGCGCGTTTCAAAACTAGATTCCAAGGAATTACCAAAATTTGATTGTCTCAAGTAAAATGAAATGATTAATTTTGAAGCACTTAATCTGAGCAGAAAGGCTAGATCAATTGGACGAAATTCTCCACCTCCAACCTTGAGGTTGGGGGATTGAGTCATCAAGGTAACAAGGTGGAGAGGACCAGTATTGACTCCTAGGGACAAAGGGGTATGAGGTTGGTAGATTTAGGTTACCATATAAAAAATAATTAAAACATTATGTTGATCTAGTCAAATACAGAACCACAACTGAAGGAACACTCAAATTGGTTAAAGTCGCAATAATAATCATAACACTTGAAATATAAGTATGCCTAAACCTCACAACATTTGTTCGTTTTTATTTCTGGCTCCAAGAAAAGCTTTGACACTCCGATGCATAAAATGATGCTTCAGGAGTTCACGTATTTGAGTATCATCGTCATCGTCATCTGTCGACTTCTCAGTTGACACTAACTCACCTTTATCTAGCAAAACAAGGCTTTATTCGTAAATTGTCATAATAAAAAGAGTACATAGTACTAGCAACATTGAAGCTTTCCTTTGTTTCCATCTCAGGATTATACTTAGCTAGCATCCCTGTTATATCAATAAGAATATTTTACGACAATCAGTAACATCTAGTACCATGCCGAACTAGATCAAATTCCCTTGGCGCAGTGCAATATTATATTCTTTGCATAATGAATATGTGTCTCTATACCTTTTCATTACCCAAATGGAGTAACTACTTCACTAAACACGTGAACCAAAATTTGTGCAACATTCAAATTTGTAGGTGGTTCATGAACCAAAATTTTTGGTAATGATAATTCGTGAAATATCTCCTCATTGAGATCAAACATCATAAACATCTCCACCCTTCTCTCCCCATTCCTCTTGTATGCAATCCAGTGGACTTCCCCAAAAACTTCAACTTGTTTCCAAAAGTTTTCTACGACACCAATACCTGGAATAAATCCATCAAAATCCTTTTAGATTCCTAAACTAAGTGCATATATCTTGACTTTAGGTGGCATCAAGTATTTATCATCACCATGAGCATATGCCATCCCCAAAACTTTGTAGTCTCTTGTTTTAAGAACAAAGCCAAACCCAAAGACAAACATGTAAGTCCTTGAGTTATCACAAAAAAGAGGTGTCATTGGGAGGGTGAGGCATCTGTATATCCTAGGGTTTCAAAGTACGAGACAACTTCTATATTCTAATAAGTCATCTAACACACAGAGAATAACGTTGCATACACTAATTATCCTACAATACAAATAATCTGGTACTTAGCCATTAAAAAACGATTTTAATAGTATTACAATGTCAAGATCTAATATATACACAAGTTATATTTTTTCCTTCTTGAGACCTGTTTTGAAATACCTTTTGAAAAAATGTGTAGGTTTTTTTTAGAATGACCGGTGGTTCTGTATGTAGTCAAATGGAGTCGGCGATTGGAAGTAGTACATCCAAAATTTTGATAAACATTTTAATTGGTGGAGAAAATTTTGATAAATATCTCTGACATTTTACTTTGGTTACGAAGTTGGGTGGGAAAGGGAGAACTCTAGAAAGAGAGATTGATTGATGGGTTTGGGCATGTTTTGAAGTATCAATAGTGAATAGAGCTTCAATGTGATGCTAAGTAGTTAGAGGAAGCACCATTTATATATGGTAAATATAGTAAAGACTAAATTTTGTACCAAAAACAATAATTGGATTCTAATATAGAAAGGTAATTGCTCAATAACTTGCTTAAGATATATCCTCACATTTAGGAAAAAAATCATGATAATTTATTTGAGCTTAACAATAATTTTTTTAGGAAAAAGGGGAAAATATACCCCTTAACTATGCAAGCTTGAGAGGATATACCCTTTGTTGAAAAAGTGATGCATATATACCCTCTTAATTTAAATGCATATTTGGACTTTTCATTAACAAATAATTTAAAAGAAAAATCCTAAAACTTTTTGCTTAATTCAAGAAATATACTTGGCTTCAAAATAGAGAATTCAAAAAATGACTAGTCATTTTTGAGATCTATTGCTTTAGTTTGAATCCCTTGTTTGAAGAAGTGATGCATATATACCCTCATAATTTAAACGCATATTTGGTCTTTTCCTTAACAAATTTTTTAAAAGAACAATCCTAAAACTGTTTGCTTAATTCCAAAAATATACTTGGTTCAAAATAGAGAATTCAAAAAATGACATGTCATTTTTGAGATCCATAGCTTTAGTTTGAGTATTTACTGTTTATAGTTACTGTTTGGATTGCTAAGTAGGAAAAAACTTCTCTCGCCTCTTTGCCCAATCTCGCTCGTCTCTCTTCTCTTTCTCTCTCTCTATATATGGTTGTATCCTCTCTCTCTCCTTCTTTGTGTTCTTCATGTCCACCTTTCTGTATTTCTATATTTTTGAGGTGTCATGTAACTGTAGTTGTTGTACTGGTAGTGTTCTTGTCTCACCATGTCTTTGAACATGTGATTCACAGTGCTAACCCACTTTATTGACCATTTAGATGTCATTTGTTTTCATTAAGATTTAGATGTATGAATTTGAATCTGAATGATTAAGATGTTGTTTCTAGATCTGAATACCGGATAATTCCATCCATTCCGACTCTCAAACATTCCTATTCTAGTTTATCTAATAGCCAAGCAACTAAGTTTCCGAATAACATAAGTTAGTAAGCACCAAGTTTTTAATACAACATAATGTCGGGGACTTAGCCTTCTACTAAGCACACATATGACACTTGACAATTTGCTCATGTTCTTACACTACTTTTTCATGATCTTGTTATACCAAGTCAAACTAAAACTCTAGGAATCACCAGGAGAATGGAAGAGAGAACAGAATAGGATTGCTAGCAAAAATTGTATTGTGGAAAACTTTGATTTTTATTTTGAAAACATGTTTTCTTATAGTCAGTTGTACAGAGAGTATCTGTTGCAACACGAACACACACACACACACACATATATATACATATATAAAATGACTCCCCATAACTAAAAAACTTGAAAAGATACTAATAAAAGCAGAAAATAAAACAACCATTTCAACTAGAGATAGATACCAAATAATACAACACCATTAAAGATAAAAACATAAGAGTGCTTAAAGCCACGATCAACGACCACCACTAGTGCATTCACGTGCAAAGTGACCCTCCTCACCATATTTGTAGCAACCGCCGCCGCCGCCGCCATCTTGACCAACACAGCCAGAATCTCTACCACCTCCGCCACCACCATCTTCATCTTGGCTACATTCCCTATCAAAGAGTTCAGACACGTCACACTTACGGCGACACTGATAGTTGTAGAGGAGGAAGCGACAAGTTGAAGTGTGGCGAGTCTTGCCACTTTACGAGGGAGTGTAGCCAAAGTGATGGTGGCAGTTACGAAGGTGGCAGATACTTTGGTGGTGATGGTTGAGGTGGTGGCGGTGGCGGCGATTGCTACAAATGTGGCGAAGATGGTCACTTTGCTCGTGAATACCAGTGGTGGTCATTGATTGTGACTTAAATTGTTCTTATGCTTTTATCTTTTAAGTTGTTGTGTTTTTCGATATTTATCTCTTGTTGAGATGGTTGCATTATTGTCTTCTCTTTATTAGTATTATTTTGAAGCTTTTAAAAAAAGGGTAGGCTTAGTTTTGTTCGTGCTACAATGGATTCTCTCTATACAACTATATGATACATGTTTTCAAAGAAAAAATCAAAGTTTTCTACCAGACAATCTTTCCTAGAAATTCTCTTGCGTTCTCTCTTCCCTTCTCTTAGTAATTCTTAGAGTTTTAGGCTGACTTAACGTAGCAAGATCATGAGCAAGTGGTACAAGAACGTGAACAAATTATCAAGTGCCTTACATGGCTTAGTAGAAGACTTCAGTCAATGATATTATGTTGTATTAAAAACTTGGTGCTTACTAACTTATATTATTTTGCTTGACTATTAGACAACCTAGAAGTCTTAATCAGAAGTCAAATAACTATGATGCACGTATAATGTGTTTGGAGACTAGAGGTGTTCCCCAAACATACACTAGAGTGATTAAAGATAGGTATGATGATGCTAAGTCTTGGGTTTGTACTATTGAAGGTGACTCAGAATGTTTCCTAGTCGTGATAGAGTTGTACTAAAAATCTACTCTTAGTCCATCTTTATTTGCATTGGCTATTGATATACTTATGCGTCACACTCAAAGATATGTGTGTTGGTGCATGTTATTTGAACATGACATAGATTTAATCGACGAGACACGAAGGAGACTTAAACCAAGATTGGGGGTTTAGAGACATGCTTTCGAGTAGAAAGGTTTTAAGTTGATCATGACCAAAATTGATTACTTGGAGTGCATGTTGAATGACATATCTTATGAAGGGGATGTGGGCACGAGGCTTGACACAAATGTCATCCTTAAGAGAGAGTTTCAACCACATAGGTCAGTGATCCAAGGTAATTTGGAGGTTTATAAGGATGTCACTCATCGTATTGGGGAAAGTGAGGAAATGAAGGCTAACATACTTGTGTGATAAGAGTGTACTACCTAAATATAACGATTACCTCTATCGAGTGGTGGTTAGATTGAGTCTGCTATATGAGGCGAAGTGTTGGCCGATCAATAATTCTCAAGTTCAGAAGATGTGATTAACGGAGATGAGGATGTTAGGGAGGACCCCTGGTGTACAAAGAGAAATAAGATTAGGAATAAAGATAATGAAGATATTCAGGACAAGCTAAGGGTGTCTCCCATACAATATAAAATGCGAAAAGTGAAGTTGAGATGGTTTGGGCATGTGTGGAGGAGAGGTGAAAATGTCACGGTTAGGAGGTGTGATAGTTTGGTCGTAGTATCTTGAGGAGTGGTAGAGGTAGGCCTGAAAAGTGTTGTGGTGAGGTGATTAGACAACATATGAAGCATCTCTAGTTTATCGAGTACATTACTCTTGATAGTAGGGTGTGAAGGTCGAGGATTAGGCTAAAAGGTTAGTAGGTAAGATTTTTGTTCACTTTCCTTGAGTATTAGCATTATATTCGTTTCTTTCCCCTTTTTTAAATTTCTATCACTACCTCTTATTTCTATATCTTGGTATCTTGATTCTATTTGTTGCTATTGCCTTCATTTCATTGTTTGCTCATCAAAGGCGCGCTTTATGAGCGCTTAAGCCATGAAGCAAGGCCAAAAACATGTTGAGCACGTTGCGTCGCTTTATGTGCGCATCAGTGTCATCTTGATGGTTCTAAGACAAACATTTCCTTGAAAATGAACTTCTTTATGAAGAAGTGAAACTAAATCATTGATACTTCACTTAATCATTACAAATAATCAATTTCTTGTCATATATTTTTCATCCATGTCTATAATTATTAGTCTTGAAATATATATATATATATATATATATATATATATATATATATATATATATTTGTATTCTTTTTACCCTTTGCGCCTTTTTTCATTAAAGTCCACAATTTATTTGCGCTTTGCGCTTAAAGCCCCCACGGACCTTAAAACTATTTTGCTCTTTTCACCTTTGATTACACTGAGCCAAGTTCACTCTATCCTCCCCACACCTCACTTGTGGAAAACAGTGTTATCAAAGGTAAAAAACGCAAAAAGCTTTAAGGTCCTGAAGGCTTTAAGCGCAAAGTGCAAATAAAGCGTGACCTTTAATGAAAAAAGGTGCAAAGGAAGAAAATAATATAAATATTACATTTAGTCTAAGACTAATAATTATAAACATGAATATCAAATATATGACCAAAGAAATTGAATTTTTTTTTATGAGAAAGTGAAATATCAATTATTAAGTGTCACTTCTTCATACGAAGCTCATTGGCAAGGAGACATTTACCTTGATGACGACACTGAAGCACCCAACACGTTTTGAGCCTCGCTTATGGGGTTAAGTGCGCATTAAGATAACACTGGTGGGAACACATTGGGTTTGTTGCTAATACATTGTAAAAGTAGATGGTTAGAATCTTGATCACGCTTAATAGCTAATAAGTTTCCTAAATTCATATTTGTCCAATTATGTGAACGTTTGAAGACTTCCTCTAATTAAGTAGGGTTCAACTTAATGCGTTTTTCGTTAAGAAAAAGCTTGCACATGTTATGAACTGTGAAAATCGATCAGGATATCTACTTTTGGTTACGACGCAATTAAATGTGCATCTCTAAAGGAAAAAGCTGGCAGATGTAATGAACTGAGAAAATCCATCAAGCTGTAATTTTTTCAATTTCAATGGTTAACAAAAAAAAAGAAGGATTTTAAACTTTTGAAATTTTAAAATGTTTGCTTGTGTCCTTTTTAAGGGAAGGGAGGCTAGCCTCCTCTCCACTTCTCTGTATCAACAATATAAATAATGTTGTTTAGTATTCACATAACTTATCGTTAGTTCTTTGTTTTTTGTTTTTTTTTAATTTTAGAATAGAATCCTGAATAATCAATAAATTGTTGGCATCTCTGCATTTTCTATGTGAACAATTGAAGAAAGCTCAGGACTTTTGTAGCGGTTTATATCATGTTTGATTCAGAAGTTCATAACTAATCAAGAAATAGATTCTCAGCAATTACCATAATTAGATTATGTAGAGTAAAATGCAATGACTAGCACATTTTATTTTGAAGAATTTCATCTTACAAGAAAGCTAGCTCAAGTGGAAAGTACTCTCCACCTCCAACCTTGAGGTTGGGCCGTTGGGACTACTATGGTATAATAAATCATTTAACATACAGACGACACCATTGCATATACCAATGATCCTACAATAGAAATAATCTTTCAAATAACCATTAAATGGCGACCTTAATCGCAGTAAAGAGGTGTCGTAATTTGATACATCAGTGAGTCGAATTTTTTTCTTCTTCTTGAGACCTGTGCTGAAATAACTTTAGAATAAATGTGTAGGGTTTTTTAGAATGACCGCTTGTTGTGTATGTAGCCATATGAAGTCGAGGATTGAAATTAGCTCATTCCATGATTTTGAATGGAGGAGAGATTTGGGTTGGAGCTTGGAGAAGATTAGGACCATCATCTTTATTGGGAGATATTCCGACATTTTTCTTGGTTATGAAGTTGGGCGGGGTAGGGAGAGTCTGGAAAGAGAGACTGCTTGTTGGGTGTGGGCAGGTGTTTGTAGTATCAATAGTGAATAGAGATTCAATGCATTGATAAGAAGTCAGCGAAAGCACTATTTATACAGGGTAAATAGTGAAACAACAATTGGATTCTCGTTAAAAAAGGAAAATCCTTTAATAATTTTCTTAAGATTTCTCCTTGCATTTAGGTAACAAATCTAAAGACTAACTTATGTATCAAAAACAACAATTGGATTCTCATCTAGAAAGGAAAATTCATAAATAACTTGCTTAAGATCTATCCTCACATTTAGGTAACAAAATCTAAAGACTAACTTATGTACCAAAAACAACAATTGGAGGGAAATTTTTTTAATAACTTGTTTAAAGTCTCTCCTCACATTTAGGCAACAAAATCTAAAGACTAAGAGCCCATTAAAGTTAGCTTAAAAGAAGTAGCTTTTAAATTATAAATAAAAAATCAAACTGAAATGACATTTAAGTTAAAAATAAAAAGTAGAGGGAGGTACTTTTAGTTTTGGACTTATATGAAGTCATTTTTGACCTTACCAAACACTTCTTAACTTATTTGAAATCATTATTTATTTAAAGTTATTTTTTAATTTTTGTATTATCCAAACGATTCGAGAAGTCAAAAACTGACTTAAAATAGGTTTGATCAACTTTTAAGTCAATCCAAACACCCTCTAACTTATATACCAAAAACAACAATTGAATTCTCATCTAGAAAGGAAAATTCTTTAATAATTTGCTTAAGATATCTCCTCACATTTAGGTAACACAATCTTGAGAATTTATTGGAGATTAACAATAAAACAAATTAGGGGAAAAGGGAAAATATACCCCTCAACTATGCAAATTTGAGTGGATATACCCCTTCGTTAAAAAAGTGAAGCTTATATACCCTCGTTGTCTAACTAACGATGCATATTTGGCCTTTTTCTCCACAGATTGTTAAAAAAATAATCCTAAAAAACTGTTTGCTTAGTTCCAAAAATGTCACGTGGTTTTCAAAAAGAAAATTTCAAAAAGGAAAAAGGACAAATATAGCTCTGAACTATAGTAAATCGTATGCAACTATCATCTGTCATACTTTTGGGACATTGGTGTCCCTATTGTCAAAAAACTAGAGCATATATACCCTTCACTCTAATAGAAGACTAAATAGGGACACATGACACAATTTTATCCATTGATCCGATATTTAATAAATGTCGGGTCAGTGGATAAGATTATGACACGTGTATGTGTAATATTTATGATAGTTTGGGGGTATATTTGTCCTTTTTCCCTTTAATAATGACTTATCATCTTAGAGATCTATAACTTTAGTTTGAGTATTTACAATTCCTAGCTACTAATTGGTTTGCTACACGGAATCTCCTATATCCTCAATCTCGCTCGTCTTCTTTCTCTCTCCCTCTCTCTATAACCCCCCCCCCCTTGTTCTTTGTATTTTGATTACCTCTCCATCAATCTATTTGTATTTTCTCGAATCTTCCTCTTATTATTTTTGTCTCTCTTTCTATTTTGTATTCTCATCATTCTCTCTCTCTCTCTATCTCTCTCTCTCTCTCTCTATATATATATATATATACATATATATATATATATATATATATATATATATATATATATATATATATATATATACACACACACACACACATATATTGAGGTATCATGCAAATGTATGTGTTGTATTCATATGTGCATTTAGGTTGTTTAATCTCTCTCTCACATCCCCCTATCTATATTTTCTGTGTCCACCTCTTTTGTATTCCTATGTTTTTTTAGGTGTCTTTCGACTGTATTTGTTATATTCATTGTGCTTTTAAGTTAAACACCTAGTGTTTTTGTCTCCGATAGCATTTGAACCAGTGACCTCATGGTACTTAACCCGTTTCACCGACTACTAACATTTTATTTATTTTTGACGTCTGAATCTAAATGATTATTTGAATGATTAATATGATGTCTCTTAATTTGAATATTGAATGATTAAGACTATTTGTTGTAAGCATTGCTCACTTTGGCTTAAGTATTCGCAACGTTGATTTCGCTATCATTTCATTACCTAAGCCGTAACCTTACTCTGACACCAAATTATCATAGATTTATATTAAGCACATGTGAGGCACTTGACAATTTGCTCACAATCTTGTTATGCCAAGTAAGTCTAAAACTCTAGGAATTGCTAAGAGAATGGAAGTGAGAACACAAGACTTTCTAGGAAAAAATTTATTGTAGAGAACTTTGATTTTTTGTTTTGAAAATATTGTATAGTTGTACATAGAGTATCCATTGTCACCAAAGGCGTATCTAGATGGGGTTCTATATGTTCACGTGAACCCATGCTCCCCTTTTTGGATCATATATAGTAGTGTTATATTTTTCAAAAGATAATTAAATATAGAGGTGTGAATCCACGTTTAAAGTAGCATATTATGATACAATGATGACTGGGTGCACCTCTCTAAGCAAATATATAAACTTATATCTATCTTATTTTTTGGTAACACTCCTACAAGTGGTTATCGGTAACACTTTTGGCATTTCAATCATTTTATGTTTTGTGTTTTTGCTTTAATCTTTCAAAATTTTCTACTGTGCTACATCAGGAATTTCTAATTAAAAAATAGCACTGCTAAATTTTAATATAATTAATCATGTGTATATTAAAATTTAAAACTAGGTGTATTATGTATGTTGGACCTATAATTTAAAAACTTAACGGTCCTTTATTAAGAACTTAAAGGTCAAATTGATCTAATTTATATCTTAGATACATTTTTTCATAATAGTGCACACATCCTTCTGAAATTCTGGATACGCTTCTGATTTCCATACATATAAAAATATGGCTCCCCATTACTAAAAAGCTTCAAAATGATACTAATAAAGAGTAGAAAATAAAGCAACCATCTCAACTAGAGATAAATGCCGAAAAACATAACAATTTAAAAAAGATAAAAGCATAAGAGGGATTCAAGCCACGATCAACCACCACTAGTACATTCATGGACAAAGTGACCATTCTCACTAGCAAGTCTTGTCGCTTTTCTAGGAAATGTAGCAAGAGTAAAGGCGGCGAAGGTGGTAAATACTTTTAGTGATTCCCAAACTTTTAGACTAACTTGGTATAGCATGACCGTGAGCAATTGTCGCGAGAATGTGAGCAAATTGTCAAGTGTCACATGTGTGTTATGTAGAAGACTAAGTCTGTGACGTTAAGCTGTATTAAAAGCTACCAGCTTACTAATTTATGTTATTCAGGAATTCAGCTGCTTGACTATTAGACAAACTAGAACAGGAAATTTTTCAGAGGTAGAATGGATGGAGTCATGTGACGAGCAATTTCAACACTCAATTTCAATCAAGACATATAACTCGCGTATGAGTTTTGTTGTATGCCATGGTCAAAATATACAACTTGCATATGATTTGTATAAAATTATATTATTGGTATTTTGTATGCATCATATATGTAGGGTGTGTATCATTTTATATCCAGGCTCCAATGATATATTTGTCAGAAAAATAACATTCATATGCCATGTTAGACTTGATCTTAGACCTATTATATAACAAATATAACTTATTTAATAATCAGAACATCATCTCTACATAAAAAAAGATGACATGTAATTACAGCCTTCGTACTATATTTTCTCTTATTGATGCAATTTCTCATTATCTTTCTTGTTTCACTATACCAAAGCATTTAGAGAAGTGAGAAGACATAAAATATTTTATGGACATTTTCTTATTGTGTAAATCGAAAATCGAATCGAAAATGATAAAAAACTGATAAAGGATATCTTATTGGTTTGTTATTGGTTATCATATTTAAAAATCGAAAACTGATAAATCGAACGATAATACATAACACTAAATTGAAACAACCAATACACACCCCACTGATGGATTTTTTAACCCAATAGGTGGATGAGGAGTATATTTGGACCTTTTTGAATAGTTTAAGTATATTTATGACCATTTTTCGTATATCATATTTTATCCGTCGAATGCATATATCCAAATACATGTATCCGAAAATTTGAATCAAAGAGATACATATTTTAGTAATTTTGAATTAAATATACGTAACCGATTTACTGAAATAAAGGAGTAAGTACGCTTAATTAATAACTAATACTGATTTGCAGATTCATGGATATCAATTCTAACAAATCTTTCTAAAATAACCAAATCCTAAAACCACACTAATTCTCTTATTGAAAAATTATCTTCTTGATAACAATTTTTATTTTGTTTCTTGCGTTTGATAATTTTTGAAAAATGATCAATATCCCCATAAAGATCTGAAATACTTCTCAAAGGATAATGTGACTTACCATGATCTTGTTGAAGGTATTTCCATGGAACTACAAATCAATTGTAGTCATAATGTTTGGGAGTCAATTTTGAAAAATTACTTTACCTTTTGACTTAATGCAGTTATCCAACCTTCTTTGCAAATAATGTTTCTATGGAAGGAGAATGTAACTCTAGACATGATATGGATCTTATAGGGAAGATTACTAGCTTTACATCTTATAGTTATGTACTAATGTAATTATGACAAAATATATAAATCTGATTTTGGATTGTATCCATCATGCGTAACAACTGCAGAGAAAATTATTTGATGGTGAAATAGTTTTTGTGTCAGATACATCAATTGTTTGATTTCATTTTTTTCCTCTGTAATAAAAGATTTGAATAGTCTTAGATACATTTAGTTTAGGTATGAAAAGTTGTTTTTTTATATTTTATTTTTTTTTAGATACATGATGCAATATACTTAGATACACTATTTATCATATTAGATGGATGTATATGAAACATCTATAGAATACATATAAAAACATACTCAGATTCATGAAATAATCATATCAAATACGTGTCACAATCGTATATAGATACATGAGAATATGAGCGAAAAAGCAAAAATAAAATCTTAATTTCCCTCCTTGAATAATGTTGAATGAATATTATCAAGAAGTAGTTCTGAATTTAGCACATGCAAACAGTTGATGTGATGTGAGAGAAAGTAAAATTTGAATTGTTAGTATTCCATTAGTTAAGGAATAATTATTCAAATATCATACTAATAAGAGATTTGTGTATTTGATTTAATTTTTCAAAATATATGATATAATTATTAAGAAGTGTTATTATATGTAATTTTTTAAACTAAAGGTAGAAATATGTATATATGATACTAAAATATGTCTTGCTAATTGATTTTTTAATTTTAAATAAACTCGAAAAATCCTATCCCAACAACATATTAAGTTGGGCCAACCCCATGGGCTAAGCCCATTTTGACATCTCTACTCCTAATTTTACATGCCATAATTTGAACCCTATTTTACTTAAAATATGTATTTATATAAATAAAACCTACCTCTGCTCACTTTTTTTTAAATGATAAGAAATAACCAGCCGTCATTTTTAGGTGTGCATAGATGAAACCCTAGTTCCTAGCCGCACTGACATAGATAAAACACAGCTACTATGCAGTAGTTTGCAAATGACATAGTACTAATTTACACTAGATAAGCTCGATTTAGAAGGTGAATCTTTTGATTTTGATCTCTACCAATCTAGTGCTCCTTCTTAATAGCAGACACCCATGCTTTGATTCTAAATCCCTAACCATCTCAAATATTCAATGTCTTTTCACCTGCTTCCACTTACTGTTACTGATTTTGTATTTATGGAAAAGATTGTGATTTGTGGCGGAAGATGAAGATTGAACAAAAAATGAAACTTGTGGCTCTCCCAACTTATATATATATATATATATATATATATATATATATATATATATATATATCCGGTACGCCCTTAGTTTCTTCTGCTTTGATTCATTCTTCACATGTTTGATTCCTAAATAGATAAAAATTCTTTTATTATTGTTAATTTTGCTAGCAATAAACCTGATATCTTAAAGATTTTGATTTCAAGAACACTTTTTTTTTTCAACTTTATGGCAATTCCAATATGACCCATTACTGTTTCTTTCTGCCAGTATATGCGAGTTTCAGTGAATTTGATAAGTGGGGGAGATTTAAAATTAGTTCATCTATGGAATTGTCATATTTTAGTTAAACAATAAATGAAGATCCCCTGATGTATAGTGAAGTAGTAGATAAAAGGAAAAGAATTTATTAAATGTTGTGGTAATGTCCAAATAAAAAAGATGTTATCTTGTTTATAAGTTTCCCTTTAATAGAAAATAAGGAACTTTTCTGTTAAAAGCTTATGTAATTTACATACTGGAAATATCAAAAGTAAAATAACTTAGATGCCTGTAAAATGTGTTTGGAGGTTAGAGGTGTTCCCTAACTTACTCTAGAGTGATTGTATGATGATGCTAAGACTTGGTTCTAGACTATGGGAGGTGACTCGGAACGTTTCCAGTACTCTTAGTCCGTCTTTATTTGCATTGGCTATGGATATACTTAAGCATCTCATTCAAGGATTGGTGCCTTGTTGCATGTTATTTGCACGTGGCATAGTTCTGATTGACGAAACATGAGGGGCACTTGACACAATATTGGAGGTTTAGAGACTTACTTTTGATTCAAAAGTTGAGCATGACCAAACTTGATTGCTTGTTGTGCAATTGAATGACGTGTTTTATGAAGAGGATGTGGACGTGAGATGCTTGACACACATGTTGTCCCTTAGAGGAAGTTTCAAGTACATAGGTTAGTGTTCCAAGGTAATGGGTAGATTGACGAGGATGTCACTCATCGAATTGGGGCATGGTGATGAAATGGAGGCTAACATCCGGTGTTCCGTGTGATAAGAATATACCACCTAAGCATAAAAGTTAGCTCTACCGAGTGGCGAGTCTTTTATATGAGGCTATATGTTGGCGATCGAGAATTCGTGAGTTGAGAGATGAGGATATTTGGTGAATCTATGGAGTACGAGAAGAGATAAAATTAGGAATAAAGATATTGGGGTCAAATTAGAAGTGGATCCGGTTCAGGATAAGATGTGAAAAGTGAGCGTGAGATGATTTGGGCATGTGAGGAGGAGAGATGCAAATATCACGATTAGGAGATTTGATTGGTTGGTCATAGTAGCTTGAGGAGTAGTAGAGGTAGGCCTTAAAAGTATTTAGTGAGGTGATTAGACAATATATGAATCATCTCCAGTTTATCAAGAACATGAATCTTGATAGAATGGTGTGAAGGTCGAAGATTAGTTAGTTGGAAAGAGTTCTCGTTCGCTTTAAGGGAGTATTAGTATCATTCGTTTCGTTCCCTTATTTTTTAGATTTCTATCACTAGCTGTTGCTTAAATATCTTATTATCTTGTTATATTTATTTCTATTGCCTATTTTTCATTGTTTACTCAACCAATTTTTTTCTCCTTAAAACAACCTTTCTACCTTCTCAGGGCAAGGTATGCGTTCACTCTATCCTCCCCAAACCCCACTTGTGGAAACACATTGGGGTTGTTGCCTATACATAGTGAAAAGTAAATGATCTTGAATCTCGATAATTTTTTTATGACAAGGAAAACCTGCAGCCGCTACTCTTTAGGTCTAGGTCATGTTAAGTTGCTAATAAGTTTCCGAAATTTATATTTGTTCAATTACGTGAATGTTTGAAGATTTCCTTTAATAAAGTAGGGTGCAACTTAATGCGCGTTTCATAACTAGATTCCCAGTAATTACCAACATTTGTTCGTTATTATTTCTGGCTCCAAGAAAAACTTTGACATGCCGATGCATAAAATGATGCTTCAGGAGTTCACGTATTTGAGTATCATCGTCATTGTCATCTGTCGACTTCTCAGTTGACACTAACTCACCTTTATCTAGCAAAACAAGGCTTTATTCGTAAATTGTCATAATAAAAAGAGTACATAGTACCAACAACATTGAAGCTTTCCTTTGTTTCCATCTCAGGATTATACTTAGCCTAGCATCCCTGTTATATCAATAAGAATATTTTACAACAATCTGTAACATCTAGTACCATGCCGAACTAGCTCAAATTCCCCTGGCGCAGTGCAATATTATGTTCTTTGCGCCATGAATATGTGTCTCCGTACCTTTTCATTACCAAAATGGAGTAACTACTGCACTAAACACGTGAACAAAAATTTGTGCAACATTCAAATTTGTAGGTGGTTCATGAACCAAAATTTTTTGTAATGATAATTCGTGAAATATCTCCTCATTGAGATCAAACATCATAATCATCTCCACCCTTCTCTCCCCATTCCTCTTGTATTCAATCCAGTGGACTTCCCCAAAAACTTCAACTTGTTTCCAAAAGTTTTCTACGACACCAATACCTGGAATAAAACTATCAAAATCCTTTTAGATTCCTGAACTAAGTGCATATATCTTGACTTTAGGTGGCATCAAGTATTTATCATCACCTTGAGCATATACCATCCTCACAACCTTGTAGTCTCTTGTTTTAACAACAAAACCAAACCCAAAGACAAACATGTAAGTCCTTGAGTTATCACATAATAGATGTGTCATTGGGAGGGTGAGGCATCTGTATATCCTAGGGTTCCAAAGTACGAGACAACTTCTATATTCTAATAAGTCATCTAACACACAAAGAATACCGTTGCATACACTAATTATCCTACAATATAAATAATCTGGTACTTCGCCATTGAAAAACGATTTTAATGGTATTACAGTGTCAAGATCTAATACATACACAAGTTATATTTTTTCCTTCTTGAGACCTGTTTTGAAATACCTTTTGAAAAAATGTGTAGGTTTTTTTAGAACGACTGGCGGTTCTGTATGTAGTCAAATGGAGTCGGCGATTGAAAGTAGTACATCCAAAATTTTGATAAACATCCTAATTGGAGGACAAAATTTTGATAAATATCTCGGACATTTTTCTTTGGTTAAGAAGTTGGGTGGGAAAGGGAGAACTCTAGAAAGAGAGATTGATTGATGGGTTTGGGCGTGTTTTGAAGTATCAATAGTGAATAGAGCTTCAATGTGATGCTAAGTAGTTATAGGAAGCACCATTTATATATGGTAAATACAGTAAAGACTAAATTTTGTACCAAAAACAATAATTGGATTCTAATATAGAAAGGTAATTGTTCAATAACTTGCTTAAGATATATCCTCACATTTAGGAAACAAAATCATGATAATTTATTTGAGCTTAACAATAATTTTTTTAGGAAAAAGGAGAAAATATACCCCTCAACTATGCAAGCTTGAGTGGATATACCCTTTGTTAAAAAAGTGATACATATATACCCTCTTAATTTAAATGCATATTTGGCCTTTTCATTAACAAATAATTTAAAAGAAAAATCCTAAAACTTTTTGCTTAATTCAAAAACTCTACTTGGCTTCAATATAGAGAATTAGAAAAATGACTTGTCATTTTTGAGATCCATAGCTTTAGTTTGAGTCCCTTTGTTGAAAAAGTGATGCATATATACCCTCATCATTTAAACGCATATTTGGCCTTTTCCTTAACAAATTATTTAAAAGAACAATCCTAAAACTGTTTGCTTAATTCCAAAAATATACTTGGCTTCAAAATAGAGAATTCAAAAAATGACTTGTCATTTTTGAGATCTATAGCTTTAGTTTGAGTATTTACTGTTTATAGCTACTGTCTGGATTGCTAAGTGGGAAAAATTTTCTCTCGCCTCTTTTCCCAATCTCGCTCGTCTCTCTTCTTTCTCTCTCTCTCTCTATGTATGGTTGTATCCTCTCTCTCTCCTTCTTTGTGTTCTTTATGTCCACCTTTCTGTATTTCTATATTTTTGAGGTGTCATGTAACTGCAGTTGTTGTACTGGTAGTGTTCTTGTCTCACCAAGTCTTTGAACATGTGATTCACAGTGCTAAACCCACTTTTTTAGATGTCATTTGTTTTACATTAAGATTTAGATGTATGAATTTGAATGCATCTGAATGATTAAGATGTTGTTTCTAGATCTGAATACCGGATAATTCCATCCATTCCGTCTCTCCAACTTTCCTATTCTAGTTTATCTAATATCCAAGCAACTAAGTTTCCGAATAACATAAGTTAGTAAGCACCAAGTTTTTAATACAACATAATGTCGGGGACTTAGCCTTCTTCTAAGCACACATGTGACACTTGACAATTTGCTCACGTTCTTACACTACTTTTTCATGATCTTGTTATACCACGTCAAACTAAAACTCTAGGAATCACCAAGAGAATGGAAGAGAGAACACAATAGGATTGCTAGCAAAAATTGTATTGTGGAGAACTTTGATTTTTATTTTGAAAACATGTTTTCTTATAGTCAGCAGTACAAAGAGTATCTGTTGCAACACGAACACACACACACACACACACATATATATATACATATATAACATGACTCCCCATAACTAAAAAACTTCAAACGATACTAATAAAAGCAGAAAATAAAACAACCATTTCAACTAGAGATTAATACCAAAAAATATAACACCATTAAAGATAAAAACATAGGAGTGATTAAAGCCACGATCAACGACCTCCACTAGTGCATTCACGTGCAAAGTGACCCTCCTTACCATATTTGTAGCAACCGCCGCTGCCGCCACCATATTAACCAATACAGCCAGAATCTCTACCACCTCCGCCACCACCATCTTCTTCTTGGCTACATTCCCTAACAAAGTTTTCAGACACGCCACACTTATGGCGACACTGATAGTTGTGGAGGAGGAAGCGACTAGTTGAAGTGTGTAGAGTCTTGCCGCTTTACGAGGGAGTGTAGCCAAAGTGATGGTGGCAGTAACGAAGGTGGTAGATACTCTGGTGGTGATGGTTGAGGTGGTGGCGGTGGCGGCGATTGCTACAAATGTGGCGAGGATGGTCACTTTGCTCGTGAATACCAGTGGTGGTCATTGATTGTGACTTAAATTATTCTTATGCTTTTATCATTTAAGTTGTTGTGTTTTTTGATATTTATCTCTTGTTGAGATGGTTGCATTATTGTCTACTCTTTATTAGTATTATTTTGAAGCTTTTTAAAAAATGGGTAGGCGTAGTTTTGTTCGTGCTGCAATGGATTCTCTCTATACAACTATACGATACATGTTTTCAAAGAAAAAATCAAAGTTTTCTACCATACAATCTTTCCTAGCAATTCTCTTGCGTTCGCTTAGTAATGCTTAGAGTTTTAGGCTGACTTAAAGTATCAAGATCATGAGCAAGTGGTACAAGAACGTGAACAACTTATCAAGTGCCTTATGTGGCTTAGTAGAAGACTTAAGTCAATGATATTATGTTGTATTAAAAACTTGGTGCTTACTAAATTATGTTATTTTGCTTGACTATTAGACAACCTAGAAGTCTTAATCAGAAGTCAAATAACTATGATACACGTATAATGTGTTTGGAGACTAGAGGCGTTCCCCAAACATACACTAGAGTGATTAAAGATAGGTATGATGATGCAAAGTCTTGGGTTTGTACTATTGGAGGTGACTCAGAACGTTTCCTAGTCGTGATAGAGTTGTACTAAAGATCTACTCTTAGTCCATCTTTATTTGCATTGGCTATTGATATACTTACACGTCTCACTCAAAGATAGGTGCGATGGTGCATGTTATTTGAACAAGACATAGATTTAATCGACGAGATACGAAGGAGATTTAAAACAAGATAGGAGGTTTAGAGACATGCTTTCGAGTAGAAAGGTTTTAAGTTGAGCATGACCAAAATTGATTACTTGGAGTGCACGTTGAATGACATATCTAATGAAGGGGATGTGGGAACAAGGCTTGACACAAATGTCATCCTTAAGAGAGAGTTTCAACCACATAGGTCAGTGATCCAAGGTAATTTGGAGGTTGATAAGGATGCCACTCATCGTATTGGGGCAAGTGATAAATTGAAGGATAACATCTTTGTGTGATAAGAGTGTACTACCTAAACATAATGGTTACCTATACCTAGTGGTGGTTAAATTGAGTCTGCTATATGAGGCAAAGTGTTGGCCGATCAATAATTCTCAAGTTCAGAAGATGTGACTAACGGAGATGAGGTTGTTGGGGTGGACCCGTGGCGTACAAAGAGAAATAATATTAGGAATGAAGATAATGAAGATATTCAGGACAAGCTAATGGTGTCTCCTGTGCAATATAAGATGTGAAAAGTGAAGTTGAGATGGTTTGGGCATGTGTAGAGGAGAGGTGCAAATGTCACGGTTAGGAGGTGTGATAGTTTGGTCGTAGTATCTTGAAGAGGGGTAGAGGTAGGTCTCAAAAGTGTTGTGGTGAGGTGATTAGACAACATATGAAGCATCTCGAGTTTATCGAGTACATTACTCTTGATAGTAGGGTGTGAAGGTCGAGGATTAGGCTAGAAGGTTAGTAGGTAATATTTTTGTTCACTTTCCTTGAGTATTAGAATTATATTCGTTTCTTTCTCCTTTTTTAAATTTCTATCACTACCTCTTATTTCTATATCTTGGTATCTTGATTCTATTTGTTGCTATTGCTTTCATTTCATTGTTTGCTCATCAAAGGTGCGCTTTATGAGCGCTTAAGCCCTGAAGCAAGGCCCAAACATGTTGAGCACGTTGCGTCACTTTATGTGCGCTTCAGTGTCGTCTTGAAGGTTCTAAGACAAAAATTTCCTTGAAAATGAACTTCTTTATGAAGAAGTGAAACTAAATCATTGATATTTCACTTTATATATATATATATATATATATATATATATATATATATATATATATATATATATATATATATATATATATATATTTGTATTCTTTTTACTCTTTGCGCCTTTTTTCATTAAAGTCCACACTTTATTTGTGCTTTGCGTTTAAAGCCCCCACGGACCTTAAAACTATTTTGCGCTTTTCACCTTTGATTACACTGAGCCATGTTCACTCTATCCTCCCCAAACCTCACTTGTGGAAATCAGTGTTATCAAAGGCAAAAAAACGCAAAAAGCCTTTAAGGTCCTGAAGGCTTTAAGCGCAAAGTGCAAATAAAGCGTGACCTTTAATGAAAAAAGGTGCAAAGGAAATATTATATTTAGTCTAAGATTAATAATTATAAACATGAATATCAAATTTATGACAAAAGAAATTGAATTTTTTTATGAGAAAGTGAAATATCAATTATTTAGTGTAACTTCTTCATACGAAGCTCATTGGCAAGGAAACACTTACCTTGATGATGACACTGAAGCACACAACACGTTTTGAGCCTCGCTTATGGGGTTAAGCGCGCTTAAAGATAACACTGGTGGGAACACATTGGGTTTGTTGCCGATACATTGTAAAAGTAGACGGTTTAGAATCTTGATCATGTTTAGTAGCTAATAAGTTTCCTAAATTCATATTTGTCCAATTATGTGAACATTTGAAGACTTCCTTTAATAAAGTAGGGTTCAATTTAATGCTCTTTTTCGTTAAGAAAAAGCTTGCACATGTTTTGAACTGTCAAAATCGATCAAGCTATCTACTTTTGGTTACGGTGCAATCAAATGTGCATCTCGTAAGGAAAAAAGCTTGCACATGTAATGAACTGAGAAAATCCATCAAGCTGTAATTTTTTCAATTTCAGTGGTTAAAAACGAAGGATTTTAAACTTTTGAAATTTTAAAATGTTTGCTTGTGTCCTTTTTAAGGGAAGGGAGGCTAGCCTCCTCTCCGCTTCTCTGTATTAACAGTATAAATAATTTTGTTTAGTATTCACATAACTTATTGTTAGTTCTTTGTTTCTTTTTTCTTTTTAATTTTAGAATAGAATCTTGAATAATCAATAAATTGTTGGCATCTCTGCATTTTCTATGTGAACAATTGAAGAAAGCTTAGGACTTTGGTAGCGGTTTATCTCATGTTTGAATCAGAAGTTCATAACTAATTAAGAAATAGATTCTTAGTAATTACCAAAATTAGATTATGTAGAGTAAAAAGCAATGACTAGCACATTTTATTTTGAAGAATTTCATCTGACAAGAAAGTTAGCTCAAGTGGAAAGAGCTCTCAGCCTCCAACCTTGAGGTTGGGCCGTAGAGTCATAGGGAGAGAGGACTCTTGGGTTAATATGTAAAAAGTAATTAAAAGATTCTGAACATTGATTAGTTGATCTAGTCAAATACGAAACCACAACTAGAGCAAAAACTCAAATTTATTAAAATCACAATAATGATCATAACAATTGAATTACACCAAACAACAAATAACTGTGATAAAATAAATTGCGAAGGACTGAGAAGGAAAATATTCCATCTCCCCTATAAGTATGCCTAAACTTAATAAAAAATTGTTCGTTTCTACCACATGATATCTATATTATAATAAATCATCTAACATACAGAGAACCATTGCATATACCAATGATCCTATAATAGAAATAATCTGGCAATCCAACATTAAGAGGTGATCTTAATGGTATTACGTTGTCAAAATCTGAGAGTTTTTTTCCTCTTTAGACCTATGCTGAAATACCTTTTAAAAATGTTATCAAAATGTCAAGGCTCCCACCCAAATCTCTCCTCTAATTAAGGTGTTCATTAAAATCTTGGAATGCATTAATTCCAAGCCATGACTTCATATGACTACATACACAACAGTCGGTCCTCCTAAAAATCTCTTCACATTGGGGTTTCTAGGAGGACCTACTGTTGTTTATGTAGCCATATGAAGTCGGGGCTTGAAATTAGTGCATTCCAAGATTTTGCTAAACACCTTAATTGGAGCAGAAATTTGGGTGGCAGCCTTGAGATTTTTTATAATACATTTTATTAAAAGTAATGTCAACATAGGTCTCAAGAGGGAAAAAATTCAACTCGTTGATGTATCAGCTTTTGACAATGTAGTACCATTAAGATCACCTCTTAATGTTGGATTTTTAGATTATTTCTATTGTAGGATAATTGGTATATCCAACGGTGTTCTCGGTATGTTAGATTATTTATTAGAATATAGAAGTCGTGTGGTACTTTGACATCCTAGCTTATCCAGATGTCTTACCCTCGCAATGACTCCTCTTTCCTGTGATAACTCAAGGACTTACACGTTTGTCCTTGGGTTTGACTTTGCTATTAACACAAGAGACTACAAGGTTACGAGGATGGACTATGCTCGTGGTGATGGTCAATACTTGCTGCCACCTAGGGTTGATATTTATGGACTTAGTTGAGGAATCTCAAAGGATTTTGATGGTTCTATTCCAGATATCTGTGTCGTAGAGTATTTCTCTACGCAGGTTGAAATTTGTGGGGAAGTCCAATGGACTGCATACAAGAGGAATAGGGAGAAAAGGGTGGAGTACTTGATTGTGATGTTTGATCTCAATTAGGAGATTTTTCAGGAATTATCAATACCCGATATTTTGGTTAATGAACCGCCTACGAATTTAAATGTTGCACAACTTGGGGATTACTTGTCGTGTATCATTTAATTTACCATAAATTTAAAGTAGTGAATCCAAAATCAACAACAAAAAGTGAAGTTCATAACATCTACAACAAAAGTTACCAAGTTTTTTAAAAAGTTGATAACATCTACAACAATACTAGTGAATTTAAATTTTTTTAATGAATCAGAAGACATTGTTGTTGAGCTTTTTTTTTTTTTTGATAGGTAACACACTTTTTCAACTTCCATTAATCTACAAGTCATTGCTAACACAAATTAAACAAGGAAACTAAGCATTATTTTTTGTCGTGGAACACAGTAACTACAAATACTACCAAAAAAGATTTCTTTGCTAAAGACCAAAGACGAAGTGAGCAACATAAATGATCCACTGAAAATATGACCTTTGCTTCTTATCATCGAGAGAGAGCCCAGTTAGAATATGCTACTTAATAAATAATAATAAAAATAATTTTAAAAAATTAAAAGTTTTAAGGGTAAAAATAGACCAAAAAGGTGGACTGAGGGGTAGGGGTGTGCAAAATATCAAACTGAAAAAAAATATTATTGAGTTATTGAGCTTTTAATGGGTTTATTACAAAAATTATGGGGTTATTGGTTCGATATCAGTTTTAACTATACCCAATAACCCAATAAGATGATAATAATTTATTATTTTACCCTTATTTAATATTAATAATTTAATATATAATTAGACACTATAATTATATCAAATTATTATTCCTCTACCAATTTCACACTGGACCATTTTACTAGTTTTTACTATTTACTCAAAAACTAAAGATTAAAGTAAAGGGTTTGACTATTATAGTTATTTGATTTTAGTTTTAGTCTTGTTGGACTATATTATTTTAGTTTTAGTTTGTAATTGTAGGTTATAACATTTGCAAGTTTATAAAGGTCCGTAATTTAACTAACATAAAATATTTCATACTATGTTTTGGTGGTAACATGTAATTATAGACTTCGTACTATATTTTCTCTTATTGATGCAATTTCTCATTATCTTTCTTGTTTCACTATACAAAAGCAATTAGAGAAGTGAGAAGACATAAAATATCTTATGGACATTTTCTTATTGGCTAAATCGAAAATCAAATCGAAAATGATCAAAAACTGATAAAGGATATCTTATTGGTTTGTGATGTTTGATCTCAATTAGGAGATTTTTCAGGAATTATCATTACCCGATATTTTGGTTAATGAACCGCCTACGAATTTAAATGTTGCACAACTTGGGGATTACTTGTCGTGTATCATTTAATTTACTATAATTTTAAAGTAGTGAATCCAAAATCAACAACAAAAAGTGAAGTTCATAACATCTACAACAAAAGTTACCAAGTTTTTAAAAAAGTTGATAACATCTACAACAATACTAGTGAATTTAAATTTTTTTAATGAATCAGAAGACATTGTTGTTGAGCTTTTTTTTTTTGATAGGTAACACACTTTTTCAACTTCCATTAATCTACAAGTCATTGCTAACACAAATTAAACAAGGAAACTAAGCATTATTTTTTGTCGTGGAACACAGTAACTACAAATACTACCAAAAAAGATTTCTTTGCTGTACATTTGATCAAAATCTTCATGTTCACTCAACTCCACAATAACCAGTCATCACATAATCAGCAAACAAGTGCGTTAACCGGTTCAACTAATTCCAGTCTCCATATGCTTATCTACATGCTCTTTCCATTCTCCTTGCCCTTCGTCTACTTTAAAGATTCTACTTATAAAATCTCGAAATCTTTTAGAGTAGAGCTTAGGATCAACAGCAGATATAGAAGTGTGATCCACCTGAAATGACTTGTATGCATGTTCTAGTCTTTTGCTGATATCATAATCTTGAAGAATGTCAGTGATGCCCAGGCAAAGGATAGAATTATTAGCCTCACAGATACCCTGTTCAGAAGTTGACTCACTTCCACTCCTTGTCACACACATCTCCCTTGCAGGCACATTTGCAGCTGAACTTACAGGTGAATTCCTTTTGTCAATGATCAGTCCCTTATCAGGACTTTCTGCATCACATCAGCAATAATCTTGAGCATCAGCTTTGCCAGAAGGTGACAAATTCATCTCGCCATTGTTACTATAATTGCAGATATGAACACCAATCAAAAGACTGTAATCCATGATATTTTCAGCTTCCAGAAACTGAAAATCTATATCAATTTGCCTTATAAGCTCTTTATACCAAGATTGAAAGACAGTTGAGATCGAGGTTTTTAAGCGTAGTAGTCTCATCGGCCTTTCCTCCTGGCTTATCAGTTGTACGGCCATACGAGGATCCCTTTAAATCAAAACGCTTATGGATCACATGTTCGGAGTAGAACAGGTTCCCCATAACAGCAAACGTGTCTTTTGAAATCCAACTATTTTAAAACAGTGTACACCAAAAAAACCTTGTCACCAAGGAGCTTGGCTACTGACTAAAATGCAGATAATAACTTTGAAGCATTCTAATGAACACCTTAACTTCGGACTTCTTCAAAGTTTTGATGATAAATCTATCACACTGCCACTTTTCCCAGGGGAAGACAGTTCCCTAAGTGCATCACTTCCACAGATAGCTAGCATGTATTCAGCTGGATCTATTCCAAACAACTCCCTAAGTAATTGGGGCATGCTTCTGAGTAGAATACCTGATACCTAGCAGAAGACTAACCACCAAATCATAATTCTTATGTCCCTTGGTTATTGGTTGCATTTCCACAACTTCAGAGTGGCAAGGACTCTTCCGAAAATACCCACTTTCATCTCCTTCGGAACTCTCAATCTCTTCATCATCATCATCCTCGTCCTCCTCCTCCTCATTCCTAGGAGCAAACATAGAAGAAGCCTCCCTTCTGTCAACAATGTCACAAATAATATCTCCTGCTTCACCATCAGATTCCGATATACAAATCCTAGGTAAATTAACATTCCTTTTGCGCACATTCATCTCCTTAGAACCTGACCACCATTACCACTATCAGTACTAAATTCTTGTTTGGATGAATTACTATCACCCCATGAACGACTAGTGTAACAAGTCTCCCAATCCCCTTCATATCTTTTCCCATTTGCCCAAATCATAACCCCTTTTCTCCATTCTCCAATATACTCATTCCCATTTCCCCAAACATAGCTCCCTTCCCCTTGTTGCAAATTTCACTTCCAAGAACCAACCTACAAATCCCCATTAGCATATAACTTGTCCCCAAACCCACGTTTCCGATCTGCTGCCCACCAACCCCGATACATGTCCCCACCAGCTTCGATAAACGTCCCATACCCATCCATTCTCCCATCCTTCATGAGTCGCCCCTGAAGGCCACGAAAACTTTCCTTTACCACTCGCCTTCCCTCTTCTCCGCTCACCTTCATACATACACCCATCAGACCATAAATACTTCACAATTCACATTACCATGCGGAACTTTTCCCAAAATGTTCCAGTGTACAGATCTCCGTTCGGAAGCTGCTGGAACTCAGCCATATCATCATTCGTCGGCGTTATGCAATGTGACCCAGCTTGCAATCTTGACCGATTAGCTGATGTACACAACGGAGGGATGATTATCACGTCTCCATCTTCTTTCGGACTAGTTTTCTTCGTCATAGTAGTAGCAGCAACAACAACACAAGGTTTCTTCACAGTTTCACGCATTTCCTTCTTTCTTTTTCAGCTCGACTCAACAGTACTGTGCTCTACGGAGAGTCGGTACCGACGACATTGCCGGTGCCGGGAGACTTTTTTAATGATTTTTTTTCTCTCTTTTTTTGGTGGTATTGTTGAGCACTCGGCACACTTATTCATTACTAATCTCGTATTTCTTTATTATCGCTAAGTTGTTATTTCTGGTGTTATTCATTACAGATTAAGGGATCAATGGTATTGGATTCATTAGTTTGAACTAATATAACATATACGCTTCAAAAACTCAAGATTACTTGTAAGCAAAAATTTAATCATCTACCGAAGCATGTGTAGATTATGATTTTCCATGTAATGCAATATGGATGCCAAAGGTGCTGATGAAATTGTGTGTTTTCACTACCTTAGATGCTTGAGGGTTGATTTGACAGTGGAAAATTTTAGTGAGCGAAAGGTTGTCTGGTGTTATATGTGTAAGGAGATGGGCAAGGACATGATCATCTTCTTATACATTGCCGGTTGAGTCTGTGGTTATGGTGGGATATGTTTAGGTAGTTTGATACTTTATAGGTAAGAGTGGACATGGTTCCACTAGTTATTGTTATAGTAACCTGTATTTATAAGGTTAATAAACAGAAACAGAAATAAGATGAAGTAGAAAATACATAAAATACAAGAAGTAATCCGAGTCCACAGAAACTACTGTATGTCCTTAAGAAATTTAATCCCCTCACTGTACCCAAGGTTATGGATTAATTTCTCCCAAGATAAAACGGATTAAACCTGTTAAAGAAATAGTGGTACCTCAAATTTCTTTAACTTCAGCGAACTTCAGAACAACAAAGGAGATTAAAAAACTTGAAGGTAGTCGATGCCGGGAAGAGAATCATTCTGGTTCACACACTTTCTCACCGAAAAATATGCCAGCCTACACAATTGTTGTCCCAGGTAAATGTTGTACGTGTATTTCAATAAAATAATCCTGAATGATCAATAAGCATCTGGCATCTCTGCAGTTTCTGCGTGAACAATTGAAGAATGGTTTATCTCATATTTGATCGAGAAGTTCATAACTAATCTAGAAATAGATTCCCAGCAATTACCAAGATTTGATTATCTTAAGTAAAATGCAATGACTAGCATAATTAATTTTGAATAATTTCATCTGACAAGAAAGCTAGCTCAAGTGGAAGGTGCTCTCCACCTCCAACCTTGAGGTTGGGCCGTGGGACTACTATGGTATAATAAATCATTTTACATATAGAGGACACTGTTACATATATCAATGAACCTACAATAGAAATAATCTTGAAAAAATCGACATTAAATGGCTACCTTAATCGCATTACAGAGGTGTCGTAATTTGATACATCAGCGAGTCGAATTTTTTTCTTGTTCTTGAGAACTGTGCTGAAATACCTTTAGATTAAATGTGCAGGGTTTTTTAGGATGACCGATTATTGTGTATGTAGCCATATGAAGTCGAGGATTGAAATTAGCTCATTCCATGATTTTGATTGGAGGAGAGATTTGGGTTGGAGCTTTGAGAAGATTAGGACCATCATCTCTATTGGGAGATATTCCGACATTTTTCCTTGTTATGAAGTTGGGCGCGGTAGGGAGAGTCTAGAAAGAGAGACTGCTTGTTGGGTGTGGGCAGGTGTTTGTAGTATCAATAGTGAATAGAGATTTGATGCATTGATAAGAAGTCAGCAGAATCACTATTTATACAGGGCAAATAGTGAAACAACAATTGGATTCTCGTCAAAAAAGGAAAATCCTTGAATAATTTGCTTAAGATCTCTCCTTGCAATTAGGTAACAAAATCTAAAGACTAACCTACGTACCAAAAACAACAATTGGATTCTCATCTAGAAAGGAAATTCTTAAATAACTTGCGTAAGATCTATCCTCACATTTAGGTAACAAAATCTAAAGACTAACTTATGTACCAAAAACAACAATTGGAGGGAAATTTTTTTAATAACTTGTTTAAAATCTCTCCTTACATTTAGGTAACAAAATCTAAAGACTAAGAGCCCATTAAAGTTAGCTTAAATGAAGTAGCTTTTAAATTATAATTAAAATTCAAACTGAAATGACCTTTATGTTATAAATAAAAAGTAGAGGGAGGTACTTTTGGTTTTGGACTTATTTGAAGTCATTTTTTACCTTACCAAACACTTCTTAACTTATTTGAAATAATTTTTTATTTATTTATTTCAAGTTATTTTTTAGTTTTTGTATTAGCTAAACAATTCAAGAAGTCAAAAACTAACTTAAAAGTAGGTTTGATCAACTTTTAAGTCAATCCAAACACCCTCTAACTTATGTACCAAAAAAAAACAATTGAATTCTCATCTAGAAAGGAAAATTCTTTATTAACTTGCTTAAGATCACTCCTCACATTTAGGTAACACAATCTTGAGAATTTATTTGAGATTAACAATAAAACAAATTAGGGGAAAAGGGAAAATATACCCCTCAACTATGCAAATTTGAACGGATATACCCCTTCGTTAAAAAAAAGAAGCATATATACCCTCGTTGTCTAACTAATGATGCATATTTGGCCTTTTCCTACACAGATTGTTAAAAAAATAATCCTAAAAAACTGTTTGCTTAATTCCAAAGATGTCACGTGGTTTTCAAAAAGAGAATTTGAAAAAGGAAAAAAGGACAAATATAGCTCTGAACTATAGTAAATCATATGCAACTACCCTCTGTCATACTTTTGGGACATTGGTGTCCCTATTGTCAAAAAACTAGAGCATATATACCCTTCACTCTAATGGAAGACTAAATAGGGACACATGACACAATTTTATCGATTGATCCAATATTTAATAAATGTCGGGTTAGTGGATAAGATTATGACAGGTGTATGTCCGTTAATATAAATGGTATATACACTTTAGTTTTTGGACGGTGGAGGCACCAATGTCCCAAAAAATGAAGGATAGATGTGTACTATTTATGATAGTTCGGTAGTATATTTGTCCTTTTTCCCTTTAATAATGACTTATCGTCTTAGAGATCTATAACTTTAGTTTGAGTATTTACAATTCATAGCTACTAATTGGATTGCTACACGGAATCTCCTATTTCCTTAATCTCGCTCGCCTTCTTTCTCTCTTCCTCTCTCTATAACCCCCCCTCTTGTTCTTTGTATTTTGATTACCTCTCCATCTATCTATTTGTATTTTCTCGAATCTTCCTCTTAGTATTTTTGTCTCTCTTTGTATTTTGTATTCTCATCATTCTCTCTCTCTCTCTCTCTCTCTCTCTCTCTCTCTATCTATCTATCTATCTATCTATCTATCTATCTATCTATCTATCTATATATATATATATATATATATATATATATATTTGTTGTATTCATATGTGCATTTAGGTTGTTTAATCTCTCTCTCACATCCCCCTATCTATATTTTCTATGTCCACCTTTTTTGTATTACTATATATTTTAGGTGTCTTACGACTGTATTTGTTATATTCATAGTGCTTTTAAGTTAAACACCTAGTGTTTTTGTCTCCGATAGCATTTGAACCAGTGACCTCATGGTACTTAACCCGTTTTAATGACTACTAACATTTTATTTATTTTTGACGTCTGAATATAAATGCACATCTTAATGATTAATATGACGTCTCTTGATTTGAGTACTGAATAATTAAGACTATTTGTTGTAAGCATTGCTCACTTTGGCTTGGGTATTCGTCACATTGATTTCTCTATCATTTCAATACCTTAGCCATAACCTTACTCTGATACCAAAATGTCACAGATTTATACTAAGCACATGTGAGGCACTTGAAAATTTGCTCACAATTTTGTTATGACAGAGTTAGTCTAAAACTCTAGGAATTGCTAAGAGAATGGAAGTGAGAAAACAATGTTGGATTTTAAAAAGGTGTGAATGGAAAATGAAGAGTTGCGACTTTTATAAAGAGTTGTGACTTTTATGAAATGTTGCGACTTTTGATTTTTACGAAAAAGTTGCGACTTTTATGAAAAGTTATGACTTTTATGGAAAGTTGTGACTTTTATGATAGGTGACGACCTTTCTGAAAGATTGTGACTTTTTAAAGGTTTGTGACCTTTCCGGTAAGGCACAATAAGAACCTTTTCGCACTATCCTTTGTTTTCTATAAATTGAGGGTTTTCCTCTCATTTAAATAGAATTAATGGACTTCTTATTCAACTACTAAATCTAGTATTCTAAGTGTACTTTACTGCCGTTGAGTGGTTCACTGACACCGGAGTTTTTGGTATCTATACTCTGGTGATTGAGATCATTTTACCCCGGGAGGTCATATTCCAAATCAAACCTCGAATACTAGAGGGGAATAATTTCCTTAAGGGGACAATGTGAATTCAGTGGACTTGATCTTTTTCCTATTAAAAATTTTCCAGATTCTGGTACGTGTTTTACAAACTTTAGATTTGTGAATTTATTTCAGTTCTTCTATTCTTTTGTTCTTCACTAGTTTATTAAACTTGGTAACTTCGTGTTTCTGCAAATTTTGTTGGAATCAGTAAGATTCTTTAGATACATATTAACAACAATTCTTCTTTAAGAAAAATATTTCGTATATATATTTTTTTAAAATCTATTCCTGATTCTAGTTTCCCTACTAGTTCTGTGAAAATGTTCTTAAACTTTGTTTTCTTACAAAGATGTTCAAAGTTTTGTTCTAAGTATCTTTGGAATACAAGATGAACAACAATCATAAGGAAATTATTATACTGTTAGTATTTTTTTGTATTTTACTGATTGAGAGAATCTGATCATGAAAGTAGAAGATAAATGCATAACTTCTCCATAATTCGTTGCTCTGTTTTAGCAAAGTCGAAGTGAGAATGTAACAAATTTTTTTTATGGTATTCCGTTTAAAGATTACCAGGTAACCTTCTTATTAAATTATCTAAGGAGGAAAATAGTTTCTAAGAGTAATCATCTTTGATTTTTTATTTTTTTTATTATGTGTATCTTTGGAAAAAGATTTGCAAACCATATGTTGTAGAATGAATTTTACTTCGCAGATAATGTTGCTTTTAAAATTCTTTAGTTTGCAAAAATGAGAGATGCATATTTTTGTTTGATAAAATAGTATGTCAAATTGTTATAGTTGGAAGACTATTTGATAAGAAAAACATTTCTATGTGATAAAGAATATGTGTTATTCTGTTTGGAGAAAAAAAAACTTTTGTAGTTTTGTACTCCATGAGAAATATTAGTGTGTCTGATTTTTGTAGACTAAAAACTTTTGTGGTTTTATACTCTGGATAAATTAGACTCTGCAATTGGTTTGAAGAATATGAAAACTTCACATAATAAGTCAGTGTTGTACTTTTGATTTTCTATAAACTTCAATGTAACATAGAAATAAATTGTACAATTTTGTTTTGTCCTTATTGTTAATATTTAAAATACTAAGTGGCATGTCTATTTATGATAGAGAAAAAATACCAGTGACTTATAATTTGTGATTTTGTGTCTATGTGGAATGAACATTGACATTGTGTAAACATTGTCAAAGAGAATTGCAGCACTATAATTCTTTCGTAGAATAATGCTTCCAACATTAAAATATGTGGAAAAACTATTTTCAAATACTTGAAAAATATTTTTGAGATCACATTTGAAATGTGGGGGTTATTTGCTTATGATTAGACTTGGTGTCTAATTTAACTTTGGAACAAAATATATGAAATTTAATGATACTTTTGTATTATGTTATACCCACAAAATTCTCGTAGTATATTTGGTATTGTGGTTGTTGAGTTTCTCTATTACTAGTATATAGTGTGACTAGTATGAAACATCCAAATTATATATATACTTGTTCAAAATAATTATGTTCTTTTATAAAAAAAATATCACTTAAAATGTTGTGATTTTTCATGAAAAGATAGGTCTATTATAATAAAAGTATTTGCATAGACATGAATATTGGTGAATAGTCATTTGTTATGTTTTTATAAAAATAACAGTTGGACTATATTGTCTTTATTGAACCCGATGAAACTTTGTTCATAGGTAGTTCTACAACAATCACATTGAAAGTTATGGAAATGTCCTTCTGAAAAGGATATTTGACAATCTAAACAATGTTTGTATCACACAAAATTGTAAGAAATAGGAACAAAATATTAGTGAGGAAAAAGCTACCTCGCGAAGAGCTTTTCAAACTCAGTGTTTTTATTTGTTCTTACTTGCTTGAGTCAATGTTTGTGACATGACACTTGGGGCATGTCAATTACAAAACCTTGTAAGAATAATTGATCAACTTAGAAGTTTTGCCTAACTTTCAGTGCAATAAATAAAAATGTCAAGTTTTTGTGGAATCTAAGTATGTTGAGCATTCATATAAATCTGTTGAAAGGAATTCTAATCCCTTAGAATTGATTTACACTCACATTTATGATATGAAGTTAACACCATTTCATGGTGGGAAAAAGTATTTGTTACTTTTATTGAGAATTGCATTAGAAATGACTATGTCTATTTGCTAAATGGTAAGGATGAAGCAATAGAAATGTCTAGACAATGTAATATCGAAGTTGAAAATCAGTGAGAAAAAATATATAAGAAGTGATTAGAATGGAGAGTATAAATCTCATTGTGCAGATATATGTTTGGAAAGTGAAATATCAAACTACTGCCATATTCACCTCAATCTAATGAAAAACCGAACGTTGAAAAAAATGATGGATGCATTATTTATAAGTTCGGATTTACACAAAACTTGTGTGGAGGAACTATCCTTACTGCAAAAGGGATCAACAAAAAGTTTTGTCCTTTTAGAAAGAAAGCGATTTTGTTTGATCAGAATACAATCTTTTCCATATGAGAAACGGAAAGAAAGGAAATCCAACTTGAAATATTTCAAAGTGTGGGGGTATCTAGTCAAAGTCCAAGATCCTATTCCTAAATGAATTAAAATAGGACCTATGACTGTGGACTGTAATATTAGACTTGAGTAGTCTAGAGAAGGGTCTAAAAGGCTTAGGAAATGAAAAGGATAATGTACTTAATAAAGAGATTCAGAGGCTTAGTAAAATGTAAATGGAAAGTTAATTGATCTTCTTCAAGAAAATAAACCTATGGGTTCAAAATGAATCTTTATGAAGGAAAAATAACAGTTGATGGAACTGTTGAAAAATATAGAGCAAGACTTTGTGTCAAAGGCTTTAGAAAAAAAATAAGATTTTGATCTTATCGATATATATACTCGTTAATAATTAGATTTACATCCATTCGGATGCAAAAATTATTACTATGGTATATGACCTCCAAATTCATCAAATGAATGTGAAAAGAATTTTCTTAAATGTATAATTGGAGGAACAAATTTACATGGAACAACCCGAGGATTTTGTGGTACCTGGTAAATAAAAGAAAGTATGTGAACTTGTTAAGTCACATTATGGAAGCACCAAAAAAATGACCTAATTCAATCAAACCATGTCGGCAAATGGATTGAAGAATGATGGAAGTGATAAATGTGTTCACATTAAAATCATGAGGTCATTGTTTGTTTGTATATTGGTGATATGTTGATCATCAATAGAGACACTACTGACAAAAATGCTACTAAATGTATTCTATAAAGCAAGTAGAATGAAAATTATTGGAGTTGCTAATGCGATCTTAAATATAGGAATTCGTAGAACTCCACAATGTTTAACATTTTCACGGTCTCATTGCATTGAAAAGGTACTTAACTAGTTCAAATATTTGAATGTCAATATTGTCAAGTGTCCAATAAATGTGAGCTTTGCATTTCAAAAGAGTGAAAACAAAAGTGACTCACAATTGGATTATGCTAGATTTTTGGGAAGCATGATGTATATCATATAGTGTGTGCGATCAGATATAACATTTGCTATTTTAAACTGAGTCCGTTCACAAGTGATCCCAAATAAATTCATTAGATGACGATAAATAGAGTTTTGGAGTATTTAAAATAATACTTAAAATTATGTCTTGCATTATAACAATATCCAACAATATTGAAAGATATAGTGATGCAAATTGAATCATCGAAAGAATGAAGTAAAATTCACGAGTGCATATGTATTTATTACTGGTAGAGGAGCAGTCTCTTAGAAATATTTCAAAAGAGACATGTATCGCTAGCTCTACAATGATCTTTGATCTAGGTGCTCTAGATAAGGTCGGTTAATAAGTTAAAAGACTCCGGAATTCCTTGATAGATATTCTATTTTGGCCCGAATCATTGGCATTAGTATGCATACACTTTCACTGTCAAGATGCAATAGGTAGGGCATGGAACATGACATATAATGGAAAGTATTGTCATGTACGGCATAGACATGATACTTTTAGAAAACTACTCTCTAGTGGAATTATCAGAATTGACTATGTAAAGTCAAAGGATAATGTGTCGGATCCACTTACAAAAAGGCCTAACTAGAGAGAATGTTAAAAGATCATCTAAGGGAATGAATTTACGACTTAGGACAAGTCATCATGGCTGTAACTCTATCTAGCAGACTGGAGCTCCCAAGAGCTAGATTCAAGGAGAAAAACAAAGTTGTCAATGATGGTTCGACCTTGTCAATAAACTCAATCCATTCTTATGATGAAGACAATGCTCAGGGACAAGGATACAACATTAAGGCTTGTTAATGAGTTAATAAAGCTTAATGGTTTTAATGATTTGCTAAGTTTGGCAGAGTTGACCAAATAGTGTATCTACGCGATAACACAGTTAGAAATCACCTATGTGAGTGTGAAGTGTAAGCCTGTTCAAAGAAGATGATTGTCAAAAGTCCATCTCTCTATACACTCATGAAACCAGGAGGTGTTTTGTGTGATATATGGTTGTCTAGGTATACACCAGAGTTCGACGGTTCAAAGATATCGCATCTACCGATTGACCGAGTATATCCGACATATGTTCACTATGAAAAGTCCAAGGGGAAACCTACTTATCCAGATGCAATTAATTCTTTCTTGTAAAGTAAACATACTTGTCTGTTTCTTTGTCTTTGAGTCATTCCCCATTCATGTGGGGGATTGTTGGATTTTAAAAAGGTGAATGGAAAATGAAGAGTTGCGACTTTTATGAAGAGTTGTGACTTTTATGAAATGTTTCGACTTTTATGAAAAGTTGTGAATTTTACGTAAAAGTTGCGACTTTTATGAAAAGTTGTGACTTTTATGATAGGTGACGACCTTTCTGAAAGATTGTGACTTTTTAAAGGTTTGTGACCTTTCCGGTAAGGCACAATAAGAATATTTTCGCATTATCCTTTGTTTTCTATAAATTGAGGGATTTACTCTCATTTAAATAGAATTAATGGACTTCTTCTTCAACTACTAAATCTAGTATTCTAAGTGTACTTTACTGTCGTTGAGTGTTTCGCTGACACCGAAGTTTTTGGTATCTATACTTTGGTGATTGAGATCATTTTACCTTGGGAGGTCATATTCCAAATCAAACCTCGAATACTAGAGGGGAATAATTTCCTTAAGGGGACACTGTGAATTAAGTGGACTTGTTCTTTTTCCTATTAAAATTTTTTCAGATTCTGGTACGTGTTTTACAAACTTTAGATTTGTGAATTTATTTCAGTTCTTCTATTCTTTTGCTCTTCACTGGTTCATTAAACTTGGTAACTTTGTGTTTCTACAAAGTTTGTTGGAATCATTAAGATTCTTTAGACACATATTAACAACAATTCTTCTTTAAGAAAAATATTTCGTATATATATTTTTTTTAAATCTATTTCTGATTCTAGTTTCCCTACTAGTTTTGTGAAAATGTTCTTAAACTTTTTTATCTTACAAAGATGTTCAAAGTTTTGTTCTAAGTATGTTTGAAATACAAGATGAACAACACACAAGACTTTCTAGGAAAAAATTTATTGTAGAGAACTTTGATTTTTTTGTTTTGAAAATATTGTATAGTTGTACATAGAGTATCAATTGTCACCAGAGGAGTATCTAGATGGAGTTCTGTGGGTTCACGTGAACCCATGCTCTCCTTTTTGGATCATATATAGTAGTGTTATATTTTTCAAAAGATAATTAAATATAGAGGTGTGAATCCACGTTTAAAGTAGCATATAATGATACAATGATGATTGGGTGCACCTCTCTAAGCAAATATATAAACTCATATCTATCTTATTTTTTGGTAACACTCCTCCAAGTGGTTATCGGTAACCCTTTTGGCATTTCAATCAATTTATGTTTTGTGTTTTTGCTTTAATCTTTCAAAATTTTCTAGTGTGCTACATCAGGAATTTCTAATTAAAAAATAGCACTGCTAAATTTTAATATAATTAATCATGTGTATATTAAAATTTAAACTAGGTGTATTATGTATGTTGGACCTATAATTTAAAAACTTAATGGTTCTTTACTAAGAACTTAAAGGTCAAATCGATCTAATTTATATCTTAGATACATTTTTTCGTAATAGTGCACACATCCTTCTTAAATGCTGGATACGCTTCTGATTTCCATACATATAAAAATACGGCTCCCCATTACTAAAAAACTTCAAAATGATACTAATAAAGAGTAGAAAATAAAGCAACCATCTCAACTAGAGATAAATGCCGAAAAACATAACAATTTAAAAGATAAAAGCATAAGAGGGATTCAAGCCACGATCAACAACCACCACTAGTACATTTATGGACAAAGTGACCATTCTCACCAACAAGTCTTGTCTCTTTGATAGGGAATGTAGCTAGAGTGAAGGCGGCGAAGGTGGTAAATACTCTAGTGATTCCCATACTTTTAGACTAACTTAGTATAGCATGACCGTGAGCAAGTGTCGCGAGAATGTGAGCAAATTGTCAAGTGTCATACATGTGTTCTGTCGAAGACTAAGTCTGTGACACTAAGCTGTATTAAAAGCTACCAGCTTAATAATTTATGTTATTCAGGAATTCAGCTGCTTGACTATTAGACACACTAGAACAGGAAATTTTTCAGAGGTAGAATGGATGGAATCATGTGACGAGCAATTTCAACACTCAATTTCAATCAAGACATATAACTCGCGTACAAGTTTTGTTGTATGAAATATGGTCAAAATATACAACTTGCACATGATTTGTATACAATTATATTATCGGTATTTTGTATGCATCATATATGTAGGGTGTGTATCATTTTATATCCAGGCTCCAATGATATATTAGTCAGAAAAATAACATATATATGCCATGTTAGACCTGATCTTAAGCCTACATAAAAAAAGAAACAGTTTGCGAAGATGAAGCTAAAGACCAAAGACGAAGTGAGCAACATAAATGATCCAGCTGAAAATATGACCTTTGCTTCTTATCATCCCAGAGAGAGCCCAGTTAGAATATGCCACTTAATAAATAATAATAAAAATAATTTAAAAAAATTAAAGTTTTAAGGGTAAAAATAGACCAAAAAGGTGGACTGAGGGTTTGGGGTGTGCAAAATATCGAACTGAAAAAATATTATTGAGTTATTGAGTTTTTAATGGGTTTATTAAAAAATTATGGGGTTATTGGTTCGATATCAGTTTTTACTATACCCAATAACCCAATAAGACGATAATAATTTATTATTTTACCCTTATTTAATTATTAATAATTTAATATATAATTAGACACTATAATTATATCAACTTATTATTACTCTACCAATTTCACACTGGACCATTTTACTAGTTTTTACTGTTACTCAAAAACTAAAGATTAAAGTAAAGGGTTTGGCAATTATAATTATTTGATTTTTGTTTAGTCTTGTTGGACTATATTATTTTAGTTTTAGTTTGTAATTGTAGGTTATAACATTTGCAAGTTTATAAAGGTCCGTAATTTAACTAACATAAAATATTTCATACTATGTTTTGGTGGTAACATGTAATTATAGCCTTGGTACTATATTTTCTCTTATTGATGGAATTTCTCATTATCTTTCTTGTTTCACTATACCAAAGCATTTAGAGAAGTGAGAAGACATAAAATATTTTATGGACATTTTCTTATTGGGTAAATCGAAAATCGAATCCAAAATGATCAAAAACTGATAAAGGATATCTTATTGGTTTGTTATTGGTTATCATATTTAAAAATCGAAAACTGATAAATCGAACGATAATACATAACACCAAATCAAAACAACCAATACACACCCTGCTGATGGATATTTTTAACCCAATAGGTGGATGATGAGTATATTTGGACCTTTTCGAATAGTTTAAGTTTGACCATTTTTCGTATATCATATTTTATCCGTCGAATACATATATCAAGATACATGTATTCGAAAATTTGAATTAAAGAGATACATATTTTAGTAATTTTGAATTAAATATACTTAACCGATTTACTGAAATAAATGAGTAATTACGCTTAATTAATAACTAATATTGATTTGCAAATTCATGGATATCAATTCTAACAAATCTTTCTAATATAACCAAATCCTAAAACCACACTAATTCTCTTATTGAAAAATTATCTTCTTGGCAACAATTTTTATTTTGTTTCTTGCATTTGATAATTTTTGAAAAATGATCAATATCCCCATAAAGATCGATGAAATACTTCTCAAAGGATAATGTGACTTACCATGATCTTGTTGAAGGTAATTCCATGGAACTACAAATCGATTGTAGTCATAATATTTGGGACTCAATTTTGAAAAATTACTTTACCTTTTGACTTAATGCAGTTATCCAACCTTCTTTGCAAATCATGTTTCTATGGAAGGAGAATGTAACTCTAGACATGATATGGATCTTATAGGGAAGATTACTAGCTTTACATCTTATAGTTATGTACTAATGTAATTATGACAAAATATATAAATCTGATTTTGGATTGTATCCATCATGCGTAACAACTGCAGAGAACATTATTTGATGGTGAAATAGTTTTTGTGTTGGATACACAATTGTTTGATTTCATTTTTTTCCCTCTGTAATAAAAGATTTGAATAGTCTTGGATACATTTAGTTTAGGTATGAAAAGTTGTTTTTTTATATTTTATTTTTTCTTTAGATACATGATGCAAACATACATAGATACACTATTTATCATATTAGATACATGTATATGAAACATCTATAGAATACATATAAAAACATACTTAGATTCATGAAATAATCATATGAAATACGTGTCACAATCGTATATAGATACATGAGAATATGAGCGAAAAAGGAAATAAAATCTTAATTTCCCTCCTTGAATAATGTTGAATGAATATTATCAAGAAGTAGTTCTGAATTTAGTACATGCAAACATTGGATGTGATGTGAGAGAAAGTAAAATTTGAATTGTTAGTATTCCATTAGTTAAGAAATAATTATTCAAATATCATACTAATAAGAGATTTGTGTATTTGATTTAATTTTTCAAAATATATGATATAATTATTAAGAAGTGGTATTATATGTAATTTTTTAAACTAAAGGTAGAAATATGTATATATGATACTAAAATATGTCTTGTTAATTGATTTTTTAATTTTAAATAAACTTGAAAAATCCTATCCCAACAACATATTAAGTTGGGCCAATCCCACGGGCTAAGCCCATTTTGACATCTCTACTCCTAATTTTACATGCCATAATTTGAACCCTATTTTACTTAAAATATGTATTTATATGAATAAAACCTACTTCTTCTCACTTTTTTTTGAAATGATAAGAAATAACCAGCCGTCATTTTTTAGGTGTGCATAGATGAAACCCTAGTTCCTAGCCGCACTTACATAGATAAAACCCAGCTACTATGCAGTAGTTTGCAAATGACATAGTGCTAATTTACACTAGATAAGCTCGATTAAGAAGGCAAATCTTTTGATTTCGATCTCTACAATCAATCTAGTGCTCCTTCTTAATAGCAGACACCCATGCTTTGATTCTAAATCCCTAACCATCTCAGATATTCAATGTCTTTTCACCTTCTTCCACTTACTGTTACTGATTTTGTATTTATGGAAGAGATTGTGATTTGTGGCGGAAGAGGAAGATTAAACAAAAAATAAAATTTGTGGCTCTCCCAACTTATATATATATATCCAGTACGCCCTTAGCTTCTTCTGCTTTGATTCATTCTTCACATGTTTGATTCCTAAATAGATAAAAAGTCTTTTATTATTGTTAATTTTGCTAGCAATAAACCTGATATCTTAAAGATTTTGATTTCAAGAACACTTTTTTTCAACTTTATGGCAATTCCAATATGACCCATTACTGTTTCTTTCTGCCAGCATATGCGAGTTTCAGTGAATTTGATAAGTAGGGGAGATGTAAAATTAGTTCATCTATGGAATTTTCATATTTTAGTTAAACAATAAATGAAGATCCCCTGATGTATAGTGAAGTAGTAGATAAAAGGAAAAGAATTTATTAAATGTTGTGGTAATGTCCAAATAAAAAAGATGTTATCTTTTTTATAAGTTTCCCTTTAATAGAAAATAAGGAACTTTTCTGTTAAAAGCTTATCTAATTTACGTACTGGAAATATCAAAAGTAAAATAACTTAGATGCCTGTAAAAAATGTGTTTGGAGGTTAGAGGTGTTCCCTAACTTACTCTAGAGTGATTGTATGATGATGCTAAGACTTGGTTCTGGACTATGGGAGGTCACTCGGAACGTTTCCAGTACTCTTAGTCCATCTTTATTTGCATTGGCTATGGATATACTTAAGCATCACATTCAAGTATTGGTGCCTGGTTGCATGTTATTTGCACGTGGCATAGTTCTGATTGACGAGACACGGGGGGGGCGGGGGGGACTTAACACAATATTGGAGGTTTAGAGACATATTTGATTTAAAAGTTGAGCATGACCAAAATTGATTACTTGTAGTGCAAGTTGAATGACGTGTTTTATGAAGGGGATGTGGACGTGAGATGCTTGACACACATGTTGTCCCTTAGAGGAAGTTTCAAGTACATGGGTTAGTGTTACAAGGTAATGGGTAGATTGACGAGGATGTCACTCATCGTATTGGGGCATGGTGATGAAATAGAGGCTAACATCGGTGTTCTTTGTGATAAGAATAAACCACCTAAGCATAAAAGTTAGCTCTACCGAGTGGTGAGTCTTCTATATGAGGCTAAATGATGGCGATCGACAATTCGCGAGATGAGAGATGAGGATATTTGGTGAATGTTTGGTGCACGAGAAGAGATAAAATTAGGAATAAAGATATTTGGAACAAGTTAGAAGTGGATCCGGTTCAGGATAAGATGTGAAAAGTGAGCGTGAGATGGTTTGGGCATGTGAGGAGGAGAGATGCAAATGTCACGATTAGGAGGTTTGATTGGTTGGTCATAGTAGCTTGAGGAGTAATAGAGGTAGGCCTTAAAAGTATTTAGTGAGGTGATTAGACAATATATGAATCATCTCCAGTTTATCAAGAACATGAATCTTGATAGAATGGTGTGAAGGTCGAAGATTAGTTAGTTGGAAAGAGTTCTCGTTCACTCTAAGGGAGTATTAGTATTATTCGTTTCGTTCCCTTATTTTTTAGATTTCTATCACTAGCTGTTGCTTAAATGTCTTATTATCTTGTTATATTTATTTCTATTTCTATTTTTAATTGTTTACTCATCCAGTTTTTTTCTCTTTAAAACAACCTTTCTACCTTCTCAGGGCAAGGTATGCGTTCACTCTATCCTCCCCAAACCCCACTTGTGGAAACACATTGGGGTTGTTGCCTATACATTGTGAAAAGTAAATGATCTATAATCTAGATAATTTTTTTATGACAAGGGAAACCTGCAGCCGCTACTTTTAAGGTCTAGGTCATGTTAAGTTGCTAATAAGTTTCCGAAATTTATATTTGTTCAATTAAGTGAATGTTTGAAGATTTCATTTAATAAAGTAGGGTGCAACTTAATGCGCGTTTCAAAACTAGATTCCAAGGAATTACCAAAATTTGATTGTCTCAAGTAAAATGCAATGATTAATTTTGAAGCACTTAATCTGAGCAGAAAGGCTAGATCAATTGGACGAAATTCTCCACCTCCAACCTTGAGGTTGGGGGATTGAGTCATCAAGGTAACAAGGTGGAGAGGACCAGTATTGACTCCTAGGGACAAAGGGGTATGAGGTTGGTAGATTTAGGTTACCATATAAAAAATAATTAAAACATTATGTTGATCTAGTCAAATACAGAACCACAACTGAAGGAACACTCAAATTGATTAAAGTCGCAATAATAATCATAACACTTGAAATATAAGTATGCCTAAACCTCACAACATTTGTTCGTTTTTATTTCTGGCTCCAAGAAAAGCTTTGACACGCCGATGCATAAAATGATGCTTCAGGAGTTCACGTATTTGAGTATCATCGTCATCGTCATCTGTCGACTTCTCAGTTGACACTAACTCACCTTTATCTAGCAAAACAAGGCTTTATTCGTAAATTGTCATGATAAAAAGAGTACATAGTACCAGCAACATTGAAGCTTTCCTTTGTTTCCATCTCAGGATTATACTTAGCTAGCATCCCTGTTATATTAGTAAGAATATTTTACGACAATCAGTAACATCTAGTACCATGCCGAACTAGATCAAATTCCCTTGGCGCAGTGCAATATTATATTCTTTGCATAATGAATATGTGTCTCTATACCTTTTAATTACCCAAATGGAGTAACTACTTCACTAAACACGTGAACCAAAATTTGTGCAACATTCAAATTTGTAGGTGGTTCATGAACCAAAATTTTTGGTAATGATAATTCGTGAAATATCTCCTCATTGAGATCAAACATCATAAACATCTCCACCCTTCTCTCCCCATTCCTCTTGTATGCAATCCAGTGGACTTCCCCAAAAACTTCAACTTGTTTCCAAAAGTTTTCTACGACACCAATACCTGGAATAAAACCATCAAAATCCTTTTAGATTCCTGAACTAAGTGCATATATCTTGACTTTAGGTGGCATCAAGTATTTATCATCACCATGAGCATATGCCATCCCCAAAACTTTGTAGTCTCTTGTTTTAACAACAAAGCCAAACCCAAAGACAAACATGTAAGTCCTTGAGTTATCACAAAAAACAGGTGTCATTGGGAGGTGAGGCATCTGTATATCCTAGGGTTCCAAAGTACGAGACAACTTCTATATTCTAATAAGTCATCTAACACACAGAGAATAACGTTGCAGACACTAATTATCCTACAATAGAAATAATCTGGTACTTAGCCATTAAAAAACGATTTTAATAGTATTACAATGTCAAGATCTAATATATACACAAGTTATATTTTTTCCTTCTTGAGACCTGTTTTGAAATACCTTTTGAAAAAATGTGTAGGTTTTTTTTAGAATGACCGGTTGTTCTGTATGTAGTCAAATGGAGTCGGCGATTGAAAGTAGTACATCCAAAATTTTGATAAACATTTTAATTGGTGGAGAAAATTTTGATAAATATCTCTGACATTTTTCTTTGGTTACGAAGTTGAGTGGGAAAGGGAGAACTCTAGAAAGAGAGATTGATTGATGGGTTTGGGCATGTTTTGAAGTATCAATAGTGAATAGAGCTTCAATGTGATGCTAAGTAGTTAGAGGAAGCACCATTTATATATGGTAAATATAGTAAAGACTAAATTTTGTACCAAAAACAATAATTGGATTCTAATATAGAAAGGTAATTGTTCAATAACTTGCTTAAGATATATCCTCACATTTAGGAAACAAAATCAAGATAATTTATTTGAGCTTAACAATAATTTTTTTAGGAAAAAGGGGAAACTATACCCCTCAACTATGCAAGCTTGAGAGGATATACCCTTTGTTGAAAAAGTGATGCATATATACCCTCTTAATTTAAATGCATATTTGGACTTTTCATTAACAAATAATTTAAAAGAAAAATCCTAAAACTTTTTGCTTAATTCAAGAAATATACTTGGCTTCAAAATAGAGAATTCAAAAAATGACTAGTCATTTTTGAGATCCATTGCTTTAGTTTGAATCCCTTGTTTGAAGAAGTGATGCATATATACCCTCATAATTTAAACGCATATTGGTCTTTTCCTTAACAAATTTTTTAAAAGAACAATCCTAAAACTGTTTGCTTAATTCCAAAAATATACTTGGTTCAAAATAGAGAATTCAAAAAATGACTTGTCATTTTTGAGATCCATAGCTTTAGTTTGAGTATTTATTGTTTATAGTTACTGTTTGGATTGCTAAGTAGGAAAAAACTTCTCTCGCCTCTTTGCCCAATCTCGCTCGTCTCTCTTCTCTTTCTCTCTCTCTATATATGGTTGTATCCTCTCTCTCTCCTTATTTGTGTTCTTCATGTCCACCTTTCTGTATTTCTACATTTTTGAGGTGTCATGTAACTGTAGTTGTTGTACTGGTAGTGTTCTTGTCTCACCATGTCTTTGAACATGTGATTCACAGTGCTAACCCACTTTATTGACCATTTAGATGTCATTTGTTTTCATTAAGATTTAGATGTATGAATTTGAATGCATCTGAATGATTAAGAAGTTGTTTCTAGATCTGAATACCGGATAATTTCATCCATTCCGTCTCTCCAACTTTCCTATTCTAGTTTATCTAATAGCCAAGAAACTAAGTTTCCGAATAACATAAGCTAGTAAGCACCAAGTTTTTAATACAACATAATGTTGGGGACTTAGCCTTCTACTAAGCACACATATGACACTTGACAATTTGCTCATGTTCTTACACTACTTTTTCATGATCTTGTTATACCAAGTCAAACTAAAACTCTAGGAATCACCAGGAGAATGGAAGAGAGAACAGAATAGGATTGCTAGCAAAAATTGTATTGTGGAAAACTTTGATTTTTATTTTGAAAACATGTTTTCTTATAGTCAGCTGTACAAAGAGTATCTGTTGCAACACGAACACACACACACACACACACATATATATATATACATATATAAAATGACTCCCCATAACTAAAAAACTTCAAAAGATACTAATAAAAGCAGAAAATAAAACAACCATTTCAACTAGAGATAGATACCAAATAATATAACACCATTAAAGATAAAAACATAAGAGTGCTTAAAGCCACGATCAACGACCACCACTAGTGCATTCACGTGCAAAGTGACCCTCCTCACCATATTTGTAGCAACCGCCGCCGCCGCCACCATCTTGACCAACACAGCCAGAATCTCTACCACCTCTGCCACCACCATCTTCATCTTGGCTACATTCCCTATCAAAGAGTTCAGACACGTCATACTTACGGCGGCACTGATAGTTGTAGAGGAGGAAGCGACAAGTTGAAGTATGGCGAGTCTTGCCACTTTACGAGGGAGTGTAGCCAAAGTGATGGTGGCAGTTACGAAGGTGGTAGATACTCTGGTGGTGATGGTTGAGGTGGTGGCGGTGGCGACGATTGCTACAAATGTGGCGAGGATGGTCACTTTGCTCGTGAATACCAGTGGTGGTCATTGATTGTGACTTAAATTGTTCTTATGCTTTTATCTTTTAAGTTGTTGTGTTTTTCGATATTTATCTCTTGTTGAGATGGTTGCATTATTGTCTTCTCTTTATTAGTATTATTTTGAAGCTTTTAAAAAAAGGGTAGGCTTAGTTTTGTTCGTGCTGCAATGGATTCTCTCTATACAACTATATGATACATGTTTTCAAAGAAAAAATCAAAGTTTTCTACCAGACAATCTTTCCTAGAAATTCTCTTGCGTTCTCTCTTCCCTTCTCTTAGTAATTCTTAGAGTTTTAGGCTGACTTAACATAGCAAGATCATGAGCAAGTGGTACAAGAACGTGAACAAATTATCAAGTGCCTTACGTGGCTTAGAAGAAGACTTCAGTCAATGATATTATGTTGTATTAAAAACTTGGTGCTTACTAACTTATATTATTTTGCTTGACTATTAGACAACCTAAAAGTCTTAATCAGAAGTCAAATAACTATGATGAACGTATAATGTGTTTGGAGACTAGAGGTGTTCCCCAAACATACACTAGAGTGATTAAAGATAGGTATGATGATGCTAAGTCTTGGGTTTGTACTATTGAAGGTGACTCAGAATGTTTCCTAGTCGTGATAGAGTTGTACTAAAAATCTACTCTTAGTCCATCTTTATTTGCATTGGCTATTGATATACTTATGCGTCACACTCAAAGATATGTGTGTTGGTGCATGTTATTTGAACATGACATAGATTTAATCGACGAGACACGAAGGAGACTTAAACCAAGATTGGGGGTTTAGAGACATGCTTTCGAGTAGAAAGGTTTTAAGTTGATCATGACCAAAATTGATTACTTGGAGTGCATGTTGAATGACATATCTTATGAAGGGGATGTGGGCACGAGGCTTGACACAAATGTCATCCTTAAGAGAGAGTTTCAACCACATAGGTCAGTGATCCAAGGTAATTTGGAGGTTGATAAGGATGTCACTCATCGTATTGAGGAAAGTGATGAAATGAAGGCTAACATATTTGTGTGATAAGAGTGTACTACCTAAATATAACGATTACCTCTATCGAGTGGTGGTTAGATTGAGTCTGCTATATGAGGCGAAGTGTTGGCCGATCAATAATTCTCAAGTTCAGAAGATGTGATTAACGGAGATGAGGATGTTAGGGAGGAACCCTGGTGTAAAAAGAGAAATAAGATTAGGAATAAAGATAATGAAGATATTCAGGACACGCTAAGGGTGTCTCCCGTGCAATATAAAATGCGAAAAGTGAAGTTGAGATGGTTTGGGCATGTGTGGAGGAGAGGTGAAAATGTCACGGTTAGGAGGTGTGATAGTTTGGTCGTAGTATCTTGAGGAGTGGTAGAGGTAGGCCTCAAAAGTGTTGCGGTGAGGTGATTAGACAACATATGAAGCATCTCTAGTTTATCGAGTACATTACTCTTGATAGTAGGGTGTGAAGGTCGAGGATTAGGCTAAAAGGTTAGTAGGTAAGATTTTTGTTCACTTTCCTTGAGTATTAGCATTATATTCGTTTCTTTCCCCTTTTTTAAATTTCTATCACTACCTCTTATTTCTATATCTTGGTATCTTGATTCTATTTGTTGCTATTGCCTTCATTTCATTGTTTGCTCATCAAAGGCGCGCTTTATTAGCGCTTAAGCCATGAAGCAAGGCCAAAAACATGTTGAGCACGTTGCATCGCTTTATGTGCGCATCAGTGTCGTCTTGATGGTTCTAAGACAAACATTTCCTTGAAAATGAACTTCTTTATGAAGAAGTGAAACTAAATCATTGATACTTCACTTAATCATTACAAATAATCAATTTCTTGTCATATATTTGTCATCCATGTCTATAATTATTAGTCTTGAAATATATATATATATATATATATATATATATATATATATATATATATATATTTGTATTCTTTTTACCCTTTGCGCCTTTTTTCATTAAAGTCCAAACTTTATTTGCGCTTTGCGCTTAAAGCCCCCACGGACCTTAAAACTATTTTGCTCTTTTCACCTTTGATTACACTGAGCCAAGTTCACTCTATCCTCCCCACACCTCACTTGTGGAAAACAGTATTATCAAAGGCAAAAAACGCAAAAAGCTTTAAGGTCCTGAAGGCTTTAAGCACAAAGTGCAAATAAAGCGTGACCTTTAATGAAAAAAGGTGCAAAGGAAGAAAATAATATAAATATTACATTTAGTCTAAGACTAATAATTATAAACATGAATATCAAATATATGACCAAAGAAATTGAATTTTTTTTATGAGAAAGTGAAATATCAATTATTAAGTGTCACTTCTTCATACGAAGCTCATTGGTAAGGAGACATTTACCTTGATGACGACACTGAAGCACCCAACACGTTTTGAGCCTCGCTTATGGGGTTAAGTGCGCATTAAGATAACACTGGTGGGAACACATTGGGTTTGTTGCTAATACATTGTAAAAGTAGATGGTTAGAATCTTGATCACGCTTAATAGCTAATAAGTTTCCTAAATTCATATTTGTCCAATTATGTGAACGTTTGAAGACTTCCTCTAATTAAGTAGGGTTCAACTTAATGCGTTTTTTCGTTAAGAAAAAGCTTGCACATGTTATGAACTGTGAAAATCGATCAGGATATCTACTTTTGGTTACGACGCAATTAAATGTGCATCTCGGAAGGAAAAAGCTGGCAGATGTAATGAACTGAGAAAATCCATCAAGCTGTAATTTTTTCAATTTCAATGGTTAACAAAAAAAGAAGGATTTTAAACTTTTGAAATTTTAAAATGTTTGCTTGTGTCCTTTTTAAGGGAAGGGAGGCTAGCCTCCTCTCCACTTCTCTGTATCAACAATATAAATAATGTTGTTTAGTATTCACATAACTTATCGTTAGTTCTTTGTTTTTTGTTTTTTTTTTAATTTTAGAATAGAATCCTGAATAATCAATAAATTATTGGCATCTCTGCATTTTCTATGTGAACAATTGAAGAAAGCTCAGGACTTTTGTAGCGGTTTATCTCATGTTTGATTCAGAAGTTCATAACTAATCAAGAAATAGATTCTCAGCAATTACCATAATTAGATTATGTAGAGTAAAATGCAATGACTAGCACATTTTATTTTGAAGAATTTCATCTTACAAGAAAGCTAGCTCAAGTGGAAAGTACTCTCCACCTCCAACCTTGAGGTTGGGCCGTTGGGACTACTATGGTTTAATAAATCATTTAACATACAGAGGACACCGTTGCATATACCAATGATCCTACAATAGAAATAATCTTTCAAATAACCATTAAATGGCGACCTTAATCGCAGTAAAGAGGTGTCGTAATTTGATACATCAGTGAGTCGAATTTTTTTCTTCTTCTTGAGACCTGTGCTGAAATAACTTTAGAATAAATGTGTAGGGTTTTTTAGAATGACCGATTGTTGTGTATGTAGCCATATGAAGTCGAGGATTGAAATTAGCTCATTCCATGATTTTGAATGGAGGAGAGATTTGGGTTGGAGCTTGGAGAAGATTAGGACCATCATCTTTATTGGGAGATATTCCGACATTTTTCTTGGTAATGAAGTTGGGCGGGGTAGGGAGAGTCTGGGAAGAGAGACTGCTTGTTGGGTGTGGGCAGGTGTTTGTAGTATCAATAGTGAATAGAGATTCAATGCATTGATAAGAAGTCAGCGAAAGCACTATTTATACAGGGTAAATAGTGAAACAACAATTGGATTCTCGTTAAAAAAGGAAAATCCTTTAATAATTTTCTTAAGATTTCTCCTTGCATTTAGGTAACAAATCTAAAGACTAACTTATGTACCAAAAACAACAATTGGATTCTCATCTAGAAAGGAAAATTCTTAAATAACTTGCTTAAGATCTATCCTCACATTTAGGTAACAAAATCTAAAGACTAACTTATGTACCAAAAACAACAATTGGAGGGAAATTTTTTAAATAACTTGTTTAAAGTCTCTCCTCACATTTAGGCAACAAAATCTAAAGACTAAGACCCCATTAAAGTTAGCTTAAAAGAAGTAGCTTTTAAATTATAAATAAAAAATCAAACTGAAATGACATTTAAGTTAAAAATAAAAAGTAGAGGGAGGTACTTTTAGTTTTGGACTTATATGAAGTCATTTTTGACCTTACCAAACACTTCTTAACTTATTTGAAATCATTATTTATTTATTTATTTAAAGTTGTTTTTTAATTTTTGTATTATCCAAACGATTCGAGAAGTCAAAAACTGACTTAAAATAGGTTTGATCAACTTTTAAGTCAATCCAAACACCCTCTAAATTATGTACCAAAAACAACAATTGAATTCTCATCTAGAAAGGAAAATTCTTTAATAATTTGCTTAAGATATCTCCTCACATTTAGGTAACACAATCTTGAGAATTTATTGGAGATTAACAATAAAACAAATTAGGGGAAAAGGGAAAATATACCCCTCAACTATGCAAATTTGAGTGGATATACCCCTTCGTTAAAAAAGTGAAGCATATATACCCTCGTTGTCTAACTAACGATGCATATTTTGCCTTTTTCTCCACAGATTGTTAAAAAAATAATCCTAAAAAACTGTTTGCTTAGTTCCAAAAATGTCAAGTGGTTTTCAAAAAGAAAATTTTAAAAAGGAAAAAGGACAAATATAGCTCTGAACTATAGTAAATTGTATGCAACTATCATCTGTCATACTTTTGGGACATTGGTGTCCCTATTGTCAAAAAAATAGAGCATATATACCCTTCACTCTAATTGAAGACTAAATAGGGACACATGACACAATTTTATCCATTGATCCGATATTTAATAAATGTCGGGTCAGTGGATAAGATTATGACACGTGTATGTCCGTTAATATAAATGGTATATGCACTCTAGTTTTTGGACGGTGGAGGCACCAATGTCCCAAAAAATGAAGGATAGATGTGTAATATTTATGATAGTTTGGGGGTATATTTGTCCTTTTTCCCTTTAATAATGACTTATCATCTTAGAGATCTATAACTTTACTTTGAGTATTTACAATTCCTAGCTACTAATTGGTTTGCTACACGGAATCTCCTATATCCTCAATCTCGCTCGTCTTCTTTCTCTCTCCCTCTCTCTATAACCCCCCCTCTTGTTCTTTGTATTTTGATTACCTCTCCATCAATCTATTTGTATTTTCTCGAATCTTCCTCTTATTATTTTTGTCTCTCTTTGTATTTTGTATTCTCATCATTCTCTCTCTCTCTCTCTATCTCCCTCTCTCTCTCTCTCTCTATATATATATATATACATATATATATATATATATATATATATACACACATATATTGAGGTATCATGCAAATGTATTTGTTGTATTCATATGTGCATTTAGGTTGTTTAATCTCTCTCTCACATCCCCCTATCTATATTTTCTGTGTCCACCTCTTTTGTATTCCTATGTTTTTTTAGGTGTCTTTCGACTGTATTTGTTATATTCATTGTGCTTTTAAGTTAAACACCTAGTGTTTTTGTCTCCGGTAGCATTTGAACCAGTGACCTCATGGTACTTAACCTGTTTCACCGACTACTAACATTTTATTTATTTTTGACGTCTGAATCTAAATGCACATTTGAATGATTAATATGATGTCTCTTAATTTGAATATTGAATGATTAAGACTATTTGTTGTAAGCATTGCTCACTTTGGCTTAAGTATTCGCAACGTTGATTTCGCTATCATTTCATTACCTAAGCCGTAACCTTACTCTGACACCAAATTATCATAGATTTATATTAAGCACATGTGAGGCACTTGACAATTTGCTCACAATCTTGTTATGCCAAGTAAGTCTAAAACTCTAGGAATTGCTAAGAGAATGGAAGTGAGAACACAAGACTTTCTAGGAAAAAATTTATTGTAGAGAACTTTGATTTTTTGTTTTGAAAATATTGTATAGTTGTACATAGAGTATCCATTGTCACCAAAGGCGTATCTAGATGGGGTTCTATATGTTCACGTGAACCCATGCTCCCCTTTTTGGATCATATATAGTAGTGTTATATTTTTCAAAAGATAATTAAATATAGAGGTGTGAATCCACGTTTAAAGTAGCATATAATGATACAATGATGATTGGGTGCACCTCTCTAAGCAAATATATAAACTTATATCTATCTTATTTTTGGTAACACTCCTACAAGTGGTTATCGGTAACACTTTTGGCATTTCAATCATTTTATGTTTTGTGTTTTTGCTTTAATCTTTCAAAATTTTCTACTGTGCTACATCAGGAATTTCTAATTAAAAAATAGCACTGCTAAATTTTAATATAATTAATCATGTGTATATTAAAATTTAAAACTAGGTGTATTATGTATGTTGGACCTATAATTTAAAAACTTAACGGTCCTTTATTAAGAACTTAAAGGTCAAATTGATCTAATTTATATCTTAGATACATTTTTTCATAATAGTGCACACATCCATCTGAAATTCTGGATACGCTTCTGATTTCCATACATATAAAAATATGGCTCCCCATTACTAAAAAGCTTCAAAATGATACTAATAAAGAGTAGAAAATAAAGCAACCATCTCAACTAGAGATAAATGCCGAAAAACATAACAATTTAAAAAAGATAAAAGCATAAGAGGGATTCAAGCCACGATCAACAACCACCACTAGTACATTCATGGAAAAAGTGACCATTCTCACCAGCAAGGCTTGTCGCTTTGCTAGGAAATGTAGCAAGAGTAAAGGCGGCGAAGGTGGTAAATACTCTTAGTGATTCCCAAACTTTTAGACTAACTTGGTATAGCATGACCGTGAGCAATTGTCGCGAGAATGTGAGCAAATTGTCAAGTGTCACATGTGTGTTATGTAGAAGACTAAGTCTGTGACGCTAAGCTGTATTAAAAGCTACCAGCTTACTAATTTATGTTATTCAGGAATTCAGCTGCTTGACTATTAGACAAACTAGAACAGGAAATTTTTCAGAGGTAGAATGGATGGAGTCATGTGACGAGCAATTTCAACACTCAATTTCAATCAAGACATATAACTCGCGTACGAGTTTTGTTGTATGCCATGGTCAAAATATACAACTTGCATATGATTTGTATAAAATTATATTATTGGTATTTTGTATGCATCATATATGTAGGGTGTGTATCATTTTATATCCAGGCTCCAATGATATATTTGTCAGAAAAATAACATATATATGCCATGTTGGACTTGATCTTAGACCTATTATATAACAAATATAACTTATTTAATAATCAGAACATCATCTCTACATTAAAAAAGATGACATGTAATTACAGCCTTCGTACTATATTTTCTCTTATTGATGCAATTTCTCATTATCTTTCTTGTTTCACTATACCAAAGCATTTAGAGAAGTGAGAAGACATAAAATATTTTATGGACATTTTCTTATTGTGTAAATCGAAAATCGAATCGAAAATGATCAAAAACTGATAAAGGATATCTTATTGGTTTGTTATTGGTTATCATATTTAAAAATCGAAAACTGATAAATCGAACGATAATACATAACACTAAATTGAAACAACCAATACACACCCCACTGATGGATTTTTTAACCCAATAGGTGGATGAGGAGTATATTTGGACCTTTTTGAATAGTTTAAGTATATTTATGACCATTTTTCGTATATCATATTTTATCCGTCGAATGCATATATCCAAATACATGTATCCAAAAATTTGAATCAAAGAGATACATATTTTAGTAATTTTGAATTAAATATACGTAACCGATTTACTGAAATAAAGGAGTAAGTACGCTTAATTAATAACTAATACTGATTTGCAGATTCATGGATATCAATTCTAACAAATCTTTCTAAAATAACCAAATCCTAAAACCACACTAATTCTCTTATTGAAAAATTTTCTTGGCAACAATTTTTATTTTGTTTCTTGCGTTTGATAATTTTTGAAAAATGATCAATATCCCCATAAAGACCTGAAATACTTCTCAAAGGATAATGTGACTTACCATGATCTTGTTGAAGGTATTTCCATGGAACTACAAATCGATTGTAGTCATAATGTTTGGGAGTCAATTTTGAAAAATTACTTTACCTTTTGACTTAATGCAGTTATCCAACCTTCTTTGCAAATCATGTTTCTATGGAAGGAGAATGTAACTCTAGATATGATATGGATCTTATAGGGAAGATTACTAGCTTTACATCTTATAGTTATGTACTAATGTAATTATGACAAAATATATAAATCTGATTTTGGATTGTATCCATCATGCGTAACAACTGCAGAGAAAATTATTTGATGGTGAAATAGTTTTTGTGTCAGATACATCAATTGTTTGATTTCATTTTTTTCCTCTGTAATAAAAGATTTGAATAGTCTTAGATACATTTAGTTTAGGTATGAAAAGTTGTTTTTTTATATTTTATTTTTTCTTTAGATACATGATGCAATATACTTAGATACACTATTTATCATATTAGATGCATGTATATGAAACATCTATAGAATACATATAAAAACATACTCAGATTCATGAAATAATCATATCAAATACGTGTCACAATCGTATATAGATACATGAGAATATGAGCGAAAAAGCAAAAATAAAATCTTAATTTCCCTCCTTGAATAATGTTGAATGAATATTATCAAGAAGTAGTTCTGAATTTAGCACATGCAAACAGTGGATGTGATGTGAGAGAAAGTAAAATTTGAATTGTTAGTATTCCATTAGTTAAGGAATAATTATTCAAATATCATACTAATATATTCAAGAAGTAGTTCTGAATTTAGCACATGCAAACAGTGGATGTGATGTGAGAGAAAGTAAAATTTGAATTGTTAGTATTCCATTAGTTAAGGAATAATTATTCAAATATCATACTAATAAGAGATTTGTGTATTTGATTTAATTTTTCAAAATATATGATATAATTATTAAGAAGTGTTATTATATGTAATTTTTTAAACTAAAGGTAGAAATATGTATATATGATACTAAAATATGTCTTGCTAATTGATTTTTTAATTTTAAATAAACTTGAAAAATCCTATCCCAACAACATATTAAGTTGGGCCAACCCACTGGGCTAAGCCCATTTTGACATCTCTACTCCTAATTTTACATGCCATAATTTGAACCCTATTTTACTTAAAATATGTATTTATATAAATAAAACCTACCTCTGCTCACTTTTTTTTTAAATGATAAGAAATAACCAGCCGTCATTTTTAGGTGTGCATAGATGAAACCCCAGTTCCTAGCCGCACTGACAGCTACTATGCAGTAGTTTGCAAATGACATAGTACTAATTTACACTAGATAAGCTCGATTTAGAAGGTGAATCTTTTGATTTTGATCTCTACAATTAATCTAGTGCTCCTTCTTAATAGCAGACACCCATGCTTTGATTCTAAATCCCTAACCATTTCATATATTCAATGTCTTTTCACCTTCTTCCACTTACTGTTACTGATTTTGTATTTATGGAAGAGATTGTGATTTGTGGTGGAAGATGAAGATTGAACAAAAAATGAAAATTGTGGCTCTCCCAACTTATATATATATATATATATATATATCCGGTACGCCCTTAGTTTCTTCTGCTTTGATTCATTCTTCACATGTTTGATTCCTAAATAGATAAAAATTCTTTTCTTATTGTTAATTTTGCTAGCAATAAACCTGATATCTTAAAGATTTTGATTTCAAGAACACTTTTTTTTTCAACTTTATGGCAATTCCAATATGACCCATTACTGTTTCTTTCTGCCAGTATATGCGAGTTTCAGTGAATTTGATAAGTGGGGGAGATGTAAAATTAGTTCATCTATGGAATTGTCATATTTTAGTTAAACAATAAATGAAGATCCCCTGATGTATAGTGAAGTAGTAGATAAAAGGAAAAGAATTTATTAAATGTTGTGGTAATGTCCAAATAAAAAAGATGTTATCTTGTTTATAAGTTTCCCTTTAATAGAAAATAAGGAACTTTTCTGTTAAAAGCTTATATAATTTACATACTGGAAATATCAAAAGTAAAATAACTTAGATGCCTGTAAAATGTGTTTGGAGGTTAGAGGTGTTCCCTAACTTACTCTAGAGTGATTGTATGATGATGCTAAGACTTGGTTCTAGACTATGGGAGGTGACTTGGAACGTTTCCAATACTCTTAGTCCGTCTTTATTTGCATTGGCTATGGATATACTTAAGCATCTCATTCAAGGATTGGTGCCTTGTTGCATGTTATTTGCACGTGGCATAGTTCTGATTGACGAAACATGAGGGGCACTTGACACAATATTGGAGGTTTAGAGACATACTTTTGATTCAAAAGTTGAGCATGACCAAACTTGATTGCTTGTTGTGCAATTGAATGACGTGTTTTATGAAGGGGATGTGGACGTGAGATGCTTGACACACATGTTGTCCCTTAGAGGAAGTTTCAAGTACATGGGTTAGTGTTCCAAGGTAATGGGTAGATTGACGAGGATGTCACTCATCGAATTGGGGCATGGTGATGAAATGGAGGATAACATCCGGTGTTCCGTGTGATAAGAATATACCACCTAAGCATAAAAGTTAGCTCTACCGAGTGGCGAGTCTTCTATATGAGGCTATATGTTGGCGATCGAGAATTCGTGAGTTGAGAGATGAGGATATTTGGTGAATCTATGGAGTACGAGAAGAGATAAAATTAGGAATAAAGATATTGGGGTCAAATTAGAAGTGGATCCGGTTCAGGATAAGATGTGAAAAGTGAGCGTGAGATGATTTGGGCATGTGAGGAGGAGAGATGCAAATATCACGATTAGGATATTTGATTGGTTGGTAATAGTAGCTTGAGGAGTAGTAGAGGTAGGCCTTAAAAGTATTTAGTGAGGTGATTAGACAATATATGAATCATCTCCAGTTTATCAAGAACATGAATCTTGATAGAATGGTGTGAAGGTCGAAGATTAGTTAGTTGGAAAGAGTTCTCGTTCGCTTTAAGGGAGTATTAGTATCATTCGTTTCGTTCCCTTATTTTTTAGATTTCTATCACTAGCTGTTGCTTAAATATCTTATTATCTTGTTATATTTATTTCTATTGCCTATTTTTCATTGTTTACTCAACCAATTTTTTTCTCCTTAAAACAACCTTTCTACCTTCTCAGGGCAAGGTATGCGTTCACTCTATCCTCCCCAAACCCCACTTGTGGAAACACATTGGGGTTGTTGCCTATACATAGTGAAAAGTAAATGATCTTGAATCTAGATAATTTTTTTATGACAAGGGAAACCTGCAGCCGCTACTCTTTAGGTCTAGGTCATGTTAAGTTGCTAATAAGTTTCCGAAATTTATGTTTGTTCAATTACGTGAATGTTTGAAGATTTCCTTTAATAAAGTAGGGTGCAACTTAATGCGCGTTTCATAACTAGATTCCCAGTAATTACCAACATTTGTTCGTTATTATTTCTGGCTCCAAGAAAAACTTTGACATGCCGATGCATAAAATGATGCTTCAGGAGTTCACGTATTTGAGTATCATCGTCATTGTCATCTGTCGACTTCTCAGTTGACACTAACTCACCTTTATCTAGCAAAACAAGACTTTATTTGTAAATTGTCATAATAAAAAGAGTACATAGTACCAACAACATTGAAGCTTTCCTTTGTTTCCATCTCAGGATTATACTTAGCCTAGCATCCCTGTTATATCAATAAGAATATTTTACAACAATCTGTAACATCTAGTACCATGCCGAACTAGCTCAAATTCCCCTGGCGCAGTGCAATATTATGTTCTTTGCGCCATGAATATGTGTCTCCGTACCTTTTCATTACCCAAATGGAGTAACTACTGCACTAAACACGTGAACCAAAATTTGTGCAACATTCAAATTTGTAGGTGGTTCATGAACCAAAATTTTTGGTAATGATAATTCGTGAAATATCTCCTCATTGAGATCAAACATCATAATCACCTCCACCCTTCTCTCCCCATTCCTCTTGTATTCAATCCAGTGGACTTCCCCAAAAACTTCAACTTGTTTCCAAAAGTTTTCTACGACACCAATACCTGGAATAAAACTATCAAAATCCTTTTAGATTCCTGAACTAAGTGCATATATCTTGACTTTAGGTGGCATCAATTATTTATCATCACCTTGAGCATATACCATCCTCACAACCTTGTAGTCTCTTGTTTTAACAACAAAACCAAACCCAAAGACAAACATGTAAGTCCTTGAGTTATCACATAATAGATGTGTCATTGGGAGAGTGAGGCATCTGTATATCCTAGGGTTCCAAAGTACGAGACAACTTCTATATTCTAATAAGTCATCTAACACACAGAGAATACCGTTGCATACACTAATTATCCTACAATATAAATAATCTGGTACTTCGCCATTAAAAAAAAATTTAATGGTATTACAGTGTCAAGATCTAATACATACACAAGTTATATTTTTTCCTTCTTGAGACCTGTTTTGAAATACCTTTTGAAAAAATGTGTAGGTTTTTTTAGAACGACTGGCGGTTCTGTATGTAGTCAAATGGAGTCGGCGATTGAAAGTAGTACATCCAAAATTTTGATAAACATCTTAATTGGAGGAGAAAATTTTGATAAATATCTCTGACATTTTTCTTTGGTTAAGAAGTTGGGTGGGAAAGGGAGAACTCTAGAAAGAGAGATTGATTGATGGGTTTGGGCATGTTTTGAAGTATCAATAGTGAATAGAGCTTCAATGTGATGCTAAGTAGTTATAGGAAGCACCATTTATATATGGTAAATACAGTAAAGACTAAATTTTGTACCAAAAACAATAATTGGATTCTAATCTAGAAAGGTAATTGTTCAATAACTTGCTTAAGATATATCCTCACATTTAGGAAACAAAATCATGATAATTTATTTGAGCTTAACAATAATTTTTTTAGGAAAAAGGGGAAAATATACCCCTCAACTATGCAAGGTTGAGTGGATATACCCTTTGTTAAAAAAGTGATACATATATACCCTCTTAATTTAAATGCATATTTGGCCTTTTCATTAACAAATAATTTAAAAGAAAAATCCTAAAACTTTTTGCTTAATTCAAAAACTCTACTTGGCTTCAAAATAGAGAATTCGAAAAATGACTTGTCATTTTTGAGATCCATAGCTTTAGTTTGAGTCCCTTTGTTAAAAAAGTGATGCATATATACCCTCATAATTTAAACGCATATTTGGCCTTTTCCTTAACAAATTATTTAAAAGAACAATCCTAAAACTGTTTGCTTAATTCCAAAAATATACTTGGCTTCAAAATAGAGAATTCAAAAAATGACTTGTCATTTTTGAGATCTATAGCTTTAGTTTGAGTATTTACTGTTTATAGCTACTGTCTGGATTGCTAAGTGGGAAAAATTTTCTCTCGCCTCTTTGCCCAATCTCGCTCGTCTCTCTTCTCTTTCTCTCTCTCTCTATGTATGGTTGTATCCTCTCTCTCTCCTTCTTTGTGTTCTTTATGTCCACCTTTCTATATTTCTATATTTTTAAGGTGTCATGTAACTGCAGTTGTTGTACTGGTAGTGTTCTTGTCTCACCAAGTCTTTGAACATGTGATTCACAGTGCTAAACCCACTTTATTGTCCATTTAGATGTCATTTGTTTTACATTAAGATTTAGATGTATGAATTTGAATGCATCTGAATGATTAAGATGTTGTTTCTAGATCTGAATACCGGATAATTCCATCCATTTCGTCTCTCCAACTTTCCTATTCTAGTTTATCTAATATCAAAGCAACTAAGTTTCCGAATAACATAAGTTAGTAAGCACCAAGTTTTTAATACAACATAATGTCGGGGACTTACACATGTGACACTTGACAACTTGCTCACGTTCTTACACTACTTTTTCATGATCTTGTTATACCAAGTCAATCTAAAACTCTAGGAATCACCAAGAGAATGGAAGAGAGAACACAATAGGATTGCTAGCAAAAATTGTATTGTGGAGAACTTTGATTTTTATTTTGAAAACATGTTTTCTTATAGCCAGCAGTACAAAGAGTATCTGTTGCAACACGAACACACACACACACACACACACACACATATATATATATATACACATATATAACATGACTCCCCATAACTAAAAAACTTCAAACGATACTAATAAAAGCAGAAAATAAAACAAGCATTTCAACTAGAGATTAATACCAAAAAATATAACACCATTAAAGATAAAAACATAGGAGTGATTAAAGCCACTATCAACGACCTCCACTAGTGCATTCACGTGCAAAGTGACCCTCCTTACCATATTTGTAGCAACCGCCGCTGCCGCCACCATATTAACCAATATAGCCAGAATCTCTACCACCTCTGCCACCACCATCTTCTTCTTGGCTACATTCCCTAGCAAAGTTGTCAGACACGCCACACTTATGGCGACACTGATAGTTGTGGAGGAGGAAGCGACTAGTTGAAGTGTGGAGAGTCTTGCCGCTTTACGAGGGAGTGTAGCCAAAGTGATGGTGGCAGTAACGAAGGTGGTAGATACTCTGGTGGTGATGGTTGAGGTGGTGGCGGTGGCGGCGATTTCTACAAATGTGGCGAGGATGGTCACTTTGCTCGTGAATACCAGTGGTGGTCATTGATTGTGACTTAAATTATTCTTATGCTTTTATCATTTAAGTTGTTGTGTTTTTTGATATTTATCTCTTGTTGAGATGGTTGCATTATTGTCTACTCTTTATTAGTATTATTTTGAAGCTTTTTAAAAAATGGGTAGGTGTAGTTTTGTTCGTGCTGCAATGGATTCTCTCTATACAACTATACGATACATGTTTTCAAAGAAAAAATCAAGGTTTTCTACCATACAATCTTTCCTAGCAATTCTCTTGCGTTCGCTTAGTAATGCTTAGAGTTTTAGGCTGACTTAAAGTATCAAGATCATGAGCAAGTGGTACAAGAACGTGAACAACTTATCAAGTGCCTTACGTGGCTTAGTAGAAGACTTAAGTCAATGATATTATGTTGTATTAAAAACTTGGTGCTTACTAAATTATGTTATTTTGCTTGACTATTAGACAACCTAGAAGTCTTAATCAGAAGTCAAATAACTATGATACACGTATAATGTGTTTGGAGACTAGAGGCGTTCCCCAAACATACACTAGAGTGATTAAAGATAGGTATGATGATGCAAAGTCTTGGGTTTGTACTATTGGAGGTGACTCAGAACGTTTCCTAGTCGTGATAGAGTTGCATTAAAGATCTACTCTTAGTCCATCTTTATTTGCATTGGCTATTGATATACTTGCACGTCTCACTCAAAGATAGGTGCGATGGTGCATGTTATTTGAACAAGACATAGATTTAATCGACGAGATACGAATGAGACTTAAAACAAGATAGGAGGTTTAGAGACATGCTTTCGAGTAGAAAGGTTTTAAGTTGAGCATGACCAAAATTGATTACTTGGAGTGCACGTTGAATGACATATCTAATGAAGGGGATGTGGGAACAAGGCTTGACACAAATGTCATCCTTAAGAGAGAGTTTCAACCACATAGGTCAGTGATCCAAGGTAATTTGGAGGTTGATAAGGATGCCACTCATCGTATTGGGGCAAGTGATAAATTGAAGGATAACATCTTTGTGTGATAAGAGTGTACTACCTAAACATAATGGTTACCTATACCTTGTGGTGGTTAGATTGAGTCTGCTATATGAGGCAAAGTGTTGGCCGATCAATAATTCTCAAGTTCAGAAGATGTGACTAATGGAGATGAGGTTGTAGGGGTGGACCCGTGGCGTACAAAGAGAAATAATATTAGGAATGAAGATAATGAAGATATTCAGGACAAGCTAATGGTGTCTCCTGTGCAATATAAGATGTGAAAAGTGAAGTTGAGATGGTTTGGGCATGTGTAGAGGAGAGGTGCAAATGTCACGGTTAGGAGGTGTGATAGTTTGGTCGTAGTATCTTGAAGAGGGGTAGAGGTAGGTCTCAAAAGTGTTGTGGTGAGGTGATTAGACAACATATGAAGCATCTCGAGTTTATCGAGTACATTACTCTTGATAGTAGGGTGTGAAGGTCGAGGATTAGGCTAGAAGGTTAGTAGGTAATATTTTTGTTCACTTTCCTTGAGTATTAGAATTATATTCGTTTCTTTCTCCTTTTTTAAATTTCTATCACTACCTCTTATTTCTATATCTTGGTATCTTGATTCTATTTGTTGCTATTGCTTTCATTTCATTGTTTGCTCATCAAAGGTGCGCTTTATGAGCGCTTAAGCCCTGAAGCAAGGCCCAAACATGTTGAGCACGTTGCGTCACTTTATGTGCGCTTCAGTGTCGTCTTGAAGGTTCTAAGACAAAAAATTCCTTGAAAATGAACTTCTTTATGAAGAACTGAAACTAAATCATTGATATTTCACTTTATATATATATATATATATATATATATATATATATATATATATATATATATATATATATATATATATATATTTGTATTCTTTTTACTCTTTGCGCCTTTTTTCATTAAAGTCCACTCTTTATTTGTGCTTTGCGCTTAAAGCCCCCACGGACCTTAAAACTATTTTGCGCTTTTCACCTTTGATTACACTGAGCCATGTTCACTCTATCCTCCCCAAACCTCACTTATGGAAATCAGTGTTATCAAAGGCAAAAAAACACAAAAAGCCTTTAAGGTCCTGAAGGCTTTAAGCTCAAAGTGCAAATAAAGCGTGACCTTTAATGAAAAAAGGTGCAAAGGAAATATTATATTTAGTCTAAGATTAATAATTATAAACATGAATATCAAATTTATGACCAAAGAAATTGAATTTTTTTATGAGAAAGTGAAATATCAATTATTTAGTGTAACTTCTTCATACGAAGCTCATTGGCAAGGAAACACTTACCTTGGTGATGACACTGAAGCACACAACACGTTTTGAGCCTCGCTTATGGGGTTAAGCGCGCTTAAAGATAACACTGGTGGGAACACATTGGGTTTGTTGCCGATACTTGTAAAAGTAGACGGTTTAGAATCTTGATCATGTTTAGTAGCTAATAAGTTTCCTAAATTCATATTTGTCCAATTATGTGAACATTTGAAGACTTCCTTTAATAAAGTAGGGTTCAATTTAATGCTCTTTTTCGTTAAGAAAAAGCTTGCACATGTTTTGAACTGTGAAAATCGATCAAGCTATCTACTTTTGGTTACGGTGCAATCAAATGTGCATCTCGTAAGGAAAAAAGCTTGCACATGTAATGAACTGAGAAAATCCATCAAGCTGTAATTTTTTCAATTTCAGTGGTTAAAAACGAAGGATTTTAAACTTTTGAAATTTTAAAATGTTTGCTTGTGTCCTTTTTAAGGGAAGGGAGGCTAGCCTCCTCTCCGCTTCTCTGTATTAACAGTATAAATAATTTTGTTTAGTATTCACATAACTTATTGTTAGTTCTTTGTTTCTTTTTTCATTTTAATTTTAGAATAGAATCTTGAATAATCAATAAATTGCTGGCATCTCTGCATTTTCTATGTGAACAATTGAAGAAAGCTTAGGACTTTGGTAGCGGTTTATCTCATGTTTGAATCAGAAGTTCATAACTAATTAAGAAATAGATTCTCAGTAATTACCAAAATTAGATTATGTAGAGTAAAATGCAATGACTAGCACATTTTATTTTGAAGAATTTCATTTGACAAGAAAGTTAGCTCAAGTGGAAAGAGCTCTCAGCCTCCAACCTTGAGGTTGGGCCGTAGAGTCATAGGGAGAGAGGACTCTTGGGTTAATATGTAAAAAGTAATTAAAAGATTCTGAACATTGATTAGTTGATCTAGTCAAATACGAAACCACAACTAGAGAAAAAACTCAAATTTATTAAAATCACAATAATGATCATAACAATTGAATTACACCAAACAACAAATAACTGTGATAAAATAAATTGCGAAGGACTGAGAAGGAAAATATTCCATCTCCCCTATAAGTATGCCTAAACTTAATAAAAAATTGTTCGTTTCTACCACATGATATCTATATGATAATAAATCATCTAACATACAGAGAACCATTGCATATACCAATGATCCTATAATAGAAATAATCTGGCAATCCAACATTAAGAGGTGATCTTAATGGTATTACGTTGTCAAAATCTGAGAGTTTTTTTCCTCTTTAGACCTATGCTGAAATACCTTTTAAAAATGTTATCAAAATGTCAAGGCTCCCACCCAAATCTCTCCTCTAATTAAGGTGTTCATTAAAATCTTGGAATGCATTAATTCCAAGCCATGACTTCATATGACTACATACACAACAGTCGGTCCTCCTAAAAATCTCTTCACATTGGGGTTTCTAGGAGGACCTACTGTTGTTTATGTAGCCATATGAAGTCGGGGCTTGAAATTAGTGCATTCCAAGATTTTGCTAAACACCTTAATTGGAGCAGAAATTTGGGTGGCAGCCTTGAGATTTTTGATAATACATTTTATTAAAAGTAATGTCAACATAGGTCTCAAGAGGGAAAAAATTCAACTCGTTGATGTATCAGCTTTTGACAATGTAGTACCATTAAGATCACCTCTTAATGTTGGATTTTTAGATTATTTCTATTGTAGGATAATTGGTATATCCAACGGTGTTCTCGGTATGTTAGATTATTTATTAGAATATAGAAGTCGTGTGGTACTTTGACATCCTAGCTTATCCAGATGTCTTACCCTCGCAATGACTCCTCTTTCCTGTGATAACTCAAGGACTTACACGTTTGTCCTTGGGTTTGACTTTGCTATTAACACAAGAGACTACAAGGTTACGAGGATGGACTATGCTCGTGGTGATGGTCAATGCTTGCTGCCACCTAGGGTTGATATTTATGGACTTAGTTGAGGAATCTCAAAGGATTTTGATGGTTCTATTCCAGATATCTGTGTCGTAGAGTATTTCTCTACGCAGGTTGAAATTTGTGGGGAAGTCCAATGGACTGCATACAAGAGGAATAGGGAGAAAAGGGTGGAGTACTTGATTGTGATGTTTGATCTCAATTAGGAGATTTTTCAGGAATTATCAATACCCGATATTTTGGTTAATGAACCGCCTACGAATTTAAATGTTGCACAACTTGGGGATTACTTGTCGTGTATCATTTAATTTACCATAAATTTAAAGTAGTGAATCCAAAATCAACAACAAAAAGTGAAGTTCATAACATCTACAACAAAAGTTACCAAGTTTTTTAAAAAGTTGATAACATCTACAACAATACTAGTGAATTTAAATTTTTTTAATGAATCAGAAGACATTGTTGTTGAGCTTTTTTTTTTTTGATAGGTAACACACTTTTTCAACTTCCAATAATCTACAAGTCATTGCTAACACAAATTAAACAAGGAAACTAAGCATTATTTTTTGTCGTGGAACACAGTAACTACAAATACTACCAAAAAAGATTTCTTTGCTGTACATTTCATCAAAATCTTCATGTTCACTCAACTCCACAATAACCAGTCATCACATAATCAGCAAACAAGTGCGTTAACCGGTTCAACTAATTCCAGTCTCCATATGCTTATCTACATGCTCTTTCCATTCTCCTTGCCCTTCGTCTACTTTAAAGATTCTACTTATAAAATCTCGAAATCTTTTAGAGTAGAGCTTAGGATCAACAGCAGATATAGAAGTGTGATCCACCTGAAATGACTTGTATGCATGTTCTAGTCTTTTGCTGATATCATAATCTTGAAGAATGTCAGTGATGCCCAGGCAAAGGATAGAATTATTAGCCTCACAGATACCCTGTTCAGAAGTTGACTCACTTCCACTCCTTGTCACACACATCTCCCTTGCAGGCACATTTGCAGCTGAACTTACAGGTGAATTCCTTTTGTCAATGATCAGTCCCTTATCAGGACTTTCTGCATCACATCAGCAATAATCTTGAGCATCAGCTTTGCCAGAAGGTGACAAATTCATCTCGCCATTGTTACTATAATTGCAGATATGAACACCAATCAAAAGACTGTAATCCATGATATTTTCAGCTTCCAGAAACTGAAAATCTATATCAATTTGCCTTATAAGCTCTTTATACCAAGATTGAAAGACAGTTGAGATCGAGGTTTTTAAGCGTAGTAGTCTCATCGGCCTTTCCTCCTGGCTTATCAGTTGTACGGCCATACGAGGATCCCTTTAAATCAAAACGCTTATGGATCACATGTTCGGAGTAGAACAGGTTCCCCATAACAACAAACGTGTCTTTTGAAATCCAACTATTTTAAAACAGTGTACACCAAAAAAACCTTGTCACCAAGGAGCTTGGGTACTGACTAAAATGCAGATAATAACTTTGAAGCATTCTAATGAACACCTTAACTTCGGACTTCTTCAAAGTTTTGATGATAAATCTATCACACTGCCACTTTTCCCAGGGGAAGACAGTTCCCTAAGTGCATCACTTCCACAGATAGCTAGCATGTATTCAGCTGGATCTATTCCAAACAACTCCCTAAGTAATTGGGGCATGCTTCTGAGTAGAATACCTGATACCTAGCAGAAGACTAACAACCAAATCATAATTCTTATGTCCCTTGGTTATTGGTTGCATTTCCACAACTTCAGAGTGGCAAGGACTCTTCCGAAAATACCCACTTTCATCTCCTTCGGAACTCTCAATCTCTTCATCATCATCATCCTCGTCCTCCTCCTCCTCATTCCTAGGAGCAAACATAGAAGAAGCCTCCCTTCTGTCAACAATGTCACAAATAATATCTCCTGCTTCACCATCAGATTCCGATATACAAATCCTAGGTAAATTAACATTCCTTTTGCGCACATTCATCTCCTTAGAACCTGACCACCATTACCACCATCAGTACTAAATTCTTGTTTGGATGAATTACTATCACCCCATGAACGACTAGTGTAACAAGTCTCCCAATCCCCTTCATATCTTTTCCCATTTGCCCAAATCATAACCCCTTTTCTCCATTCTCCAATATACTCATTCCCATTTCCCCAAACATAGCTCCCTTCCCCTTGTTGCAAATTTCACTTCCAAGAACCAACCTACAAATCCCCATTAGCATATAACTTGTCCCCAAACCCACGTTTCCGATCTGCTGCCCACCAACCCCGATACATGTCCCCACCAGCTCCGATAAACGTCCCATACCCATCCATTCTCCCATCCTTCATGAGTCGCCCCTGAAGGCCACGAAAACTTTCCTTTACCACTCGCCTTCCCTCTTCTCCGCTCACCTTCATACATACACCCATCAGACCATAAATACTTCACAATTCACATTACCATGCGGAACTTTTCCCAAAATGTTCCAGTGTACAGATCTCCGTTCGGAAGCTGCTGGAACTCAGCCATATCATCATTCGTCGGCGTTATGCAATGTGACCCAGCTTGCAATCTTGACCGATTAGCTGATGTACACAACGGAGGGATGATTATCACGTCTCCATCTTCTTCCGGACTAGTTTTCTTCGTCATAGTAGTAGCAGCAACAACAACACAAGGTTTCTTCACAGTTTCACGCATTTCCTTCTTTCTTTTTCAGCTCGACTCAACAGTACTGTGCTATACGGAGAGTCGGTACCGACGACATTGCCGGTGCCGGGAGACTTTTTTAATGATTTTTTTTCTCTCTTTTTTTGGTGGTATTGTTGAGCACTCGGCACACTTATTCATTACTAATCTCGTATTTCTTTATTATCGCTAAGTTGTTATTTCTGGTGTTATTCATTACAGATTAAGGGATCAATGGTATTGGATTCATTAGTTTGAACTAATATAACATATACGCTTCAAAAACTCAAGATTACTTGTAAGCAAAAATTTAATCATCTACCGAAGCATGTGTAGATTATGATTTTCCATGTAATGCAATATGGACGCCAAAGGTGCTGATGAAATTGTGTGTTTTCACTACCTTAGATGCTTGAGGGTTGATTTGACAGTGGAAAATTTTAGTGAGCGAAAGGTTGTCTGGTGTTATATGTGTAAGGAGATGGGCAAGGACATGATCATCTTCTTATACATTGCCGGTTGAGTCTGTGGTTATGGTGGGATATGTTTAGGTAGTTTGATACTTTATAGGTAAGAGTGGACATGGTTCCACTAGTTATTGTTATAGTAACCTGTATTTATAAGGTTAATAAACAGAAACAGAAATAAGATGAAGTAGAAAATACATAAAATACAAGAAGTAATCCGAGTCCACAGAAACTACTGTATGTCCTTAAGAAATTTAATCCCCTCACTGTACCCAAGGTTATGGATTAATTTCTCCCAAGATAAAACGGATTAAACCTGTTAAAGAAATAGTGGTACCTCAAATTTCTTTAACTTCAGCGAACTTCAGAACAACAAAGGAGATTAAAAAAGTTGAAGGTAGTCGATGCCGGGAAGAGAATCATTCTGGTTCACACACTTTCTCACCGAAAAATATGCCAGCCTACACAATTGTTGTCCCAGGTAAATGTTGTACGTGTATTTCAATAAAATAATCCTGAATGATCAATAAGCATCTGGCATCTCTGCAGTTTCTGCGTGAACAATTGAAGAATGGTTTATCTCATATTTGATCGAGAAGTTCATAACTAATCTAGAAATAGATTCCCAGCAATTACCAAGATTTGATTATCTTAAGTAAAATGCAATGACTAGCATAATTAATTTTGAATAATTTCATCTGACAAGAAAGCTAGCTCAAGTGGAAGGTGCTCTCCACCTCCAACCTTGAGGTTGGGCCGTGGGACTACTATGGTATAATAAATCATTTTACATATAGAGGACACTGTTACATATATCAATGAACCTACAATAGAAATAATCTGGAAAAAATCGACATTAAATGGCTACCTTAATCGCATTACAGAGGTGTCGTAATTTGATACATCAGCGAGTCGAATTTTTTTCTTGTTCTTGAGAACTGTGCTGAAATACCTTTAGATTAAATGTGCAGGGTTTTTTAGGATGACCGATTATTGTGTATGTAGCCATATGAAGTTGAGGATTGAAATTAGCTCATTCCATGATTTTGATTGGAGGAGAGATTTGGGTTGGAGCTTTGAGAAGATTAGGACCATCATCTCTATTGGGAGATATTCCGACATTTTTCCTTGTTATGAAGTTGGGCGGGGTAGGGAGAGTCTGGAAAGAGAGACTGCTTGTTGGGTGTGGGCAGGTGTTTGTAGTATCAATAGTGAATAGAGATTTGATACATTGATAAGAAGTCAGCAGAATCACTATTTATACAGGGCAAATAGTGAAACAACAATTGGATTCTCGTCAAAAAAGGAAAATCCTTGAATAATTTGCTTAAGATCTCTCCTTGCAATTAGGTAACAAAATCTAAAGACTAACCTACGTACCAAAAACAACAATTGGATTCTCATCTAGAAAGGAAATTCTTAAATAACTTGCGTAAGATCTATCCTCACATTTAGGTAACAAAATCTAAAGACTAACTTATGTACCAAAAACAACAATTGGAGGGAAATTTTTTTAATAACTTGTTTAAAATCTCTCCTTACATTTAGGTAACAAAATCTAAAGACTAAGAGCCCATTAAAGTTAGCTTAAATGAAGTAGCTTTTAAATTATAATTAAAATTCAAACTGAAATGACCTTTATGTTATAAATAAAAAGTAGAGGGAGGTACTTTTGGTTTTGGACTTATTTGAAGTCATTTTTTACCTTACCAAACACTTCTTAACTTATTTGAAATAATTTTTTATTTATTTATTTCAAGTTATTTTTTAGTTTTTGTATTAGCTAAACAATTCAAGAAGTCAAAAACTGACTTAAAAGTAGGTTTGATCAACTTTTAAGTCAATCCAAACACCCTCTAACTTATGTACCAAAAAAAACAATTGAATTCTCATCTAGAAAGGAAAATTCTTTATTAACTTGCTTAAGATCACTCCTCACATTTAGGTAACACAATCTTGAGAATTTATTTGAGATTAACAATAAAACAAATTAGGGGAAAAGGGAAAATATACCCCTCAACTATGCAAATTTGAGCGGATATACCCCTTCGTTAAAAAAAAGAAGCATATATACCCTCGTTGTCTAACTAATGATGCATATTTGGCCTTTTCCTACACAGATTGTTAAAAAAATAATCCTAAAAAACTGTTTGCTTAATTCCAAAGATGTCACGTGGTTTTCAAAAAGAGAATTTGAAAAAGGAAAAAAGGACAAATATAGCTCTGAACTATAGTAAATCATATGCAACTACCCTCTGTCATACTTTTGGGACATTGGTGTCCCTATTGTCAAAAAACTAGAGCATATATACCCTTCACTCTAATGGAAGACTAAATAGGGACACATGACACAATTTTATCGATTGATCCAATATTTAATAAATGTCGGGTTAGTGGATAAGATTATGACAGGTGTATGTCCGTTAATATAAATGGTATATACACTTTAGTTTTTGGACGGTGGAGGCACCAATGTCCCAAAAAATGAAGGATAGATGTGTACTATTTATGATAGTTCGGTAGTATATTTGTCCTTTTTTCCCTTTAATAATGACTTATCGTCTTAGAGATCTATAACTTTAGTTTGAGTATTTACAATTCATAGCTACTAATTGGATTGCTACACGGAATCTCCTATTTCCTTAATCTCGCTCGCCTTCTTTCTCTCTTCCTCTCTCTATAACCCCCCCTCTTGTTCTTTGTATTTTGATTACCTCTCCATCTATCTATTTGTATTTTCTCGAATCTTCCTCTTAGTATTTTTGTCTCTCTTTGTATTTTGTATTCTCATCATCACATTTCCTTAAGGGGACAATGTGAATTCAGTGGACTTGATCTTTTTCCTATTAAAAATTTTCTAGATTCTGGTACGTGTTTTACAAACTTTAGATTTGTGAATTTATTTCAGTTCTTCTATTCTTTTGTTCTTCACTAGTTTATTAAACTTGGTAACTTCGTGTTTCTGCAAATTTTGTTGGAATCAGTAAGATTCTTTAGATACATATTAACAACAATTCTTCTTTAAGAAAAATATTTCGTATATATATTTTTTTAAAATCTATTCCTGATTCTAGTTTCCCTACTAGTTCTGTGAAAATTTTCTTAAACTTTGTTTTCTTACAAAGATGTTCAAAGTTTTGTTCTAAGTATCTTTGGAATACAAGATGAACAACAATCATAAGGAAATTATTATACTGTTAGTATTTTTTTGTATTTTACTGATTGAGAGAATCTGATCATGAAAGTAGAAGATAAATGCATAACTTCTCCATAATTCGTTGCTCTGTTTTAGCAAAGTCGAAGTGAGAATGTAACAAAAATTTTTTATGGTATTCCGTTTAAAGATTACCAGGTAACCTTCTTATTAAATTATCTAAGGAGGAAAATAGTTTCTAAGAGTAATCATCTTTGATTTTTTACTTTTTTTATTATGTGTATCTTTGGAAAAAGATTTGCAAACCATATGTTGTGGAATGAATTTTACTTCGCAGATAATGTTGCTTTTAAAATTCTTTAGTTTAGAGATGCATATTTTTGTTTGATAAAATAGTATGTCAAATTGTTATAGTTGGAAGACTATTTGATAAGAAAAACATTTCTATGTGATAAAGAATATGTGTTATTCTGTTTGGAGAAAAAAAAACTTTTGTAGTTTTGTACTCCATGAGAAATATTAGTGTGTCTGATTTTTGTAGACTAAAAACTTTTGTGGTTTTATACTCTGGATAAATTAGACTCTGCAATTGGTTTGAAGAATATGAAAACTTCACATAATAAGTCAGTGTTGTACTTTTGATTTTCTATAAACTTCAATGTAACATAGAAATAAATTGTACAATTTTGTTTTGTCCTTATTGTTAATATTTAAAATACTAAGTGGCATGTCTATTTATGATAGAGAAAAAATACCAGTGACTTATAATTTGTGATTTTGGGTCTATGTGGAATGAACATTGACATTGTGTAAACATTGTCAAAGAAAATTGCAGCACTATAATTCTTTCGTAGAATAATGCTTCCAACATTAAAATATGTGGAAAAACTATTTTCAAATACTTGAAAAATATTTTTGAGATCACATTTGAAATGTGGGGGTTATTTGCTTATGATTAGACTTGGTGTCTAATTTAACTTTGGAACAAAATATATGAAATTTAATGATACTTTTGTATTATGTTATACCCACAAAATTCTCGTAGTATATTTGGTATTGTGGTTGTTGAGTTTCTCTATTACTAGTATATAGTGTGACTAGTATGAAAGATCCAAATTATATATATACTTGTTCAAAATAATTATGTTCTTTTATAAAAAAAAATATCACTTAAAATGTTGTGATTTTTCATGAAAAGATAGGTCTATTATAATAAAAGTATTTGCATAGACATGAATATTGGTGAATAGTCATTTGTTATGTTTTTATAAAAATAACAGTTGGACTATATTGTCTTTATTGAACCCGATGAAACTTTGTTCATAGGTAGTTCTATAACAATCACATTGAAAGTTATGGAAATGTCCTTCTGAAAAGGATATTTGACAATCTAAACAATGTTTGTATCACACAAAATTGTAAGAAATAGGAACAAAATATTAGTGAGGAAAAAGCTACCTCGCGAAGAGCTTTTCAAACTCAGTGTTTTTATTTGTTCTTACTTGCTTGAGTCAATGTTTGTGACATGACACTTGGGGCATGTCAATTACAAAACCTTGTAAGAATAATTGATCAACTTAGAAGTTTTGCCTAACTTTCAGTGCAATAAATAAAAATGTCAAGTTTTTGTGGAATCTAAGTATGTTGAGCATTCATATAAATCTGTTGAAAGGAATTCTAATCCCTTAGAATTGATTTACACTCACATTTATGATATGAAGTTTACACCATTTCATGGTGGGAAAAAGTATTTGTTACTTTTATTGAGAATTGCATTAGAAATGACTATGTCTATTTGCTAAATGGTAAGGATGAAGCAATAGAAATGTCTAGACAATGTAATATCGAAGTTGAAAATCAGTGAGAAAAAATATATAAGAAGTGATTAGAATGGAGAGTATAAATCTCATTGTGCAGATATATGTTTGGAAAGTGAAATATCAAACTACTGCCATATTCACCTCAATCTAATGAAAAACCGAACGTTGAAAAAAATGATGGATGCATTATTTATAAGTTCGGGTTTACACAAAACTTGTGTGGAGGAACTATCCTTACTGCAAAAGGGATCAACAAAAAGTTTTGTCCTTTTAGAACGAAAGCGATTTTGTTTGATCAGAATACAATCTTTTCCATATGAGAAACGGAAAGAAAGGAAATCCAACTTGAAATATTTCAAAGTGTGGGGGTATCTAGTCAAAGTCCAAGATCCTATTCCTAAATGAATTAAAATAGGACCTATGACTGTGGACTGTAATATTAGACTTGAGTAGTCTAGAGAAGGGTCTAAAAGGCTTAGGAAATGAAAAGGATAATGTACTTAATAAAGAGATTCAGAGGCTTAGTAAAATGTAAATGGAAAGTTAATTGATCTTCTTCAAGAAAATAAACATATGGGTTCAAAATGAATCTTTAGAAGGAAAAATAACAGTTGATGGAACTGTTGAAAAATATAGAGCAAGACTTTGTGTCAAAGGCTTTAGAAAAAAAATAAGATTTTGATCTTATTGATATATATACTCATTAGTAATTAGATTTACATCCATTCGGATGCAAAAATTATTACTGTGGTATATGACCTCCAAATTCATCAAATGAATGTGAAAAGAACTTTCTTAAATGTATAATTGGAGGAACAAATTTACGTGGAACAACCCGAGGATTTTGTGGTACCTGGTAAATAAAAGAAAGTATGTGAACTTGTTAAGTCACATTATGGAAGCACCAAAAAATGACCTAATTCAATCAAACCATGTCGGCAAATGGATTGAAGAATGATGGAAGTGATAAATGTGTTCACATTAAAATCATAAGGTCATTGTTTGTTTGTATATTGGTGATATGTTGATCATCAATAGAGACACTACTGACAAAAATGCTACTAAATGTATTCTATAAAGCAAGTAGAATGAAAATTATTGGAGTTGCTAATGCGATCTTAAATATAGGAATTCGTAGAACTCCACAATGTTTAACATTTTCACGGTCTCATTGCATTGAAAAGGTACTTAACTAGTTCCAATATTTGAATGTCAATATTGTCAAGTGTCCAATAAATGTGAGATTTGCATTTCAAAAGAGTGAAAACAAAAATGACTCACAATTGGATTATGCTAGATTTTTGGGAAGCATGATGTATATCATATAGTGTGTGCGATCAGATATAACATTTGCTATTTTAAACTGAGTCCGTTCACAAGTGATCCCAAATAAATTCATTAGATGACGATAAATAGAGTTTTGGAGTATTTAAAATAATACTTTAAATTATGTCTTGCATTATAACAATATCCAACAATATTGAAAGATATAGTGATGCAAATTGAATCATCGAAAGAATGAAGTAAAATTCACGAGTGCATATGTATTTACTACTGGTAGAGGAGCAGTCTCTTGGAAATATTTCAAAAGAGACATGTATCGCTAGCTCTACAATGATCTTTGATCTAGGTGCTCTAGATAAGGTCGGTTAATAAGTTAAAAGACTCCGGAATTCCTTGATAGATATTCTATTTTGGCCCGAATCATTGGCATTAGTATGCATACACTTTCACAGTCAAGATGCAATAGGTAGGGCATGGAACATGACATAAAATGGAAAGTCTTGTCATGTACGGCATAGACATGATACTGTTAGAAAACTACTCTCTAGTGGAATTATCAGAATTGACTATGTAAAGTCAAAGGATAATGTGTCGGATCCACTTACAAAAAGGCCTAACTAGAGAGAATGTTAAAAGATCATCTAAGGGAATGAATTTACGACTTAGGACAAGTCATCATGGCTGTAACTCTATCTAGCAGACTGGAGCTCCCAAGAGCTAGATTCAAGGAGAAAAACAAAGTTGTCAATGATGGTTCAGCATTGTCAATAAACTCAATCCATTCTTATGATGAAGACAATGCTCAGGGACAAGGATACAACATTAAGGCTTGTTAATGAGTTAATAAAGCTTAATGGTTTTAATGATTTGCTAAGTTTGGCAGAGTTGACAAAATAGTGTATCTACGCGATAACAGTTAGAAATCACCTATGTGAGTGTGAAGTGTAAGCCTTTTCAAAGAAGATGATTGTCAAAAGCCCATCTCTCTATACACTCATGAAACCAGGAGGTGTTTTGTGTGATATATGGTTGTCTAGGTATACACCAGAGTTCGACGGTTCAAATATATCGCATCTACCGATTGACCGAGTATATCCGACATATGTTCACTATGAAAAGTCCAAGGGGAAACCTACTTATCCAGATGCAATTAATTCTTGCTTGTAAAGTAAACATACTTGTCCGTTTCTTTGTCTTTGAGTCATTCCCCATTCATGTGGGGGATTGTTGGATTTTAAAAAGGTGAATGGAAAATGAAGAGTTGCGACTTTTATGAAGAGTTGTGACTTTTATGAAATGTTTCGACTTTTATGAAAAGTTGTGAATTTTACGTAAAAGTTGCGACTTTTATGAAAAGTTGTGACTTTTATGATAGGTGACGACCTTTCTGAAAGATTGTGACTTTTTAAAGGTTTGTGACCTTTCCGGTAAGGCACAATAAGAATCTTTTCGCATTATCCTTTGTTTTCTATAAATTGAGGGATTTACTCTCATTTAAATAGAATTAATGGACTTCTTCTTCAACTACTAAATCTAGTATTCTAAGTGTACTTTACTGTCGTTGAGTGTTTCGCTGACACCGAAGTTTTTGGTATCTATACTCTGGTGATTGAGATCATTTTACCTTGGGAGGTCATATTCCAAATCAAACCTCGAATACTAGAGGGGAATAATTTCCTTAAGGGGACACTGTGAATTCAGTGGACTTGTTCTTTTTCCTATTAAAATTTTTTCAGATTCTGGTACGTGTTTTACAAACTTTAGATTTGTGAATTTATTTCAGTTCTTCTATTCTTTTTCTCTTCACTGGTTCATTAAACTTGGTAACTTCGTGTTTCTACAAAGTTTGTTGGAATCATTAAGATTCTTTAGACACATATTAACAACAATTCTTCTTTAAGAAAAATATTTCGTATATATATTTTTTTTAAATCTATTTCTGATTCTAGTTTCCCTACTAGTTTTGTGAAAATGTTCTTAAACTTTTTTATCTTACAAAGATGTTCAAAGTTTTGTTCTAAGTATGTTTGAAATACAAGATGAACAACACACAAGACTTTCTAGGAAAAAATTTATTGTAGAGAACTTTGATTTTTTTGTTTTGAAAATATTGTATAGTTGTACATAGAGTATCTATTGTCACCAGAGGAGTATCTAGATGGAGTTCTGTGGGTTCACGTGAACCCATGCTCTCCTTTTTGGATCATATATAGTAGTGTTATATTTTTCAAAAGATAATTAAATATAGAGGTGTGAATCCACGTTTAAAGTAGCATATAATGATACAATGATGATTGGGTGCACCTCTCTAAGCAAATATATAAACTTATATCTATCTTATTTTTTGGTAACACTCCTCCAAGTGGTTATCGGTAACACTTTTCGCATTTCAATCAATTTATGTTTTGTGTTTTTGCTTTAATCTTTCAAAATTTTCTAGTGTGCTACATCAGGAATTTCTAATTAAAAAATAGCACTGCTAAATTTTAATATAATTAATCATGTGTATATTAAAATTTAAACTAGGTGTATTATGTATGTTAGACCTATAATTTAAAAACTTAATGGTTCTTTACTAAGAACTTAAAGGTCAAATCGATCTAATTTATATCTTAGATACATTTTTTCGTAATAGTGCACACATCCTTCTTAAATGCTGGATACGCTTCTGATTTCCATACATATAAAAATACGGCTCCCCATTACTAAAAAACTTCAAAATGATACTAATAAAGAGTAGAAAATAAAGCAACCATCTCAACTAGAGATAAATGCTGAAAAACATAACAATTTAAAAGATAAAAGCATAAGAGGGATTCAAGCCACGATCAACAACCACCACTAGTACATTTATGGACAAAGTGACCATTCTCACCAACAAGTCTTGTCTCTTTGATAGGGAATGTAGCTAGAGTGAAGGCGGCGAAGGTGGTAAACACTCTAGTGATTCCCATACTTTTAGACTAACTTAGTATAGCATGACCGTGAGCAAGTGTCGCGAGAATGTGAGCAAATTGTCAAGTGTCATACATGTGTTCTGTCGAAGACTAAGTCTGTGACACTAAGCTGTATTAAAAGCTACCAGCTTAATAATTTATGTTATTCAGGAATTCAGCTGCTTGACTATTAGACACACTAGAACAGGAAATTTTTCAGAGGTAGAATGGATGGAATCATGTGACGAGCAATTTCAACACTCAATTTCAATCAAGACATATAACTCGCGTACAAGTTTGGTTGTATGCAATATGGTCAAAATATACAACTTGCACATGATTTGTATACAATTATATTATCGGTATTTTGTATGCATCATATATGTAGGGTGTGTATCATTTTATATCCAGGCTCCAATGATATATTAGTCAGAAAAATAACATATATATGCCATGTTAGACCTGATCTTAAGCCTACATAAAAAAAGAAACAGTTTGCGAAGATGAAGCTAAAGACCAAAGACGAAGTGAGCAACATAAATGATCCACTGCGTATACTGCTGAAAATATGACCTTTGCTTCTTATCATCCCAGAGAGAGCCCAGTTAGAATATGCCACTTAATAAATAATAATAATAAAAATAATTTAAAAAATTAAAGTTTTAAGGGTAAAAATAGACCAAAAAGGTGGACTGAGGGGTAGTGGTGTGCAAAATATCGAACTGAAAAAATATTATTGAGTTATTGAGTTTTTAATTGGTTTATTAAAAAATTATGGGGTTATTGGTTCGATATCAGTTTTTACTATACCCAATAACCCAATAAGACGATAATAATTTATTATTTTACCCTTATTTAATATTAATAATTTAATATATAATTAGACACTATAATTATATCAAATTATTATTACTCTACCAATTTCACACTGGACCATTTTACTAGTTTTTACTGTTACTCAAAAACTAAAGATTAAAGTAAAGGGTTTGGCAATTATAATTATTTGATTTTAGTTTAGTCTTGTTTGACTATATTATTTTAGTTTTAGTTTGTAATTGTAGGTTATAACATTTGCAAGTTTATAAAGGTCCGTAATTTAACTAACATAAAATATTTCATACTATGTTTTGGTGTTAACATGTAATTATAGCCTTGGTACTATATTTTCTCTTATTGATGGAATTTCTCATTATCTTTCTTGTTTCACTATACCAAAGCATTTAGAGAAGTGAGAAGACATAAAATATTTTATGGACATTTTCTTATTGGGTAAATCGAAAATCGAATCCAAAATGATCAAAAACTGATAAAGGATATCTTATTGGTTTGTTATTGGTTATCATATTTAAAAATCGAAAACTGATAAATCGAACGATAATACATAACACCAAATCAAAACAACCAATACACACCCTGCTGATGGATATTTTTAACCCAATAGGTGGATGATGAGTATATTTGGACCTTTTCGAATAGCTTAAGTATATTTTTGACCATTTTTCGTATATCATATTTTATCCGTCGAATACATATATCAAGATACATGTATTCGAAAATTTGAATTAAAGAGATACATATTTTAGTAATTTTGAATTAAATATACTTAACCGATTTACTGAAATAAAGGAGTAATTACGCTTAATTAATAACTAATATTGATTTGCAAATTCATGGATATAAATTCTAACAAATCTTTCTAATATAACCAAATCCTAAAACCACACTAATTCTCTTATTGAAAAATTATCTTCTTGGCAACAATTTTTATTTTGTTTCTTGCATTTGATAATTTAAAAAAAAATGATCAATATCCCCATAAAGATCGATGAAATACTTCTCAAAGGATAATGTGACTTACCATGATCTTGTTGAAGGTAATTCCATGGAACTACAAATCGATTGTAGTCATAATATTTGGGACTCAATTTTGAAAAATTACTTTACCTTTTGACTTAATGCAGTTATCCAACCTTCTTTGCAAATCATGTTTCTATGGAAGGAGAATGTAACTCTAGACATGATATGGATCTTATAGGGAAGATTACTAGCTTTACATCTTATAGTTATGTACTAATGTAATTATGACAAAATATATAAATCTGATTTTGGATTGTATCCATCATGCGTAACAACTGCAGAGAACATTATTTGATGGTGAAATAGTTTTTGTGTTGGATACACAATTGTTTGATTTCATTTTTTTTCCTCTGTAATAAAAGATTTGAATAGTCTTAGATACATTTAGTTTAGGTATGAAAAGTTGTTTTTTTATATTTTATTTTTTCTTTAGATACATGATGCAAACATACATAGATACACTATTTATCATATTAGATACATGTATATGAAACATCTATAGAATACATATAAAAACATATTTAGATTCATGAAATAATCATATCAAATACATGTCACAATCGTATATAGATACATGAGAATATGAGCGAAAAAGGAAATAAAATCTTAATTTCCCTCCTTGAATAATGTTGAATGAATATTATCAAGAAGTAGTTCTGAATTTAGTACATGCAAACATTGGATGTGATGTGAGAGAAAGTAAAATTTGAATTGTTAGTATTCCATTAGTTAAGAAATAATTATTCAAATATCATACTAATAAGAGATTTGTGTATTTGATTTAATTTTTCAAAATATATGATATAATTATTAAGAAGTGGTATTATATGTAATTTTTTAAACTAAAGGTAGAAATATGTATATATGATACTAAAATATGTCTTGTTAATTGATTTTTTAATTTTAAATAAACTTGAAAAATCCTATCCCAACAACATATTAAGTTGGGCCAATCCCACGGGCTAAGCCCATTTTGACATCTCTACTCCTAATTTTACATGCCATAAATTGAACCCTATTTTACTTAAAATATGTATTTATATGAATAAAACCTACTTCTTCTCACTTTTTTTTGAAATGATAAGAAATAACCAGCCGTCATTTTTTAGGTGTGCATAGATGAAACCCTAGTTCCTAGCCGCACTTACATAGATAAAACCCAGCTACTATGCAGTAGTTTGCAAATGACATAGTGCTAATTTACACTAGATAAGCTCGATTCAGAAGGCAAATCTTTTGATTTCGATCTCTACAATCAATCTAGTGCTCCTTCTTAATAGCAGACACCCATGCTTTGATTCTAAATCCCTAACCATCACAGATATTCAATGTCTTTTCACCTTCTTCCACTTACTGTTACTGATTTTGTATTTATGGAAGAGATTGTGATTTGTGGCGGAAGAGGAAGATTGAACAAAAAAAAAATTTGTGGCTCTCCCAACTTATATATATATATATCCGGTACGCCCTTAGCTTCTTCTGCTTTGATTCATTCTTCACATGTTTGATTCCTAAATAGATAAAAAGTCTTTTATTATTGTTAATTTTGCTAGCAATAAACCTGATATCTTAAAGATTTTGATTTCAAGAACACTTTTTTTTTCAACTTTATGGCAAATCCAATATGACCCATTACTGTTTCTTTCTGCCAGCATATGCGAGTTTCAGTGAATTTGATAAGTAGGGGAGATGTAAAATTAGTTCATCTATGGAATTTTCATATTTTAGTTAAACAATAAATGAAGATCCCCTGATGTATAGTGAAGTAGTAGATAAAAGGAAAAGAATTTATTAAATGTTGTGGTAATGTCCAAATAAAAAAGATGTTATCTTTTTTATAAGTTTCCCTTTAATAGAAAATAAGGAACTTTTCTGTTAAAAGCTTATCTAATTTACGTACTGGAAATATCAAAAGTAAAATAACTTAGATGCCTGTAAAAAATGTGTTTGGAGGTTAGAGGTGTTCCCTAACTTACTCTAGAGTGATTGTATGATGATACTAAGACTTGGTTCTGGACTATGGGAGGTCACTCGGAACGTTTCCAGTACTCTTAGTCCGTCTTTATTTGCATTGGCTATGGATATACTTAAGCATCACATTCAAGTATTGGTGCCTGGTTGCATGTTATTTGCACGTGGCATAGTTCTGATTGACGAGACACGGGGGGGACTTAACACAATATTGGAGGTTTAGAGACATATTTGATTCAAAAGTTGAGCATGACTAAAATTGATTACTTGTAGTGCAAGTTGAATGACGTGTTTTATGAAGGGGATGTGGACGTGAGATGCTTGACACACATGTTGTCCCTTAGAGGAAGTTTCAAGTACATGGGTTAGTGTTCCAAGGTAATGGGTAGATTGACGAGGATGTCAGTCATCGTATTGGGGCATGGTGATGAAATAGAGGCTAACATCGGTGTTCTTTGTGATATGAATAAACCACCTAAGCATAAAAGTTAGCTCTACCGAGTGGTGAGTCTTCTATATGAGGCTAAATGTTGGCGATCGACAATTCGCGAGATGAGAGATGAGGATATTTGGTGAATGTTTGGTGCACGAGAAGAGATAAAATTAGGAATAAAGATATTCGGGACAAGTTAGAAGTGGATCCGGTTCAGGATAAGATATGAAAAGTGAGCGTGAGATGGTTTGGGCATGTGAGGAGGAGAGATGCAAATGTCACGATTAGGAGGTTTGATTGGTTGGTCATAGAAGCTTGAGGAGTAGTAGAGGTAGGCCTTAAAAGTATTTAGTGAGGTGATTAGACAATATATGAATCATCTCCAGTTTATCAAGAACATGAATCTTGATAGAATGGTGTGAAGGTCGAAGATTAGTTAGTTGGAAAGAGTTCTCGTTCACTCTAAGGGAGTATTAGTATCATTCGTTTCATTCCCTTATTTTTTAGATTTCTATCACTAGCTGTTGCTTAAATATCTTATTTTCTTGTTATATTTATTTCTATTTCTATTTTTAATTGTTTACTCATCCAGTTTTTTTCTCTTTAAAACAACCTTTCTACCTTCTCAGGGCAAGGTATGCGTTCACTCTATCCTCCCCAAACCCCACTTGTGGAAACACATTGGGGTTCTTGCCTATACATTGTAAAAAGTAAATGATCTATAATCTAGATAATTTTTTTATGACAAGGGAAACCTGCAGCCGCTACTCTTAAGGTCTAGGTCATGTTAAGTTGCTAATAAGTTTCCGAAATTTATATTTGTTCAATTAAGTGAATGTTTGAAGATTTCATTTAATAAAGTAGGGTGCAACTTAATGCGCGTTTCAAAACTAGATTCCAAGGAATTACCAAAATTTGATTGTCTCAAGTAAAATGCAATGATTAATTTTGAAGCACTTAATCTGAGCAGAAAGGCTAGATCAATTGGACGAAATTCTCCACCTCCAACCTTGAGGTTGGGGGATTGAGTCATCAAGGTAACAAGGTGGAGAGGACCAGTATTGACTCCTAGGGACAAAGGGGTATGAGGTTGGTAGATTTAGGTTACCATATAAAAAATAATTAAAACATTATGTTGATCTAGTCAAATACAGAACCACAACTGAAGGAACACTCAAATTGATTAAAGTCGCAATAATAATCATAACACTTGAAATATAAGTATGCCTAAACCTCACAACATTTGTTCGTTTTTATTTCTGGCTCCAAGAAAAGCTTTGACACGCCGATGCATAAAATGATGCTTCAGGAATTCACGTATTTGAGTATCATCGTCATCGTCATCTGTCGACTTCTCAGTTGACACTAACTCACCTTTATCTAGCAAAACAAGGCTTTATTCGTAAATTGTCATAATAAAAAGAGTACATAGTACCAGCAACATTGAAGCTTTCCTTTGTTTCCATCTCAGGATTATACTTAGCTAGCATCCCTGTTATATCAATAAGAATATTTTACAACAATCAGTAACATCTAGTACCATGCCGAACTAGATCAAATTCCCTTGGCGCAGTGCAATATTATATTCTTTGCATAATGAATATGTGTCTCTATACCTTTTCATTACCCAAATGGAGTAACTACTTCACTAAACACGTGAACCAAAATTTGTGCAACATTCAAATTTGTAGGTGGTTCATGAACCAAAATTTTTGGTAATGATAATTCGTGAAATATCTCCTCATTGAGATCAAACATCATAAACATCTCCACCCTTCTCTCCCCATTCCTCTTGTATGCAATCCAGTGGACTTTCCCAAAAACTTCAACTTGTTTCCAAAAGTTTTCTACGACACCAATACCTGGAATAAAACCATCAAAATCCTTTTAGATTCCTGAACTAAGTGCATATATCTTGACTTTAGGTGGCATCAAGTATTTATCATCACCATGAGCATATGCCATCCCCAAAACTTTGTAGTCTCTTGTTTTAACAACAAAGCCAAACCCAAAGACAAACATGTAAGTCCTTGAGTTATCATAAAAAAGAGGTGTCATTGGGAGGGTGAGGCATCTGTATATCCTAGGGTTCCAAAGTACGAGACAACTTCTATATTCTAATAAGTCATCTAACACACAGAGAATAACGTTGCATACACTAATTATCCTACAATAGAAATAATCTGGTACTTAGCCATTAAAAAACGATTTTAATAGTATTACAATGTCAAGATCTAATATATACACAAGTTATATTTTTTCCTTCTTGAGACCTGTTTTGAAATACCTTTTGAAAAAATGTGTAGGTTTTTTTTAGAATGACCGGTGGTTCTGTATGTAGTCAAATGGAGTCGGCGATTGAAAGTAGTACATCCAAAATTTTGATAAACATTTTAATTGGTGGAGAAAATTTTGATAAATATCTCTGACATTTTTCTTTGGTTACGAAGTTGGGTGGGAAAGGGAGAACTCTAGAAAGAGAGATTGATTGATGGGTTTGGGAATGTTTTGAAGTATCAATAGTGAATAGAGCTTCAATGTGATGCTAAGTAGTTAGAGGAAGCACCATTTATATATGGTAAATATAGTAAAGACTAAATTTTGTACCAAAAACAATAATTGGATTCTAATATAGAAAGGTAATTGTTCAATAACTTGCTTAAGATATATCCTCACATTTAGGAAACAAAATCATGATAATTTATTTGAGCTTAACAATAATTTTTTTAGGAAAAAGGGGAAAATATACCCCTCAACTATGCAAGCTTGAGAGGATATACCCTTTGTTGAAAAAGTGATGCATATATACCCTCTTAATTTAAATGCATATTTGGACTTTTCATTAACAAATAATTTAAAAGAAAAATCCTAAAACTTTTTGCTTAATTCAAGAAATATACTTGGCTTCAAAATAGAGAATTCAAAAAATGACTAGTCATTTTTGAGATCCATTGCTTTAGTTTGAATCCCTTGTTTGAAGAAGTGATGCATATATACCCTCATAATTTAAACGCATATTTGGTCTTTTCCTTAACAAATTTTTTAAAAGAACAATCCTAAAACTGTTTGCTTAATTCCAAAAATATACTTGGTTCAAAATAGAGAATTCAAAAAATGACATGTCATTTTTGAGATCCATAGCTTTAGTTTGAGTATTTACTGTTTATAGTTACTGTTTGGATTGCTAAGTAGGAAAAAAACTTCTCTCGCCTCTTTGCCCAATCTCGCTCGTCTCTCTTCTCTTTCTCTCTCTCTGTATATGGTTGTATCCTCTCTCTCTCCTTCTTTGTGTTCTTCATGTCCACCTTTCTGTATTTCTATATTTTTGAGGTGTCATGTAACTGTAGTTGTTGTACTGGTAGTGTTCTTGTCTCACCATGTCTTTGAACATGTGATTCACAGTGCTAACCCACTTTATTGACCATTTAGATGTCATTTGTTTTCATTAAGATTTAGATGTATGAATTTGAATGCATCTGAATGATTAAGATGTTGTTTCTAGATCTGAATACCGGATAATTCCATCCATTCCGTCTCTCAAACTTTCCTATTCTAGTTTATCTAATAGCCAAGCAACTAAGTTTCCGAATAACATAAGTTAGTAAGCACCAAGTTTTTAATACAACATAATGTCGGGGACTTAGCCTTCTACTAAGCACACATATGACACTTGACAATTTGCTCATGTTCTTACACTACTTTTTCATGATCTTGTTATACCAAGTCAAACTAAAACTCTAGGAATCACCAGGAGAATGGAAGAGAGAACAGAATAGGATTGCTAGCAAAAATTGTATTGTGGAAAACTTTGATTTTTATTTTGAAAACATGTTTTCTTATAGTCAGCTGTACAAAGAGTATCTGTTGCAACACGAACACACACACACACACACATATATATATACATATATAAAATGACTCCCCATAACTAAAAAACTTCAAAAGATACTAATAAAAGCAGAAAATAAAACAACCATTTCAACTAGAGATAGATACCAAATAATACAACACCATTAAAGATAAAAACATAAGAGTGCTTAAAGCCACGATCAACGACCACCACTAGTGCATTCACGTGCAAAGTGACCCTCCTCACCATATTTGTAGCAACCGCCGCCGCCGCCATCTTGACCAACACAGCCAGAATCTCTACCACCTCCGCCACCACCATCTTTATCTTGGCTACATTCCCTATCAAAGAGTTCAGACACGTCACACTTACGGCGACACTGATAGTTGTGGAGGAGGAAGCGACAAGTTGAAGTGTGGCGAGTCTTGCCACTTTACGAGGGAGTGTAGCCAAAGTGATGGTGGCAGTTACGAAGGTGGCAGATACTTTGTTGGTGATGGTTGAGGTGGTGGCGGTGGCGGCGATTGCTACAAATGTGGCGAGGATGGTCACTTTGCTCGTGAATACCAGTGGTGGTCATTGATTGTGACTTAAATTGTTCTTATGCTTTTATCTTTTAAGTTGTTGTGTTTTTCGATATTTATCTCTTGTTGTGATGGTTGCATTATTGTCTTCTCTTTATTAGTATTATTTTGAAGCTTTTAAAAAAAGGGTAGGCTTAGTTTTGTTCGTGCTGCAATGGATTCTCTCTATACAACTATATGATACATGTTTTCAAAGAAAAAATCAAAGTTTTCTACCAGACAATCTTTCCTAGAAATTCTCTTGCATTCTCTCTTCCCTTCTCTTAGTAATTCTTAGAGTTTTAGGCTGACTTAACGTAGCAAGATCATGAGCAAGTGGTACAAGAACGTGAACAAATTATCAAGTGCCTTACGTGGCTTAGTAGAAGACTTCAGTCAATGATATTATGTTGTATTAAAAACTTGGTGCTTACTAACTTATATTATTTTGCTTGACTATTAGACAACCTAGAAGTCTTAATCAGAAGTCAAATAACTATGATGCACGTATAATGTGTTTGGAGACTAGAGGTGTTCCCCAAACATACACTAGAGTGATTAAAGATAGGTATGATGATGCTAAGTCTTGGGTTTGTACTATTGAAGGTGACTCAGAATGTTTCCTAGTCGTGATAGAGTTGTACTAAAAATCTACTCTTAGTCCATCTTTATTTGCATTGGCTATTGATATACTTATGCGTCACACTCAAAGATATGTGTGTTGGTGCATGTTATTTGAACATGACATAGATTTAATCGACGAGACACGAAGGAGACTTAAACCAAGATTGGGGGTTTAGAGACATGCTTTCGAGTAGAAAGGTTTTAAGTTGATCATGACCAAAATTGATTACTTGGAGTGCATGTTGAATGACATATCTTATGAAGGGGATGTGGGCACGAGGCTTGACACAAATGTCATCCTTAAGAGAGAGTTTCAACCACATAGGTCAGTGATCCAAGGTAATTTGGAGGTTGATAAGGATGTCACTCATCGTATTGGGGAAAGTGAGGAAATGAAGGCTAACATATTTGTGTGATAAGAGTGTACTACCTAAATATAACGATTACCTCTATCGAGTGGTGGTTAGATTGAGTCTGCTATATGAGGCGAAGTGTTGGCCAATCAATAATTCTCAAGTTCAGAAGATGTGATTAACGGAGATGAGGATGTTAGGGAGGACCCCTGGTGTACAAAGAGAAATAAGATTAGGAATAAAGATAATGAAGATATTCAGGACAAGCTAAGGGTGTCTCCCGTGCAATATAAAATGCGAAAAGTGAAGTTGAGATGGTTTGGGCATGTGTGGAGGAGAGGTGAAAATGTCACGGTTAGGAGGTGTGATAGTTTGGTCGTAGTATCTTGAGGAGTGGTAGAGGTAGGCCTCAAAAGTGTTGTGGTGAGGTGATTAGACAACATATGAAGCATCTCTAGTTTATCGAGTACATTACTCTTGATAGTAGGGTGTGAAGGTCGAGGATTAGGCTAAAAGGTTAGTAGGTAAGATTTTTGTTCACTTTCCTTGAGTATTAGCATTATATTCGTTTCTTTCCCCTTTTTTAAATTTCTATCACTACCTCTTATTTCTATATCTTGGTATCTTGATTCTATTTGTTGCTATTGCCTTCATTTCATTGTTTGCTCATCAAAGGCGCGCTTTATGAGCGCTTAAGCCATGAAGCAAGGCCAAAAACATGTTGAGCACGTTGCGTCGCTTTATGTGCGCATCAGTGTCGTCTTGATGGTTCTAAGACAAACATTTCCTTGAAAATGAAATTCTTTATGAAGAAGTGAAACTAAATCATTGATACTTCACTTAATCATTACAAATAATCAATTTCTTGTCATATATTTGTCATCCATGTCTATAATTATTAGTCTTGAAAAAATATATATATATATATATATATATATATATATATATATATATTTGTATTCTTTTTACCCTTTACGCCTTTTTTCATTAAAGTCCACACTTTATTTGCGCTTTGCGCTTAAAGCCCCCACGGACCTTAAAACTATTTTGCTCTTTTCACCTTTGATTACACTGAGCCAAGTTCACTCTATCCTCCCCACACCTCACTTGTGGAAAACAGTGTTATCAAAGGCAAAAAACGCAAAAAGCTTTAAGGTCCTGAAGGCTTTAAGCGCAAAGTGCAAATAAAGCGTGACCTTTAATGAAAAAAGGTGCAAAGGAAGAAAATAATATAAATATTACATTTAGTCTAAGACTAATAATTATAAACATGAATATCAAATATATGACCAAAGAAATTGAATTTTTTTTTATGAGAAAGTGAAATATCAATTATTAAGTGTCACTTCTTCATACGAAGCTCATTGGCAAGGAGACATTTACCTTGATGACGACACTGAAGCACCCAACACGTTTTGAGCCTCGCTTATGGGGTTAAGTGCGCATTAAGATAACACTGGTGGTAACACATTGGGTTTGTTGCTAATACATTGTAAAAGTAGATGGTTAGAATCTTGATCACGTTTAATAGCTAATAAGTTTCCTAAATTCATATTTGTTTAATTATGTGAACGTTTGAAGACTTCCTCTAATTAAGTAGGGTTCAACTTAATGCGTTTTTTCGTTAAGAAAAAGCTTGCACATGTTATGAACTGTAAAAATCGATCAGGATATCTACTTTTGGTTACAACGCAATTAAATGTGCATCTCGGAAGGAAAAAGCTGGCAGATGTAATGAACTGAGAAAATCCATCAAGCTGTAATTTTTTCAATTTCAATGGTTAACAAAAAAAAAAAGAAGGATTTTAAACTTTTGAAATTTTAAAATGTTTGCTTGTGTCCTTTTTAAGGGAAGGGAGGCTAGCCTCCTCTCCACTTCTCTGTATCAACAATATAAATAATGTTGTTTAGTATTCACATAACTTATCGTTAGTTCTTTGTTTTTTGTTTTTTTTTTTAATTTTAGAATAGAATCCTGAATAATCAATAAATTGTTGGCATCTCTGCATTTTCTATGTGAACAATTGAAGAAAGCTCAGGACTTTTGTAGCGGTTTATCTCATGTTTGATTCAGAAGTTCATAACTAATCAAGAAATAGATTCTCAGCAATTACCATAATTAGATTATGTAGAGTAAAATGCAATGACTAGCACATTTTATTTTGAAGAATTTCATCTTACAAGAAAGCTAGCTCAAGTGGAAAGTACTCTCCACCTCCAACCTTGAGGTTGGGCCGTTGGGACTACTATGGTATAATAAATCATTTAACATACAGAGGACACCGTTGCATATACCAATGATCCTACAATAGAAATAATCTTTCAAATAACCATTAAATGGCGACCTTAATCGCAGTAAAGAGGTGTCGTAATTTGATACATCAGTGAGTCGAATTTTTTTCTTCTTCTTGAGACCTGTGCTGAAATAACTTTAGAATAAATGTGTAGGGTTTTTTAGAATGACCGATTGTTGTGTATGTAGCCATATGAAGTCGAGGATTGAAATTAGCTCATTCCATGATTTTGAATGGAGGAGAGATTTGGGTTGGAGCTTGGAGAAGATTAGGACCATCATCTTTATTGGGAGATATTCCGACATTTTTCTTGGTTATGAAGTTGGGCGGGGTAGGGAGAGTCTGGAAAGAGAGACTGCTTGTTGGGTGTGGGCAGGTGTTTGTAGTATCAATAGTGAATAGAGATTCAATGCATTGATAAGAAGTCAGCGAAAGCACTATTTATACAGGGTAAATAGTGAAACAACAATTGGATTCTCGTTAAAAAAGGAAAATCCTTTAATAATTTTCTTAAGATTTCTCCTTGCATTTAGGTAACAAATCTAAAGACTAACTTATGTACCAAAAACAACAATTGGATTCTCATCTAGAAAGGAAAATTCATAAATAACTTGCTTAAGATCTATCCTCACATTTAGGTAACAAAATCTAAAGACTAACTTATGTACCAAAAACAACAATTGGAGGGAAATTTTTTTAATAACTTGTTTAAAGTCTCTCCTCACATTTAGGCAACAAAATCTAAAGACTAAGAGCCCATTAAAGTTAGCTTAAAAGAAGTAGCTTTTAAATTATAAATAAAAAATTAAACTGAAATGACATTTAAGTTAAAAATAAAAAGTAGAGGGAGGTACTTTTAGTTTTGGACTTATATGAAGTCATTTTTGACCTTACCAAACACTTCTTAACTTATTTGAAATCATTATTTATTTAAAGTTATTTTTTAATTTTTGTATTATCCAAACGATTCGAGAAGTCAAAAACTGACTTAAAATAGGTTTGATCAACTTTTAAGTCAATCCAAACACCCTCTATCTTATGTACCAAAAACAACAATTGAATTCTCATCTAGAAAGGAAAATTCTTTAATAATTTGCTTAAGATATCTCCTCACATTTAGGTAACACAATCTTGAGAATTTATTGGAGATTAACAATAAAACAAATTAGGGGAAAAGGGAAAATATACCCCTCAACTATGCAAATTTGAGTGGATATACCCCTTCGTTAAAAAAGTGAAGCATATATACCCTCGTTGTCTAACTAACGATGCATATTTGGCCTTTTTCTCCATAGATTGTTAAAAAAAATAATCCTAAAAATTTGTTTGCTTAGTTCCAAAAATGTCACGTGGTTTTCAAAAAGAAAATTTCAAAAAGGAAAAAGGACAAATATAGCTCTGAACTATAGTAAATCGTATGCAACTATCATCTGTCATACTTTTGGGACATTGGTGTCCCTATTGTCAAAAAACTAGAGCATATATACCCTTCACTCTAATTGAAGACTAAATAGGGACACATGACACAATTTTATCCATTGATCGGATATTTAATAAATGTCGGGTCAGTGGATAAGATTATGACACGTGTATGTCCGTTAATATAAATGGTATATGCACTCTAGTTTTTGGACAGTGGAGGCACCAATGTCCCAAA